>NW_022145576.1:832500-1275000 GCF_000002235.5 Strongylocentrotus purpuratus | reverse complement strand
TATACATTTGTAATTTCTCTAGAAGAATAATCAAAAGGAAGTTTATACATGCAGCTCATGATTTATAGAAAGAGGATAAAAGTACAAGAGCAGAAGGTGTTTATAATCTTGACTAACTTAAAGTATTTTTCACTCCTGCATCTGAACGGAAACCTTAATGACTAATACAGGAAGGAAGCGGTGGACTAACACAAAATTGGCAACACTTCCGCCATCGAGGACCTGTAAAAACTCTCAGAATTCCAAACAATTTTAATTCTTTTCTTCAACTCCCCCTTTCTTGGATCGAAGAAGTAAGGCATGATGACTCAAAGATTGTAACATTTCCTCTGGATTTGAAGGTTATGATGATTGTGTATCTAGGATGGTATTTGTTTTCTAATCTATGTCTGATCTGTAGAGAATCAGGTCTTGACTCACATTGTCTGAACTTGGAATTCTTGTCTCAGAACTCCCCCAAGTCTCCAGGTTCTAGAGTATTTATACTTTAAGGAGAAACTCATTGTAGATTTTGGCGTTGCAGACTTTGTTTCCCTTTTCACGAATGAGGAAATACAAGTTAAATGTTGTATTTTTAGTGTGTGGGCTGAAAATGATTAAATGTTTTTCTTTTCATGGTATCTTTTAAGGCATTAGGGATCAAGAGGGCTTATGCTACCCCCCCCCCCCCCCCCAAAAAAAAAAAAAAAACATTCTGGCTGGCCTCCCTTCAGTATACCTCACACAAGTTAGTTATACCTACCCCCATTGCCCCAAACAATTTTTGATCAAAAGGGCATCTGTTAATTCAGTGTGACTTTTCTTCAGTTATCAGAAATAATTTTGGAACCCCCCCCCCCTCCCAAAAAAATGTGATAACTAAACAGGTTGATCAGTTTTAAATGTGTTGTCTTACTTTTATAAGTTTCCCTCCCTAAGCAGAAAGCCAAGTACCAGATGATATTTCGTAAACATATATTACACAATTTAAAAGCAGATCAAAAACTGCTGCTAGTCAATGAACTAACTATATAGATCACTTGTAATTTTGTATTTTAATTGGTTTTGTTCAGAGAATCTGGCCTTTCAATAAATTTCCTTACCATCTCAAAGTACAAGTTAATGAGTAACTATTTGTAATTTATTTGATTTTTTGTTGTTGCTCTATTTGCTTTCCCAAATCAATAGTGGCTTTCTTTAAGATCCAATAAAATGACAATTCATATTTGAATGAAAAGAAAGTGGAGTAGTTCCTCCTTGAAAATCAATATTTCATTGTTACTCTGCGCATTTTTCATCCCCGGCCAGTGAAACGTGATTCATGGCTTCAATTCAATAGTTCGTTGTCCCAGTTAATTGAAAATAAAATGGCTATCAAGTGCTTCATCCCAGCTTCATTTTTGAGGAGAACCTAATTGAAGTATGAAAAGTGAAATGAAACTTAGATGAAAGATAAAGCCAACGATACGTTCATGAAGTTTGGTACAAATTTAAAATAATTAAAGCTAAAGACCAGTTATGGTCATGCAATTGCATAGTGAAAGAAACGTTGTGAAATCGATCAGAAAAGGTTGATCATCTAGCATAGATGTACTGCAAGGTTCTGGAATCATCAAAATTATAAGAAATTTGGCCAAGTCTTCATAAAGTTAGAAGCACTGTACACAGAAAGATGTATGTGGGACTACACACACGTGCGCGACACGTGCATTTGTATCTCTCAACAGTATAAAGATATACTAATTTACCAAATATATCAATTAGTAGGCGGTTTCCCATCAAAATTTTTATCGTCATGTAATATTCAAAACATATTCTTTCACATGATTAGTTATAAGAGCTTCCATTTCATTTTTTGAAATTGGGGCGTTTCCAATACTGGTCTTTACCTTTAAGAATATTGTTATAAAAATATGAAGGTGTATTGTGGATAACTGTGTTGTAATGGAGAGGGAAAGAGAAAGACGGGGATGGGGCATTTATACTAAACCATTATGAAGTGTTGTGAAGTGGGGATGTCATGCAACATCTGCTGACAACTCAGCTTGAAATTTTCTGGCAAGCAAACAAAATTATTGGGGGGGGGGGGTGTCTTTAGATCTTCAAAGTTTCAGAAGAGTTGATCAAACTTCTCGCAAAAGAAAAGAAAATCTAGGGGAAAACAAAAGAAGAGAGAAGGAGATTGAAGACTTGGATGTATGATTGAGAAGGATGAAAACAACAACAATGTCTGAAAACTCTTCTTGAACTTTTGGATGTCGATTCCCGGAAGGATGCCTAAAACAAATCCATGATGTTGGTGATGAGAGGGCGAAGAGAATACCCTGCATTCCGTTACTTCATGGCTAGTTTACCTCAAGCCTTCCCTGTCTGGCGTTTAACTGAGCTTGTGTCATGCGATGTCAGAGCGCTGAACGGAGCTTGGAGGTAGCCGAGAAGAATTATTCCCATTGTTAGGGCTTGGGCTGACCCCCATGTCAACGCGACTGGTAGGAGGAGAAGGGGAAAGGGACAAGAGAGAAGGAGAGAGAAAGAGAGAAAGATAGAGAGAGAGAGAGAGAGAGAGAGAGAGAGAGAGCGCGCGCAAGAAAGGGGGAGGAGAAGGGGAGAGGTGAGAATCAAAGATGGAGGGGAGGAGAAAGAAAGAGAGAGAGAGTCTTGAAGACAGAAAGATGGAGGGAGAAAGAGAGAGAGACTGAAGAAATAGAGGGGTAGAAGATAAGAAAGACGTTGAACCAAGAGAGAGGTGGAGAGAGAGAGAGAGAGTGAGAGGGGTTGAGCTAGAAGGAGAGAGAGAGAGAAATAGGGAAGACAGTGATTGAGTGAAGAAAGGGATATTGATGGAGGGAGATGAGGGATAGAGGGGAAGGAAGGAAGGAAAAATGATAGATGGGTCAGCAGATAAAGGGAGACAACACAGTATAGATGGGTTTGGGACAGAGAGCGAGGAGGAGGAGAAGAGAAAGCACATGAAATGAAGGAAAGAGAGAGGAAAGAAAGAAGAGAAGAGAGGAAGAAAGAGAGATGGTGACAGAGGAGCGGTCCTCCACCCAGGGACTGGTGGCTAGCTTGCCTTCGATGCATGCCAGCGGCATAGAAAATTCCACCACAAATATTGGATTGTCTCATATTTCAGAGCGATGGGGTCACTGAAGGAGAAATCCTCCTCGTAGCTAGGCCGGTGACTCGCCTAGTGGGTCTGTGTCTGTGCCCTTCTTCAAACCAAATGACCCCCCACCCATACCCCCTTCTTGTATCCCTGGTATCTCTAGAAGACTTTCTGCAGTGGCGTAGCATTAGCATCATTGGGGGGGGGGGGGTGGGGAGCAGGGGGCACTGGTATTAAGAGATGATTAAATGGAAATTAATAATACTGGATAAGCTTGGTAGAGGAGGGTGTGGAATTGGGTCATATTTGTTTTTTGTTTCATTCCCTTCCCCTTCCTTTTTTTTTCTCTCTCTCTCTCTCTCTATCTGTATTTCTCTCTGTCTCTGTTTGTCTGTCTCTCTGTCTCTCTGTCTCTCTCTCACTATCTCTTTCTCCCCTCTCCCCCCCCCCCCTCTCTCTCTCTTTCTCTTACTCTCTTTCTATTTATTTCTATTCTTGTTTTCACCATTCGATCAATGGGGGAATGTACCTTTCCATGCTTTTCCATAGCTATGCCACTGACTTTTTTCTTTTCACATAGACCCCATGATATGTAGAACCATTCCTCTTGTGCTGTCTCTACATTTTGGAAGAACTTGTATAAAATACTGAAAACCAGAGACTTTTCCAAACTGCTCATTATGTCTGGTTTTCTTTCTCTTCTTTTCGAAAAAAATTATTCGCAAGATGCACAATGTAAATTTAACTGGTTTAATTTTGAGAAAGTTTTTTTTTTTTTTTTAAGTCAAGGGTGGGGATTTATAAAGCTGAAGGTGTCAACAAATTCTCTTCAAATTACTTCAAAATCTTTGAGAAATTTGATAAAACACAATTATTTTATGCAATAAAAGTGATATCAGCTTTGTTTTTCAGCTAGCTTGAAAGAAAAGACACTTGAATCATACATCATGACTTCATAACTCTACCATCAATAGTTTTAAAGAATCCATTTGATTCAGTAATTGTGCCTGATAATATTTGACCCTAAACATCATTCTACGTCATCCATTACCCTTGATGCTTCTATCTTCCATTAACCATGGGCTATGCCTCAAGGGGTGTCAATATCTACCTGAAATATTTGTATAACCACTGGTAGCCATGAACCCAAGCATTCAGGGTTTTTTCTAAAGGCGTATGAAGTCATTTCGGAAAATTGAATCTGGTCATAGTGAAGAAGAGAAGTCTCTCAAAGATTTTTATTTCAATTGTTTTAATTATCATTTGTATATCGGTGACGGAGGATTGTCAACATTAAACTATTTATATATATATATATATATATATATATATATATATATATATATATATATATATATATATATATGTGTGTGTGTGTTGACATAAATTTAGTACAGCTGTAAAACTAAACAACAACAAGTTTTGTCAAGACAGTTTCCCTTATCTTGGACTGTTTGAATCCAAATATTTCTAAATCCCTCCTCGAAATCCGACATAAAATCATGAAATTAAACATGAAAAACATGCAATAAGCATCCATTACAAACCTTAATATCAGCTCTCAGAAGATTGGAACATTCTTGGATTGTCTCTTTCTATTTTGAGTGGGAGTAAGGAGTATGCTACAGCGCTATATACCTATTACCTCAGGAATGTAGTCTATATGGACACCTGTAGTGATGCTACTCAAGGATGATATGTAGAAATATGGTTTGTGTTTATGTTTAAAGGTACAATCTAATGTTTGAATATCGTTGTGAAATTAGTTGATTTTTTATATTTATATACACCAAAGGCTTCAAAATATTTCACTGTTTCCAGTTAAAGATTAATCTATACCAGGGGGTGTTTCACAAAGATCCTAAGTTGAACTTATCTCTAAGTTGGGCTTCACAATTATGGAAAGCTGTTAGCATCTTTGAAAATATTTTAAAAGGCATAAAATGTGGATTCAAATCATTCATATTTTCTATTATCATGGAGATTTGATGTTCCTGGTGTGGAATTTATTAAAAGTCTAAAATACTTGAAATTCTGCTTTTGAATACATTTTATTTTAAGGCTACAAATGGCTCTCCATGATGTTCAAGTCCAACTTAGAATTAATTTCTGCTTAGGATCTTTGTTTGAAACACCCCCATTTTGTTATAGGGGGTCATCATGGAGCTAATCAATCAAGATTATAGAAATGGGTAATTTTGCAAAGCCATTGTGTTGCACAAAGCAATCTTTCCATCAGTTGATGCCTATTGTTTTATGCAAAATTACATGTGCGGCAAACAAGGGATCGTGCAGTGAGGTGAAGAAAGCAACCAAAATGTTAATCATTGCATATGACTTTTGTATTAAAGCAAATGAAAATGAAGTATTTAGAAGTCAGTGGGTTTTAAAAAAATATTTAAAAAATCAGGAGGGTATACTTCTGGAAAACACTCTTTAATTTAAAAGCCTTTTATATATAGATATTCTACACAGTGTGAAGTTATTCAAGACCACTTTATTTCTTTCGATCACTAAAATTCCTCCGTTATATTTGCTCCTGAACTCCGTAAGATCCTTGACAATCAAATCAAATACAAAATGAAAGTGACAGCTGATCTCCTATAAGTATGGTTTGTTTGAAAGAAAACTTTTCAGATCATAGCCAAAGTTTTCAAAGACACCATATATCCCCTCCTACCATGTCTGTTTTTGAACCCTCCATTAATTCACATTATTGTGGACATGTTGGAATTTGCCCGATTCTGATTTTTTTCTTCCTGTCTCTTTCTTTACCCGCAGTGACTTCATCCATTTATTTGAAAATTGTTAGTGGCAGGCTAATATGCTGGCCAGGAATTTTTGTGTAATCCTAAACTTTGGCATTGGCATAGCTAGGCAGGGTACAGGGGATACATTACCCCCCCCCCCCCTCCATTAAGTGGCAAACAAGGTAAAAAGGGTAAAGAGAAAGAAAGAGAAGTAAAAGAAAACATGAGTCGAAGATAACACGCCCCTCCCCACCTTCCCTCCCTCTTTCTCCATTTTCTTGTTCTCTCTCATTTAATCCACCATGTGAGACTGTGTGCCCCCCCCCCCCCCCCCCACCCCCACCCCCTCTCCATGATGTCAATGCCCCCTATTGGCTTGTACCTTACTACACCACTGAACTGTGATGTATACGGATGATCATTTTCATCTTGCATAGCATTGACAGAAGAGACTCTCGCTCATATAATGATCTAAATGATTTAAAAACAAATTCGTGATGAGAGAGGGAAAAAGGAAAGATTTTAAAATATCTGATAAAAAGACACGTGCATATCACTATTCATTATCTTTATTAATCTTTATTACAAAAGGATAAAATATAGATAGATTCTGATTTTTATTGACAATATTATAAAGCTGTTTGATATAGCACTTCATTTTGTAAATCTGTGCTATAAAAGTAACCTACTTTCGTAGATTATTTCAAGTAAAATGGATAACAAATTATTTCAAGTACACAAAGAGAAGAAGAGGGAAACAAGTAACATTAATTAAAACTGGCATGTACCAGCATAACAATTCAATTTGATTCACAGAAATACTTCTATTTGGATATTGGGTGTAACCCTCTTGGATTACTGATACAGAAAAGGCACTTCACACACTCTTTCTCAGTTTCATTCTCATCATGTAAAAATCTTGGCAAACAGAATAAGGAAGTCCACTAACATTGCTACAAAAATGAAACTCTTTGTTTAGGGTGTGTCGAGTGTGTGCCCCTGCTTGCTCTAACAAAAGACTTTGCTTCATGAATCAACAAGTGCTTCTGTATTTCATTTTCCTTTTTTATTTGCATAAATGTACCAAAAAGAGAGAGCTTTCTAGATTACAGTGAGGATTGAGACAAACATTTACAGAAAGCAAACAGAAATGAAAGGGATGATAATCGGTTTAGACCCCAAGTCTCAGAAACAAAGTGACCTACACGAGGTGACTAAATATGGAAACCTGGAGGAACAACGTACTTTGTTGGAATCACAACTGATCAAATATTGCGAATCTGTTTACTTCGAGTCCAAAGATTATTCGCTTGATGAAGTGCTAAAAAAGCTTTTGAAAGCTGATAAGCTTTGTTGTCTGACCATGATAAGAAGCTCTTTAAAGATGCATTCATCATTTTAAATGCAGAAGAAAAGACACACAAATTAGGCCTGTCCTCATCAGCTTGAGATTGCCAAATAACCCGCTGTTTTAACTACCCCGATTGCAAATTATCCAGCTAATTTGCGTCTTCGTCAGCCTGCAGTTGCAATTAGCGGGATATTTAGTTCAAGATATTTTGCTCAGTGTTCGTGCATAAACTAGTGCGAGTCTTTTGGCTGGTGGAGACGCCAAAAACAAATAGCTAATTTGCGTCTTTATCAGCCTGCAGTTGCAATTAGCGGGATATTTAGTCGACATAATCATCCCAAGATATCTTGGGCTAGTTTGCAACATATCCTGCTATTTGTTTTTGGCGTCTCCACCAGCCAAAAGACTCGCACTATGCGCGAACACTGAGCAAAATATCTTGAGCTAATTTTTCAAGCTTGAGTTTTGAGTTTCGAACTGATGAAGACGCAATTTGTAACTTCGGGCTTATTTCCCAAATCAGAAATAGCAGGCTATCTGGCAATCTCGAGCTGATGAAGACATACCTAGTGTGGTTTGCAGCAAATGATAGCAAAATAATTAATTATATTTATTGTGGCATCGTGTAGAATGTATGCTCAGGAGCGTTTGAACAGATTTCTTTTTAGAATATGACAAGCAATTTGATCAATGGCTTCTAAAAAACCCATTTGATTTGAGTTCATAAGCAATTTGTTTTCTTTTAACAGTTCCAATATTAGTTGTCCTGATACCAATATACACACCTGTATGTTAATGTTATGAGTAGGTTTAGATATTAAAATATAAATGTTTGAGGAGTCGATCGAAGCAGTGTTTTTATTCAAGAGAAATTAAGGAACACTCAACCTTGAACAGGGTCATAAATTATCTCGCAAAAAACTCAGACAAGCGAAGTGATAAATCAGATTAATTTGACATTAGTTTGCAAAACGTTTCCACAATGATAGCATATCATAAAGTCAATACAGATTACCTGCATTTTATGGTTGGTGTTTTATAATACAGTGATAATATTTTTGTTATTTGTATTTTCCTACCTTGATAGAGAATGGTGTCTCTGGCTTTTTCTATGATCAGGAAATAACATATCTTTAATGTTCAATTTCTATGGATTTTAAATTAGTTTGTGCTAAAAGAGGCCTATAAGATGGCTACCCCCCCCCCCCTCAACCAAAAGAAAGAAAATAGATAAAACACCATACTCCAATATTTCCCCGCATTTATCTACATTATAATGAACTATCTTGCACATTATTTTAACCAATGTGATAGATGTTCAAGAATAAGAGATTTTGCATTCTATATTTTAAAAAAAAGGAAATTTGGGGGGTATTTTAATGTTTTTATTATAATCCCCCATGAAGTATGAAATTAAATTGCTATTTCAATTATTCTCCACTCTGCCTATTCAGAAAAGTTCAAATACCTTTAAAAAAAGAAATATTCATAAACGCTTTCTACAATGGTGTTTAGCTCTTGGATTAGAATAGAGGCCTATATATCGTTCCTGTTTTCACGAAGTGACGGTAGTGAGGAAAATCTGCACGCTAATTGTATGCGATTTTCATTCACTACCGTCACTTCGTGAAAATAGGGACGATATAGTAAGACACAATGATGAACACTTCAAAGTAGAAAGAGCAAATCAGTTGTTGAAATACAGGAATTATTGACAAGAATGTTCCACATAAATCATATACTGCAAATTATTGGACGGCTTTTATGAGTTGTAGATATGTTTATCTATTAATTAATTCTCATTGACTCTTTAATTCAAATAAAGGAAAGGAAGACTTGTTTGTCAGGACTGTATGTACAGCAGTTCAAAGTCCTTTATCAAATGTTGCAACCACAACACTCCAACATTTAAAAATAGAGACTCGCTCATCTAATTTGGTTTTTCAGACACTGCCATAGTAAGATTCTGGGCTTTATATAATGGACAAGAAATACTGCAGTCTTCTTATAATTTAGCTTCTACATCATTCGTGTCCTCTATGTGAATTTCTTTCTTTCTACAGGAATTTTGACCAATTAGACAAAGCTTGTCTCTAATGTAGCTTCTTTTCCAAAGAGTGATTACAAATATTTAAGAGAATAGTACTGCAGAAAAAGAAAAAAAATGCTAGGGCGACATTACATTTAAAAAACCTAAGTCTCCTTACTCATGTTGTATGTGCTGAGAGGAAGTGGAAGAGTAAGATAGATAAAGAGAAAGAATTTTATGAAGATGAAAATAGAGAGAGAGAGAGAGAGAGAGAGGGAGAGAGGGAGAGGGGGAGGGAGAGGGGGTGGAGAGAGAGAAAGAGAGGGGGTGGAGAGAGAGAGAGAGAGAAGGAGGAAGAGAGAGAGAGAGAGAGAGAGGGAGCTAGAGCAGGGGGAGACAGACAGAAAGAGATGTCGCACACAGAGAGACAGGCAGACAGATAGAGGAACAGTGACAGAGAGTCAGAGACCCAGAGAGACAAAACATAAAAGCCAGAGAATACACATACCGGTACAGATAAAACCTTAATTAATATATATATAAGAATCAGCTCCAAACAAAGACAAGGTTAATGACCACCTCAGAAGTACAAAGAAGACATTTCATTATGACTCAGACTCTTCACTTATTAATCAAATCCTTGTTTTTCTATCACCCAGATCTAAATACAAATGAAAGATAAGCTAGGCAACATTGATCTAAGTCTCCTAAATCATCAGACTTATCTCCTAGCTGTGCGCAACCCAAACCAAAGTCATGCAAATACGGGTGACCTCTCGAGTATATGATTTCATTTCTTTGTCACCCCAGTCCAGATTTCTGAGCTAGAGCCCCCGGCCGGAGCCACCAGATGACACCGCCCCCACCCCCCAGGGGATCGTCTAGGCTGGAATCATCCGACAGGTGAATAAAGTTTGGCTTAATGACTTGCACATTAGCTCATTATCAATTAGGCTGCTCACATTAATGAATGACAACCAGGACACGCCCAGTTCATTTGTTTCTATGTTGAGGATTATATTGTTATGAAAGTAGAACAGACAGGTACATTTGAAATGGGGAAGGATCGACAGACCAAAACGAAGATAGAAAGAGAAAAGTGAGCTTTATGACTGATAAGAAAAGAAAACAAGCAGTCGGAAATTATCAAGATGAAGCATGAAACCACTGAAATTGAATTTTTATTAATCATAACTATTCAATTCCTCTGTCATTTAGACTTTATTTGTTTAAATGCTCATATCAAATGTTATTACAAATTCTTCCAAAATTGGATCGTGGTCAGATCGTGTAGTGTGCACCAGGCTTTATACTGTATTACAGTTCCTCTGAAAGGTTTATATTAAAGGTATCGTTTAACAATGTTAAATCTGAGATGCATGGCCCTTGTTATCAATGTCTGTAATATGGTGTAATTGAAGCCCTAAAAAAATTGCACTTCAAAATTATCATGAAGTGCCTTAAAAAAAATAAAAATCTTTGAGTGACTGGTTTTACCATACTCATTTTCCCCAATAGACTGTTGTGTTATATAAACAAAAAATGAAATTTCAATTTCCAATCATAAATATCTTGATAGTCAGACAGGTGATTGGTTTGTAAAAGTCATGGGATTCCTAACTGACTTAAATGTTTATAATTATCATTGCAGCATGAGCTAAAACCGTGATTTTGTTTAGAATCTGAGACAAAGATACCCAATCCCTTTAAGGTCTACCGTAAGTAATCTTGTCATATGACATCATCTTCCATCACCTTCACTTATTTACCTGTGCTCACCTGTATGACACATCTATTAATGACCAACCACGGGTAGGATTACTTCGTCAAAAAGTCCTATTCTTAGAGGGTCGAAGATGTATGAGTAACCCCCCTTTCAGACGACCGAAATTCATCGTATAGCTATATGAAAGTTTAATAGCTATACGATAAGTTAAGTAATTTTTTTTTTTAGTTTGAACGTTGTTTACCATAACAAAATGCATGTTTGAGCACAAGTTTAAAAAAAAACTTTACAAAGGGTCCCGTTCTGATTTGCATTGTTTCATACAAAATCATGTATGAATTAAACGACATTTTTTCACACAATATTGTTATAGTCTGTATGCCCTTTTTGCTATAGATACGATTATTCTTCATACAACGTTTCTTTATGCACGTTTCCTTTTATCTGAACAGGCTATGACTATCCGCATCAGAAACAGTTTTTAGGGGGAAATCCCTTTTTATGAATAGCTTATGCTTGGACTATATAAGGGCTATTATAGTTGTGATATATCCTGTATGATCTATGATTCAAGATTATTCAATGAAAATAGGAAGTCATTAAATTAGGTAAAGAGGTCATATGAAGGTCCCTCCAGAACGTATGGCAAGGTCGTAAAATAAGAATAGTTTTTCAATTTCTTCATAAATTCTTATTCCTATCCAAGTTCAAGTTGTTTGTTAAGTCTTAAATCCCATGACATTGATTATAAGGTATAAGGGGATATATTGCTTAGGTATAATCTTTATCATGAAGCTATTCCTTGTGTGTGTTTTTTTTTGGGGGGGGGGGTGGTGGTGGCAATAATAATAATAATAATATCTGTAATACCTTTGTTTATCTTTCTGTTTGAAATGAAATAAATATGAATTGAATTGAATTGAATAAGGGGTTAAGAACTGAGAATTAAAACTTTTGCTGTTTTGTATCTTTTCAGTTCGGTCGTTCACAGAAGTCGTCATCCCTGATGTCTAGAGATCACCTTGATCAACTTGCATCTTCACTGAAATTCAAAGAATCAGGATAGGTCTTCTAGTTTCCTCTTCTCCCAGATTCGAGGCAGTTCTTCCAATCACACCCGCTGGGCTTCCAATCATACTTACTCCTCTGCAGTGATGCAGGACTACTCTTATGGTCATTAAGAAATTTATCCATGAGAGATTCTAGACTTACTTCTGGTCCATCTCTTAAGCCTCGTAACATAACTTTTGTTTGTAGGATTGTTTCTTTGTGTGTTTGAAGAGGATTCATTTAATTTGGTCACCTAATTCAACGATAAAGAATTTATATGTTCATATTCTAAACACTTGTGAGCAAGATATTTATTAAATGATGTTCATATGCAACTCATTCAGTTAGATTTCTTTTTCTTTTTCAGGCCAATTATGTAACTGAAGTTCAGAGATTAATGTAAATAGCAAAGTTTTTAGTTGTACATGTTAATTATTTGTTGGAGGGATATAGTTCAACCTTTTCTAACTATGCATTACCTGTATATTTTGTTTACTTTGTGACTTCCATGATAGTTTAGCCAAATGCTGTTTGACTTTCATTATTCATAAATGATGTAGAGAATGGGAAATTGTGCATGGTATCTTTTTACCCATCAGTATCAATGTGACTCAGTTCCAAGTATTTTTTTTAACCATGAATTGCTGAACATATGTGTTATGGTTTTCAAATTATGTTTTGTTTTCACCGACAGAAGTTAGAATATTGATTAATAACATGTGTATTCATTACGATATGGTGACGAAGAAGCGACTCGAGCTGATGAAGACAGGCCTATAGAATGTGACCAATCTTTAAAGGTAAAGACCAGTATTGCAAACGCCCCAATTTCAATAAATGAAATGGAAGCTCTTATTACCAATCATGTGAAAGAATATGTTTTGACTAATACATGATGATAAAAATTTTGCCGGGAATCCGCCTACTAATTGATATATTTGGTAAATTAGTATATCTACATGGTCTGTGAGAGATAAACACACGTGTCGTGCACATGTGCGTATAGTCCCATATACATCTTTCTGTGTACAGTGCTTGTAACTTTACGAAGACTGGG
Organism: Strongylocentrotus purpuratus; assembly: GCF_000002235.5. NCBI lineage: Eukaryota > Metazoa > Echinodermata > Echinoidea > Camarodonta > Strongylocentrotidae > Strongylocentrotus > Strongylocentrotus purpuratus. Next base: position 1,261,949 of record NW_022145576.1, on the reverse strand, counting down.
CCAAATTTCTTATCATTTTGATGATTCCAGAACCTTGCAGTACACACCAATACTTATATGCTAGATGATCAACCTTTTCTGATCGATTCCACAACGTTTCTTTCACAATGCAATCACATGACCATAACTGGTCTTTACCTTTAACAGCAGTTACTCTAGAAAGAAGATTTGATGATGGAAGTAGCCAAGAGACTATATTTTAGCTATACATATTTAATTGTTATTATTGTATTAGCAGTATTTAATCTTCCGGTAAACAGGACTAAATGTATATAACATTTTGTTTCTTTTTATATGAATGTAACATAACTATATTTATGATGTGAATTTCATTTTCATTTCTTGGTTGAATTTTGGTATTAAAACAATTTCATGTCAATGAATAGTAACTTTCAAAAGTGTGAGTTTTCAGCATTTTGGGTTTCTTTCCTAAGGTCCGACACGTGATGTTACTTTGAAATTTACCTTCTCTGGAAATAGCCATTATGAAATATATAATTATTTATCTAAAACATACATAGGTACCATTTAACATACAAATACACGGTTAGAAAATTCAAAACTCAATCATATTATCAAAGATTTAACTCTGAAAACAGTGAATGATATTTCTCCCTGTGCATTTCTCTCTTTACATACAGGCAATTTTTTAAAATGCAAAACATTCTCTTTATTGCCTTATTGTTCATTATTTTGCTTGATGTTTCTTTCTTTTGGACCTTTCAAATTTGCAAAATCCAACTGGAAAGAAGACTTTCTGAGGATGTCAATAAACAGAAACAAACAATCTAGGATATTGGAGTTTGAATGATGCAAGTCAATGAAAATGCACTTTATTAATACTAGGATCCAAAAATTTATATACACAACATTTTTCTTCAGGTCAGCAATACACCTTCACAACAATCTATCAAAATTGATATTTTAAGCCCCCCCCCCCCTAAATGTATGCTGTCTGAGACTTTAATTAACAGAAACCGACCACCCTGGTATTAAGTCTTTACACAAACTACAAAAAGTTAAAGTGAAACTATGTAAAATGTGCTCTGCATCATTACATATATTTCGTAGTAGAGCGTAAATCACTGACTTGTACGGATTCTTTGCCTTTCTTTAGGTAACTGATTACCCCAAAACAGAAACATGGATTACACCAAATCTGTTCTGCAGCAAATTTTGTGGAACTGTAAAAACAGTGGACTTGTGTCATGTTGGTTTCTTTCTTAAAACACAAGACTATTTTCATTTTACAAACATAACAGAAACAACAATCTGAACACAAGAAAAATAGATATACGCATCGGCTTCAATCAACATTTGAAATGTGTTCAATATCTGACCGAACTAATTCATTATAAGATATAAGAATGAATGTCTAGCATATCCCCAGAAGATAAAGCAATATATGTATCTTTACATGACCTGTAACTAAAACATTTTGGGTGTCATTTTCTCATCAACATGGACACAGCCCTTTAAATCCCACGGCAGAAAAGAGCAAATCGTTGTGATCTATAAAAGCGCTAGAATCTTCAATAATCTTTCAACAACTTTATTAAAAATGATACATGGTTAACAATCACTTTTCATGGTGTATCCATGTAATTTAAATTTCAAATTTTGATGATGAAATACAAGAACAGTGCATGATCTTATTTGTTCATCAGTAAATATACAAACATACAGCTCCCTCCTCCGAGCAATTCAATCAATTATCTTAGATGACTTTAGTAAAGTAGCGCTGGAATGAGAATACACAAGTACTAGTGATAAGCAAGTCACTACAATCATATAAAAATAATTTTACAATTATCGAGTAAAGAAAAATGTCTAAGCTAATTATACAAGGTAGTACAACATTATTGGCAATCAACTACATTGATTAGAAAAAGGCTTGAAAAAAAAACCCAAAGCTCATTGAATTCATATTTACAGATACACAATATTATTTCATAGTTGCCTATAACGAAGAAAGATACTCAGTTGACCTCATTCACTCACAAGAAAATTGGCAACGTACAGTTTATAGCCAGCATAATAAATGTTTGCTGATAGTATGCAGATTGTATTTGATCCATCCACAAACATACCTGTGCAGAAGATGTTGCTGCTGATGAGAGCATATATCCCCATATTTGCTTTACCTAGAAATAGCCTACGTAACAGATAGAGACTGTAGTATGAAGAAGGCAATTTATCTTTATCACGTGCACAAGTGTATAATGTCTACTGTTATCTACACACTGGGGAGATTCAGACATTTTTTTATTCTAATAATTTTTTTAAAGGATAAAGATGGTCTCCAAAATGAAACAAATTGTACCAAAGCACAAAAAGTATTGTTTTTTGTGATAAAATGTAGCCAAACCGTTTGATTCAACAAAGCAGCGTGTAATACTCGACTTGAAAGAGAACAGCTGTATGTTGGCCAGCTTTTATAACTGTATGATACACGGCACAAATTTGGAAGCTTTTCCAGCATTTAATTGAAAAGAGCAGCAGTTTCTACCTTACCAAGTAGCCCCAAAGAAAAACTGTAGCATGAGACAATCAAGAACCCCCTAACTCATTCAATATTACAAAAAAACTTGGCTTCCTTTTTATACACATGTATAATTTCTTACATTGAAACAAGAGTTAGTGGTAATAAAAATAGGAAATGATACAATGAATCTCTTTTCAAAATCCTCCTCTTTTCCATTACAATGAATAACATATTCCAAGCAAATATCCGTCTGTATAGAGTAGCATACGGATAACGTATTAGCTTGGCAGATTGATGGAGGCTTCACATTAGACTTCATATAGAACACTAGATTTCAATTCTGGGCACTGTTCTTATGATAAAATAATCCTGCAAGAAACTCTGTTTTACTGTGTAGTAACAGATACCAGTACGTCCTGTTGGTGTGTTTAATGTGATGTGTATGAACGTAGCTTATAGGTTGTAGAACTTGAGACTTCTATCCATGCTGGAGGATGCCAAGAATGATGAGTGCTGTCCAAAACGTACTCCAGTCGTCATGCTGGTGTGATCTGCAACACAAAAATGAATAAGTGGGACATGGTTATAATGCTTATGTTGATATGATATACAACACAAAAGTGAATGGATGGGACATGGTTATAATGCTTATATTGGAATGATATACAACATAAAAATAAATGGGTGGGACATGGTTATAATGCTTATATCAGTATGATATACAACACAACAATGAGGAGACGGGACATGGTTATAATTATCCTTGTACTGATACATACTACATCAGAATAACATACTTATGACGGCATTACTTCCACCTATAGCAAGATATAACGTGAACAATCTTCAGCTGACTAATTTGTCCATATTAGCCAAGGTTTAAACCTAGTCATAAGTCAGTCTTCTTTAGAAAATACAGGCTCCATTGACAAACCATTGTCAATTATAATGAGTAATAACACAAAAATAAATGGATGGCACATGGTTATAATGCTTATGTTAATATGATATATAACCCAAAAATGAATGGATGGGGCATGGTAGACTATGGAGACTGTACTCAGCGGGTTCAATTCTATAGCTGCTATTCACACAGGCCAAGTTAGGCTAGGCTAATGGCTTTATGGAACTGTTTAAAGTGCCTGCAGACCACCCTCTCCCCTCCCCCCCCCCCCCTCCCCCAAAACCCAGGCTTTATTTTAGTTTGAAGCCAGTGTGTCATACATACCTGTAAAGACAGCCAGCTCCTGCCACTGTTTGCAGAGGAACACTCGTAGATCAGTGCCTGCTACGGCTAGGTACGAACCGCTCTGGTCGAAGGTCAATGATTTGATCTTAAGATGGAAGAGAAATAAAAAAAAATATAAAAAATTGAGAAACATGTATCGACAGGGACCAAGTGCACTTGAACCCTCAAATTTCCATTCAAACCTTGTTTGAAAAAGAGGAGTTTGTAGCACCCTTTTAGGAAGAGTAATTGTCTTGTATATAATGCTGATTATTATTTATGAACTGACTGCACTGATACGCTTATTGATTCTCATATATACAGCTTCCTTTAGCCAACTTTCATGAGAGACAATATCATAAGAAAGTTTCGAGCAGAATTATTCAAATAAGACGAGGGGGAAAAGCATTCGGTTAACTCTGGTAAAATTGCGAAGGCCAGATTATTATTATTTATATACTGTGCTTTTCCCAGATCAATAAGTAGAATTAAATATCCATCATCTACATAGACTGAACAAAACAGTTAGCATCTAAAATTTCCCAATATCATTTAAAATAATTTCAAGGTAAATTGCACCAAACTAACTAACAAAAGATATAAGTGGAGGTGCGCCTTACAAGCGACCACTCTTATGTGCTCTCTCGTTTTCTGTGAAATTTTGTGTCTTTTGTGATCTTTATGATTTGATATTTACACCAGTGGAGAAGTTTATACCTGGAACCTATTTGCGCTTAGAGTCTTCCATGGTAAGCGCTTTATAAGTAACGTTTTATTATTATTATTATAGCCCGCATCAAAAGTAGTACCAGTAAGATTAACCGATTTCCAAACGGAATGGCACTCGACATCTTCATGGAAGGATGCGTATCAACTTGACACGGAAAGACGAGATCAAACCACAAACCACTCCAAATGATTGATGAGATTCATTGTCAATCTTCACACGTAGGTACATGATGCTATAAACCTTCCCCTTCAAAATGCCAGGCAAAATGAAATAACATACACTCATACTAAGCCACACAGAGGGGACCAACACTAGACTGACAACAACACACAAAACAAAAATCAAACTTGTATAAAAATGCAATAAATAAATATTTAAAAAATAATTAGTCCAAAGTCTCAAATAACTCTAATTATTCTATTCATCTTTGGAATATGGGGAGCGGTTCAACAGAAATCCTTATAATGTAACAGAGCTATCAGGCAATTCTTCTAAATAGGGATAATAAGAAAATTGCTAACTTTTTTAGTTCACCTTTACCAGAATTCAACCTTCTATTAAAAATCAAACTAAATTTTTCTTGGAATTTAAATATATATTTTCAAAAAAATATATCCTTCCATTTCTGTCTATCTAATAAACAGAAAATAGGTATACAATGTAATGAATAATCCAGAAGTTTAAATATACTGCTACTGAATATGAATATTCATAAATATTTGCATTATTAATGTCTTTCCAGCTGGAAAGGCTCTTCCCACAGCTTTCGACAAACGGGGCGTTTTACAAAGCCTTTTTTCAATGACAAATGACAAAAATCAGTGACAAATCTCCTGATAATCAATCAGAAGCAAGGATTTCAGTAGCTTATAATGAAAACTGCCGTTTGTCGCTAATGACAAGTTTGGTCAAACAAACCAATCATGAACACCAACCTCGTAGTTGTCATCTAGGGTGATGTTCTTGAAGTTCTTCAGCTTGCGCAGATCCCAGAGTTTGACGATTGCATCGTCGGCTGCCGTGGCCAGGTAGTATCCGTTCTCGGAGAAGGCCAGAGCGGTGACGGGACCGGAGTGGCCGGGGAAATTGGCCACGTTGGTACACTCCTTGAGATCCCAGATCTTGATGACGCTGTCGGCGGTTCCGGTTCCAAAGATGAGACCGTCAGGATGGAACTGGGCACAGGTCAGAGCTGGAAGATGAGCAGAATACAGTCAACCTCAACATAACTATCATGATTGTACGACAATTTAAATGCGCTTGGGAGAATTGCTCTGCAGTTAATTTCTAACACAAACAGGGAAATGTTTTACAAAGACTAAGATGGACTTTAAGTTGGACTTAAATATGGCAGACTGTTCATGCTCTCGTTTGCTTTCGCCATTCGTCTATCAAGGGACGTACAAACCATGGTCGCAAATCTACAGAATTTACATATTTTGATAATTCATTATTGAAGTAAAAAATATTATCTAAAGATCATAATGGTGAGAGCAAAGTACTCTGCAAACAGTGGCATGACGGCCTGCCATAGTTGATCTTAGTCTTTGTGAAACACTCCCCTGAATTTCTTACTTTAATTCTGGACCAAACACTACACTTATAACCCTATCACTCGCTGTCACGGTATCCCCAATTCTAAAATCTTCTCAAAAAACTCTTTCACTACCCAAGCCCCAACTACATACCTCTGTTGAAATAAAAGAAAATTGTCAAAATTGCTATCTTCTTCAAGGAAAATAAAAGTTATGTTTATACGATGGAACACATGACCCTGAAAATGAAAATATCACAACTACAAATATATTTGCGTAGGAATTAGATCCCATATCACCATTCATAAAATCTTGCTCCCTATTCTCTTCTGATCGATTTTTCAATAAGCATTTACAAAAATTGAAAACTTTATAAAGAATTTGACCCTCTTCATCATTAAATTAAATTATTATTGTATATTCTCGAACGAGAATTATGAAGTAAAATACATACAACTCCAACCGAAAAACAAGGCAATATTCCCAGCAATTTAATCCCCATCTTACCATGGCCGACAGAATCATCGGAGACTTTGGTGAGGACGCGTCCCGTCGTTATGTCAGAGAAGGCCCAGTGACGATCCTCGGAGCAGCTAAGGAGGAAGTCTCCGGTGGCGTGGAGGCTGAGACCGGTTACAGCGGCATCGTGAGCACGTACCACCTGGGAGCAGGAGCCATTCTGGGTGAGCCAGATACGGATGGTGGCGTCGGGCGAAGAAGTGAACACCACATCCTGCGAGGAGATAGAAAATAGATTGGTTGATTGAAAATATATGAACTTGAAGAAAACCAAGTTTTAAGCGGGACTGCACTACTTGTGCCCTCTATATAGCAAACAATTCCTAAGCATTACTCGTTGGTTCTCCATGGTCCTCTCTTTTTTATGTTAATAATAATAATCATAATAATAAGGTAATTTTTATATAGCGCATAATAATAAATTCTCTATGCGCGTTACAACAATCAATTATACAATAAATTACATGATTAATCTAAAGATTTAATTATGCATGATTCGATTAGATATACAGGGAGGTCTAATCCCTCCTGGCTTAACTAGTGCAGATAGGCTTTAGATTCCATTTTAAAAGAAAATATATTCATATCCAACTATTCTCCTAAAATCATGCAGTCTATGAATTATATTGAATCATAAAACTAACAGACTTATCAATCATATTTAATAATATGTCACACAAGCTAGGCTACAAGATTAGTTTTCTCTCTGCCGAAATACGACATATATGCAAACGTATGGTGCTGTAGCTTGCCCACAGAAAGTACAGATCTAAAGAGGATCTAATTCTAATTAGCTAATTTTAATGATCACAGGACTCACACAAAAAAAGAGTAAACTCTGTCATAGGAGGGGAAGGGGAGAGACAAGAAGCACATTCTTTCGTTTCTTTCAAACTGTTTCTCAATTTTAATTTTTGTTGTTGTTAAAATCGTACCTCTGTAGGATGGTAGATGACATTGTTGACCTTCTTTGTGTGACCTTTCAAGATGGCCGTCACTTGCTCCGTATCCTTGTTGAACACAACAGCATTTCTGTCAGCTCCTCCTACAAGGAAACAAAATGGTTCGAAATCGGTAGTCAACACAATCTCAGCGTGTCCACACACAAAACAAGTTATCCCGAAACTCTATAACGAAACGTCGTATAAAGAATCATCGTATAAATTTCAGAGTGTCCACACACAAGAAAAAGTTGTATAAATAATCATCGTATAAATTCCAGGATGTCCACACACAGAAGAAAGTAATCCTGAAACTCTACAGCAAAATGTTGTATAGGTGCGCAGTTTGCTACGGCGGTCATGAAATGGAAGCGGAAATGACAGGTCTGGTCTCCTTTCGCTCGAGGTCACGTTAAGCCCCGCCCAGTTAGTTACACTAGTTACACTAGTTACGTCCACACACAACACCTTCCGTGATTAGGCATGATTCTTTATTGAGTTCTAGTTCGAAACGATGCCCAAACCTGCATTTCGTTATACGACGTAACGTTAGTGAGCGTCCACACACACCATTTCATCATAAAACTATCGCAAAACTGTATACCTATCGCGAAACGATATAGCTAATCACGCCTAATCACTGAAAATGTTGTGTGTGGACAGGGGGTCTATCATCGTAGAGCATAGTATGTGTATAGAATGAAAAGATAGGTGAAGACATTTTGTGAAGTTTTATATAGCAAAGCTGGAGGAGTATTATTCTAGTTCAGCAAATCAATTTGAGTGTTTACAAGAAATGATGGAAGTAAATTGGATTAAAATCTACCAATCACTTTAACATTTTTGCTCTTGATTAAAGGATATATGTTGCTATGATGTGTTTAAATTTTGAGCTTCAAATATTATTTCTACAAAGCAATATTGTAGTTAAAATATACTCTCAGTAAACAAGCAAATGACTTGTTGGGTAGACTAGTTGACACACACACACGTACATCTCGCATTATTACACGGAACTCAAATCGGAGATGGGTTTCTTAAGAGCCATTTCATATTATCCCTCATTTTCTTCAAACACCTTAACTGCTAACCTATAGAATGCTATATAAAGTTTTTGAAAGTTGATTTTAGCTATACACAAATTTATTTGTGTAGGTGATTGTTTTTGTCACACTCAATGGGCTCTATTGATGGACCAGAACTGAATTAGACAATAATATTCACTTTTATATACTACATAAGACAAAACTAGATGAAAATGGCTGTTAAAAAAGCTAACTACAGGAAACATTTGCGATCAGTTTTGTATTACTAGCGTTTGCCGTTAGTTTTTATCATCATCACTTACCTGTGAGAACCTTGGATGTATCAGATGCCTGTAAATCAAGCGCCAAAATACCAGGAATACTGGCACTGTGCAGACCCTATGTAGAAATGAGAAGTACAAAATTATTATGCATCAAGCTACACTCTGGTAACTTACTAAAAATATTTAACAGAGTAAAATATGCCTCTTGAATGTAAACACAGATCTATGGAACTTCTTGAAAGCACATTTTGTTAATACAAAAATGTGACTTTATTTAACAATCCTTAGAACTTTGTTTTAACATTTACTTTTGAATATATTATCAAATACTCCAAAAAGGAAGATTCCTAGTATACAAAAAGATCTTTAGTCAAATGATATCACTTGCTAAGATGATATAAAGGGGAGGATATACAGTATAATGCAAGATGAACAATTTCAATATGTATATTTTTAAATTTAGGCATTTAAAATATAAAGATGTCACTTAATACCTTATGAATGGTAGGGTAAAATGAAAATGGGATTAACAATTTCCGGCAGTAGATCTGCAAGTGACATTTCTAAACAGTACTATTGAACTTGTGATTATCTATTTCATGAATGAAAGGGGGGGGGGGGGTGGGGAAACAAAACTATCAGTATAATTTTTATGTCAACAATGATTCAAATGCTTTACAAAGCAAAAATTTATTTCATTCCTTGTTATGCCAATAATGATGCTTTTGTGATTATGTAAGTTTGATTTGTATTATTGTGTCTTTGAATGTAAATTATATATACTTAATAAATCCTTTGATGAGGCAAAGAAAAGAAACAAAATCTATTTCAAGAATGAAAAATAACTCACTGGATGAGAAGCTCTTGGTCTGTAGTTCCTGATATCTTCAGATGGAGCCAGTTCATCCGGAACCTTCTTACCACGCTTCTTACGCTCTGCGGTGAGCACGTTGGCACGCTCTTGCAACTGGAAGTGAGGAAATTCAAACATCCAGGAAAATTATATTACTGAATTATGATGTAATGTAATGATATATAAATTAAAGCACTTCTTCCACTCAACATTGAATATTTAAACTTGGCAAGCTTTTGCAACTGTTAGGAAATGTAATACCCAGGACAATAATATGACACAAACGTAAATCTGATTAATATATAAATTAAAACGCTTCTTCCACTCAGCAGTGAGTACATTGGCAAGCTCTTCCAACTGTTAGGAAACGTAATTACAATGATGTGAATAAAGCCAAATAGGGCTTGAGAAAATACAATCATATTTTAAAGGGCACAACTTAACAAGCCTCAATATATCTAATGCCTCAGTCACACCTTTGCGTATTTGGCTTGCGTATTGCTGCGTATTTATGGCAAGCCGTTTTAACATTTATTCCTATTTCTTGTAAAGCAATGGTAATTCTTGATATCAAAAATTCATTTCTTAGTATTAGGTACACCTCGAGTTTTATTTCAGTAATCCTGCAAGATGCACACAAATATGCAATGCAATGATTCTTATGCCAGGCTCTGAGTACATCTACACAACCATGAACTCCTGTAAGTGGGTTGATAAAGAATAAATGACACAAAAATAATAAATCTGTTTTGAGGAAATGTTATAAGGGCACAAATTAAAGAGATCCGGTAACTTTGTCTCAGATTCTGAAAAAAAATTCTGGATTTAGCTCATGATGCAATGATAATTATAATCCTTTAGGTCAGTCAGGAACCCCATGACTTTTACAAGCCGATCGCCTGCCTGATTATCAAGATATTTATGATTGGAATTACAAATTTTGAAAACCGTTCGCCTGACGGTTTTCATAACACTACAGTCTATTGGGGAAAACGAGTATGGTAAAACCGGTCACTCAAAGATTTTTACTTTTTTGAGGCACTTCTTGATCATTTTGAAGCGCAATTTTTTTAGGGCTTCAATATTACACCATATTACAGACACTGATAACACGCAGGGCCGTGTATCTCAGATTTAACATTGTTAAACGATCCCTTTAAAGAGGTGTCTTAGGCAATGTAAATCCAGCAGGAACAATACAACTGAAAGAAGTGCAATAAGATATTTTTAAAAGATGGGAGTCTGCAATATGATAAAATTATTTTCTTAATGGAGATATATCAGTATAATTATATTATAATCATTTTTCATGGTTAAAAAAACAATGAAAGCAAAATCATCCATAATTTTCCACTCCATTGATTTACATCAATTTTACTGATATTAGTATCCAAACTATTATAGTGCAGAAATGTCCTTATCATCTTCAAGGAATCAAAAGGAAATCTTATTCCTAATTTCAAGATTTCAAATTTATTCATGTTTCCCTGATTACATATCAATTATAAGCATTTAAAACAAATTTAAGAAATACATGTTGGAAACAGAGGGGTCGACTAAAAAGCAATGCTTGTACAAGTGTGAACACCTCAAATGAAACTTAGGAATAATGAGTAATTAAATTAACTAATCTGTAACTACAAAAAGGAACTACAAAATAGAGGAAAGAAAAAGGGGTTGCCAACAGAGACGAGAAAGGGACAAGACAATACTTTACACGACAGGTGACACATTATTGCAATTACCATATACTCAGTAGATCATTACAGGATGAATATTCAAATTTCTGACCAGTTTTAAACTCTGCGTAATCACAGAAAGAGCATGGGGCCATTTTTGATCTAGAAACCCTATGACTTTGACCAATGAGAAAAACTAGTAGGAAACAACAGTTGCTTGTTTGCAGTGGATTTACATGACAAAATATTAATGATACTTTATACCACATCACAGATACAAGCCTACTACCCATATGAAATGTTTTCAACTTCTGGATATTCACTGAAAGAATGGGGAGATGTTTTCAGATCTAGCAACCCTATAACTTTGACCAAGCAATGGGGAATAAAATTGGCAATCTTTAGGACTTGTTATACCTTCTGTAGGATTAGTTAAGGAAAGAAAAATCAAATACTTTGGTCATGTTAAAAGGCACCAAATTCTCTTAAAGGATGTATTGGAGGGAAGAGTGGAAGGAACTAGACCGAGAGGGAGACCCAGAATCAACTGGGCAGAGAATGTTAAGAACTGGAGTGGACTAAAACTGCAAGAGTGCACCAGAAAGGCAGAAGATAGAGTGAAGTGGAGAGATGTTGCAATCAACCTCTGAACAGGGAGAAGATACTTAGATAGATAGATATACCTTTTGTATGATATCCTCAGTCATGCCCATAGGACCGGCTTCAGCAGCCTCCATTGGCTCTGGTACGGAGCTGGGTTGGACAGCCACAGCAGCGGGCATGGCTGCACCCGGTGCGATGCCTGGTGCTGCTTGGGGCTTCAGTGTAGCCAAGGCTGGAATCATAAGGTGTAAAAGGATAAACATGGAAGTTGTGGATGTTGTTCAACAAGTTTATCAATCTTTTTATATATGGGTCATTCCATGGGGTTGGAGCAAAAAATATGACGATGTCCATGTAATGTTGGTATAACATCTTCTACTACACATGGAATATGAATTCATCTGTTGAAGATTTGTATGCAATGAATGTATATGGCAATGCCCTGCCAGAATCATTCTTGTTACAGTTGCTTCTCTTCAAAATCTTTGCTTGATACACATTTCTCTTTTTACCAACATTACATCAACATCATATTCATAGAACATTACATAAACTTTGGGTCTATAAAATTGATTAACCATGAAGCTTGAGTACTTTTAAACATAGTTGGCTATGCTTTTTTGCTAAACTCAAATTTAGCAAACGTTGTTACAGTTGATAAGAGACATAGTTTCTCACTTTTGGTATGGCACAAAAATTGTCCCAACCCCATAGAACGACCCATATTTCTTAAAAAGATGACAATATCAACATCCACAATACAATTTGTTCATACCCTTAAAGACTATGACAATGCCCTGCTCTTTATGTAAATTCAACTCTGATACAACCGACCAACTGACTCACCGAGTTAAAATAAGACCATGGATGCAGTTCACATGAGCTTTCATGGAATTGTCATTGTAAAATTAAGATTTTCTAGCGGCGATATTTTTTAAAGACCTACATGTATCCTAATGTGATCTTACCACAGCTTTTTCAAAGCTAAGTACAGCTACACTGTTCTTCATTCCTGTGAATTATTCCATAAGATGTATTTCTTTGATATAATATGGTATAAATCAGTGAAAAGAATTACATTAGTTCAACAAAGAGGGAAAGAATCCAGCACTTGTATGCTTACATTTAGGTTTCTATCACAAAATGATCAAAATTAAAATGCAGAGGTGGGAAATCAATCTCTACCACCCACACCATACCTTCACGGGCAGCAGTCACCTCTTTGGTGAGCCTAGCAATGACACGGCACGCTGCGTCATGCTGATAGAGGGCGTGAGAGAGCTCCTGACGAGCCGTCTGAAGCTGCTGACGGAGCGTGAAACTGTGCAGCATGCAGGCGTCCCACTCGTCCTGGAGGAGCTTCAGGATCGCTGGAATGCTGGTTGCCGTCGGTGGCCGTGGCTTCACCAATGGATTCACTGTTAGAATGGAAAGTATATTAAATTGATGATGAAAATAAACGAGACATTGATAATATCGTAGACAAAATACATTAGATATCAAAGCAACATAAAACTAATTTACGGCTCTCATTACCTAGTTGATAGACTATCTACAGAATATGCATTTCTATTTGATTCTTGAAAATGTAAACGAGAGATCTTTAAATCTACTCAACCAAAATCTAGGATCATTTGGACCTTGCTACCATAAAACACTGTTACAATGACAAATTAAATCTTGATAACTTGATGTTTTACATCTTAACATATTAACTTATCATGAACATCAGAACATGCAGGGTATGAATAAATGAAATATCATGAAGGAAACTTGTGAAGCACAGACTGAATAAGTTTGTATGTGACATCATCACAAGAAATATAAAGTAGTTAATATCGAGAACTCCCTTTTCCTCATATTCTAAAAAGGAAACGATATACAGCTTCATGTGTTACTTAGACAGAGGTGAGAGATGACATCACTTGCTAAATCTTTTCTTCTTTTTTTCACGAGGCAGCGATCTATTTCCAGCCTAACCACTCACGATGGAGGTCTCCTGCGTTCTGAAATTTATCTCTTTAGTTAAATGAAAAATATATACAAATACATGTATCTGTTATACTTGTTTGTATGCTTTGTATTATGGTTATTCTATAATATTATTAGACATGATTTGCTATGTATGTAATACTTATGTAAAATGTATAACCTTGTATTTGTTCTTTGAGCGCAGAAATGAAATCGATCAAACAAACAAACTAGGACTGACCTTTGATCTCGATCAGCTGATCTTCAGAGAGAGGTTCTCCATTGACAGGATCACTGCCATTCTCCGAGATGAACTTCTCTATGAGCCGCTTCTCAAAGACTCGCCCTGATGCTGGCGACACGACAGGAACCTCTGGCAACTCATTGGAAACTAAAGATAAGCAAGAGAAAAACAAAAGATATCAAAATGACCTGTTGTATTACTGCATCGGAATTCAACCTTATAAATGTATACTGTATATTACAAGTACAATGCAGAGAGTCTTCAGGCCGACTTCATCAGCTTCGAGTTTGCCAAATAACCCATTATTTTCAGACTCTTGATATTTTCCCGGAAGCTCGAAATTGCGTCTGTACCAGACCAATACGCTCATCACATTCACAGAATAGCTCTGAAAATACACCTGAGATGGGCACATGTGCACTTCAGAGACCGACTGTAGGATCAGCGCATGAATTTTGGGTGGCTGGCATGCCGACATGAAGTTAACAACCGTAATAATCATCATCAATTCATAATAATGTGAATTAGACTAGACAAGCCTGGAAAATCTACTTGCGTTGCATAAATTTAATGAGGATCCGAGATTACAGTTGCTAACTTCAGTCTTCACGCAGGCGCACGCGCCCACCCAAAATCCACCATTAGTATGCACTTGTATTGTGCAGCATTTTGCTGTGACACCTGTGACAAGTGTGAGAAAGTGTATAGGCCTAACAAAGTCTTTGTTTTTAGGAAAAAAACTCAAATAAAGAAAAGAAAATTGACACAAAAACATCAAACAGGTAAGAAAGATATTGACTATTAAATCACGCGTTATTTGAACAATTGTGGAAGATATCTCGCCGAAGTCACAGGTCCAAATGGTCACAGTTGTGAACAAGCGCTGAAGCATTTTCCTAAAGTGGCAGCAACATGCAACAAGATCAAGTAGAGTCGAGAGTCTCGAGACCAACATGTCAAAGCAAACACAAAAGTCAACAGATGGGACTAAAAATAACAGGCGCCAAATAGAACTCGACACATTTCATGTCAAGTTTTTCGTTTCAAACGGCTTCATCAACAACAATATCATAGTAAGAAGCCAAGAAATTCATATTATAAAGTTCCCTTTTAAATTTAATTCGAAAGTCATCATTACACTGAGTAAATTATAAGAAATTCGTACTTACTTGAACAAACTAGCGCCATGTTGCAAGCGTGAGCATCAAGCGACTATTTGAATGTTGTCAAGAGATGGCGGGCTAGCGAGCGAGCAAACTTTGTTGACCTCCGTTACCGGTCATATTGACCGGTCAATATGCTTGGTCCGTCTTGTGAGGACTAGTACATTTGTGGACGAATAAACACACCCCAATTTCTTTTCAGATGTTAACTCATCATTTATTGACCAATATGTTTGAACAATATTTCAAATAAAGTGCGAAGTTCAAAATGTAGTTTTTCGCACAGCGACCTCACATGATCTTGGGCTCACTCGCAAATAAATATATTCATACCATCACACCCAACTACAAAGCATGATGCTTTAGCAGTATCTTGGACCATGTAAAGAGATACACAAACATTGAAACCATCCCTGATAATGTAATCACAGTGTAGGGGTAATACCGAAGTCTAAAAAGCATATTTCCACTTTAAAGTTTCCAGAAAGTGCCCCTTTTGCCCCCCCCCCCTCACATTTTGTAAGACGCTCTACCGCACCTGGATTATTATCATCTTCTTATATGCACACTCGTTTCCCCTCCTTCAAATGATCTCACCCCCTTTCATTAAAACATTCTCTCCATTTATCACCTTCTCATATTCTCGCAATCTTTATCTGAGTTTTCCTTTCAAATTCTATCACTGAATCATACATTTCTTTCATGACAAATTTCGCTCACTTTAAATCAATATCTTTTCACATTCTCTTACTCTTTATATCTTCCTTTCGAATTGTATTACTAATTTATACACCTCTTTCATTAAAGCTTCTCTCAATTTCTCTTCTCCATGCGTTCTTTTGTGCTGTGTATCTCTCTTCTTCTTACTGACACAAACACAATTGACAGTATAGAAATTGAAACTAAATCAATTCACGTCAAACAATCATTTAATCACTAAAGCTACTTTTTCGATGACATAAGAAAATTAAGCATCCTTTAAAGCGACAACACCCATTGTATCTAGTTTGCCTATTTACATCAGCTTTACTTAAAACAAATATAATAACTAATTTGGAAAATAATAGCAAAAGTAATTAGAATAATGCTAATGCTAATAATAATAAAAATAATAATGATAAATAAATAACAATAATAAAAAGAAAATGACAACATTAAAAATGATAATAGTCATAACAATAATTAATAACAATACTACTCATAAAGATGATAACACTAATGATAATAATATTTGTAACAATAATAATAAGAATAATAACACTATTGATACTATTATTATTACTGATAATAATAATACTAATCAATAATCTAATTTTTGAAGATAAATAGAGTTTAGAGAAATTTCAGTGAGACTACTATTAATTATATCCCCTTGTAAAATAAACTGTCTCGAAGTTCGCCCCATTAAAAACGAAACCCGAAAAACAAAAGGTGATTGTGAGCGAACTATGAGCTGTATACAAATAATTTCTTCCTTTTTATAGAGAAGGAGTAATATGTTTTTTTAATGATACATGTACTTTGATTAGTGCATTAATCCACACAGGCTTTACCGAGCAACATTGTTGCCATGTCAAAATCCATTTGTGCCAGATATTAGTAAAACAGTACAGTGTCTACGTTCGTATCACATGCGAAAAAATATAAGCGTTAAAGATACTATGTCCCTTTTGCAGCCAACATCAAATTCTGTAGAACTTTGCAAGAATTATGATTATATCATGTATAGGCCTATGTCCTATCTGTGAAATTTAAACGTTAGCAGTGTCCTAACATTCAAATTATGCAAGGAAACCCGTTTACTTGCTATATTTCATGTCAGACACTATTGAGTGACTGACTGACTTTTTCTCTTCTTTGGTAATAACATATGCCTTCATAAAATGAGCTTTAAAGGGTACATGCGCATTATTTTGTCTACATCAATAACCCACTTCTTGTAAGTGGCCAAAATTAAACTGATTGAATCTGTGCGCATATCAGACTATAACTTACTGACTTGGTAGCACTTAAGTCGATTTGACAACTCATAGTCGTTATTTTCCCACGTAAAGACATTTTAAAAAACCCCTTTTTTAGGGAAGTTTTAATTAGTATTATCTTTTAAATGCCGTTGGAATTTAACCTTTTCATTTTTTGACCTGCAAATGGGACATAGTACCTTTACAAGACAAGTATGCAATATTTCCATTGTGTGGTGATTAGCATTTTTCAAATAAGCAGTTACAACAAACAACAGGGGCGAATACCCATTTTCGGGATGACAGGAGCGTACCATAATTATAATCCAAAAATCAATGAATGCCCTCATGCAATGAAAAAGTGCCCCTTTACTGATTGAAAATGGTGCCCATCCTAAGAAGAAAACTACGCCGTTCCTGTGATTTATTCTATTCCTGATGTGCCCATTTGATTCTTGTTTTTGATATCGTCTAACTTGCTATTTTAAAAACTTCAGGCAGTTCTGAAAAAAGCAAAAGCACTGTTCATTACAATTGTAGACCCATTCAAGAACTATTATGCCCTTTTACCCTCACCATCGACAATATTTCCACGATGCAACATTTTATGATGAAGATGGTATTAACCTTTATCCTCATTATTAAAAAAAGCTCATTAAAATAATCTTATTATTCGCTTTCAAAACTTTGTGTTTCTTTCAGGTCATGTTCGTGTTTAATACAGTACTAACGGTCTCACTCATCACCCAAAGGGAGGGTTTTTAACTTGTCCCCATCCAAGTGTTCAGATGCAATTAGTGGTGCAACCAATTACTTTCCCATTTCTTTCTCGCATATGTATCTAATTTGGCTGGAGCAATCCATATCTTCCCAACCATGATTCTGTACTTCAATTCGAAAACAGTTTTCATTGTCATTGAACGAAATACTGTCAAAATTGCTATATGTAAGATTTGATCCGTCTAACCACCTTGCCTCACCGAGACTTGAGCCGGTCAGCCCGATCCAGTAGTCCTTCCAGGCACCAAATACGATAAACTTCTGTTCCGCTAGAGTCTCGATGAAGACCAGATGGGATCCGTATTGGGAACAAGCTGAAATCGCAGATGCATGATTCATCTCGCAAGTGCTGAAACTGTAGGCCGACCCGCCGTATTCATATGTCTCCGGAGGAGATGAGCATGCTTAAAATTGAAAAACAATATGTAAACTTATTTTTAAGAAAGTAGACAAAGTGATTATTTGGGCTGAAACAGAAATATTTAAAGTAAGAAAGATAATGATGATGATGAAAATGATAATGATATAAATGATGATGATGATAATAATAATAATAACAATAACAATAGCAAAATTTTGGCCAATTCACATGTGTTATTTCTTACAGGTTTGTGTTAATATGAAGGAGAGAGAGGTGGGGAAGGGGCAGGAGGGGGACAGGAGAGGAGAGAGAGAGGGAGCGAGAGAGAGAGAGAGAGAGAGAGAGAGAGAGAGAGAGAGAGACTAGAGAGAGAGAGAGAGAGAGAGAGAAAGAGGGGGGAGTGGTCAGATAGTGATAAAATGCATGACGTCATTTTTATCGTTTCTCTTACTTACTGGAGGGGGTGGTTTCTTGCGATGTCGTTGTGTCTGACATCGTGGTCGTAGGGTTCGTCGTGGGCTTGGTCGTCGCGTCTGTAGACGATGATTCTGTTGACTCTGAACAGTGTTTTAACAAACAAAGCAAGTTAAAATTTCATGACTTAATGGAGGGTTAACGGTTTTAATTAATGAAACCACACGTACAAAGCAATGATATTAGGAACGACACTTAGCAGGATAAGAAGGCTAATACGAAGAAAATTTAGCTCTATGAAAACATATATATTTAAATAGTTTAGTTCGTTTATAAGATTTGTGTCAGCATATTTTGTAGATTTATTTGCGATTTATCAAAGCAAAGTCATCTCAATGGGTTCCTGTGACGTGTTTGTTGTCATTAAACTTGTAGGCAAAAGAATAAGACTGGTATACTCCCCCCCCCCCCCTAACAAAAAAAAAGAAACGAAAGAGTCAGATAAAGAATGATAGCGTGAGAGAGAGAGAGAGAGAGAGAGAGAAACAGAGAGAGAGAGAGAAAGAGAGAGAGAGAGAGAGAGAGAGAGAGAGAGAGGGGGGGGGGGCAGTGAACTAGGGGAGGGAGAGAGAGAGAGGGGGCGGGGAGGGTAGTGCATAGACATTAAAATAATGATGAATGTATGACGCCATTTCATTACTGGAGGTGGTGGTTCCATGCAATGTCGTTGTATCTGACATTGTGATCGTAGGGTTCGTCGTGGGCTTGGTCGTCGCGTCCGTAGTCGATGATTCTGTTAACTCTGAAAAGTTTTCAACGAACATAACTGATTTAAATTTCATGATGTAATTGACGGTTCCGAGGGTTACTGTAACAGTTAAACAAAATATGTACCACACGTACAATACAACAATATTTGGAATGACACCTAATCAGGATTAGCAGGCCAAGACGAAGAAAATTTCGATCCATGAAAACATATACAATTGCATGGTTTATATCTTTTATAAGGCTTTATTTGAGTCAGCAAATTTGTAGATTAAGTGGAGTTTTGTCAAACTCGTGGGCAAAAAATTAGACGGTCACCTCCCCCTTAACAATATTATAGTGCCTTCCGTGAAAGGAAAGGACATAGAAAAATGAGTCAGATAAAGACTGAGAGAGTTAGAGAGAGAAAGAGAGAGAGAGAGAGAGAGAGAGAGAGAGAGAGAGAGAGAGAGAGAGAGAGAAAGAGGAGGAGGAGGAGGAGGGCAATTATTTTAATAATCAAATTCATGACGCCATTTAAGTGTTTCTATTGCCTACCTCTGATTGCGGTTTTTCGCGATTTAATTGCGTGTGGTTGTGCCGACATCGTGGTCACAAGGCTCGTCGCTGGTTTGGTCGTCGCTTCCGTTGTCACCGACTCTGAAAGGAAAAAAAAAGAGCCGGAGTCAGAGGAATATTGGGAAGCAGACATACAGAGACAAAGAGCATGGCAAAAAGAAGAATGAGAAGAAAAAGAAGTAGAAGAAGAAGAAGAAGAAGAAGAAGAAGAAGAAGAAGAAGAAGAAGAAGAAGAAGAAGAAGAAGAAGAGAAGAGAGGGGGGGGGGGAGAGAGAGAAGGTTAGTGGCTAAACACATTTCACGATTATGTTAAAGTTCAAATGCATGATGTAGTGGCATTTTGTTAATTTAAACGTATATTTGCTGTAACTCGATTCTTGTCGTTAAACTAGTAAGAACAAAAAAAATAGACGAGCACTACCCCCCCCCCTCCCCCCCATAAAGTGGTTCGACAGTCAAGGACCAAAAAAAGGGTAGTGATCACTTTTTTTTGGGGGGGGGGGGGAGGGGGTAGTGAGCATTTTTTTTGGGGGGGGGGGGGGGCGGGGGGCACGTGTCCCCTGTGCCCCCTAGATCCGCCACTGTGGCTAGTCCCGTTATGATAATGATCAAATGCATGACGTAAATTCCATGTTTCTATTGCTTAGACATACCCGATGTAGTGGTGTTTTGAGTAGTCGTTGCGTCTGAGCGTTCCGACATTGTGGTCGTATGGCTCGTCGTGTGCTTGGTCGTCGTTTCAGTCGTCGACACTGTGACTTCTGCAAAAAAAACGTGATAGAGGTAAATAACGATGCATCCTCTGAAATTATTTTATCCCGCCGGCTGTCTCCAGGAGCTCTTGCTCAGGGTACGGGGATAGAATCAAAGGGGTGGGGGTGGGGAGGGGGGGGGGGTAATAAATAGAAATCTTTTATCCAAATTCTATCAACAAGTTCCGAAAAAGGACCGCGGAATATTTTCTTCTTATTCATGATCTTTTTCTTCTTCTTCATTTGCAACTACGGATTTTTCGTTTACCCCCAGTAGAATGTCAATTTATGCTCTTTAGTTCAATAATTGGTCACCCCTCCTCTTGATAGGCCTTATAACACCTACCTTCATCGCAGTGTCGCCCTTGAAACCCACTTGAGCAGTGACAGTTGTAGCCTACCGTAGTCTTTTCACACCAGCCGTTTTTGCCACAATCTGCGAAATAAGTAATAAACGGGATAAAACTCGATACTGACAAACAGATTATGATTACATTCTGTCGTGATTGATGTGAAAATATACATATAAAAGATAAACAAGACTAAACTAATAAATGACAATGCATTTTTTTTACCAGGATTTAATTAAATATATCAAAGGCCATGAAAACCATACTCCAGCGGCCATCGGAGACCCCTTTAGTGTCCCTTTATAAAGGGACACTAGACCCCTTCATGTCAGTGCTCCCTCTACAGTTCACTGTTTTGCCTGGTGGTTTTCACTGCCCTTGCCGACCAAATATGATCTGTATCTTTATTGATTGATTAGTGAATAACAAATGAATTTGACATTTGAGAACAAAAATGAATATAAAAAAAGCATGATACAGACCCGGGATTCTGCATATTGTTGGATGTTTGCCATGAAGTTTTCCAGCGATGACAGAAGGGGGAGAGAAGAGTTTCGGGACAGTCTGCAACATGGTGCCATTGGGTAGTCGCACCATCTTACACTGATAGGACACCGACGAGGGGCTTTGCAGGCTTAAGTCATCTGGACAAGATGTTTTCGTCAGCTTGGACAAATCCGATAAAGCAGGCAAGGCTGTGTGGAATAAAACAATCAGGACATCTTTAGTGAGTTCTTTCTCCTACTTCTCTTCCTTCTCCTCCTCCCATCCCGTTTCTCATCATCCCCTCTTCCTCCCTCGCCTCCCATCCTCCTTCTCCACGTCCTCCCATTCCTCCTCTTCTACCTCCTCCACCTTCCCCTTTCTTATCTTCCTCCCCTCCGCTTCCCTGCCTCCCCTCATTCTCCTCATCTTCCTCCCCTTCTACCTGCTTCCTTCACCCTTCTTCATCATCACCCCTCCTCTTCCCTGCCTCCCCTCATTCTCCTCATCTTCCTCCCCTTCTACCTGCTTCCTTCACCCTTCTACATCACCATCCCCTCCTCCTATAATAAAACAAACAGAAAATCATAAGTGAAGTCTTCTTACTTACTCACTTCGATGTGGAGGCATAAAGATATCCTTATTTGCCCTTCCAGGTAATGCTAGTTCTCTGGTATGTACTTACGGGGGTGGCTGTACCGATATTTCCCAAGGATGGATTTGAACTGGTTTACACTTTTTGCACTGACTGCAGAGTCTGGTAAAGAATTCCAGTTGTTGCAACTTCACACTCCTCTTCCTCCTCCTCCTGCTCCCCTTCCCTTTCTCATCCTCACCTCTTCCTCCCTCGCCTCCCCTCATCCTCCCTCTCATCCTCCTGTTCTACCTCCTCCCCTCCTCTTCCCTGCCTCCCCTCATCCTCCCTCTCATCCTCCTCTTCTACCTCCTCCCCTCACCCTTCATCATTATCCCTCGTTCTCCTCGTCATCCAGCTCATTGTCCTCCTCCTCCTCCTCCTCTTCCTCCTCCTCCTCCTTGTCCTTCTCGTCCTACAAATGCTTTTCGTTCTCATCGTCCTTCCCCATCTCTCTCCTCCTCTTGTCCCTTCTTCTCCACCTCAATCTCCTCCGCCTCTTCCTCCTTTCCTCTCCCTTCTCTCAATTCTCCTCCTCCTCTTCCTCCTCCTTACCTATCCCTTCGTTTCCTCCTCCTCCCCGTCCCCTACTCCTCTTCGTCCTTATCCTACTCTCATCATCCCTCCTTCCTCTCCCCCTTCCCCCTCCCCCATTCATCCTTATAACCCTCTCCTCTTCCTCCTGATCTTCTTCTTCCTCCTTCTTCTTCCTCCTCCTCCCCTTCCTTCTCATCCTCCCCTTCATCTCCCTTCTCCTCACCGTTCTTCCTTTTCCCTACCGCTTAGGAATGAAAATTCCCTTAAAATAGTTTGAAACATATTAGGGAGAATTTGTATTTTTGTAGTTTTATATGAGATGCCACGTACGTTTTTCTTCTCGCTCCTATTTCGCTTCATTATGGTTATATCTTTCAGCAGCATTCGTAAAAATCATAAAAATATGACGGGATATGCGAAGTCAAAATTTTTCTTACCAAAGGACAAACAGGTTACGGTACCAAACAGCAACTTCCACAATACACCGACATTTTGGTCTTTAGCCTATATTAAGAAAAATATATTAACAATAATTTTTAAAAATATTTTCTACAAGAACAAGAGCAAGAACAGAAATAACAACAGGAAAAAAAGATGATTATAATGGCTAATGATGCTAATGATATTATTGGTAATGGTGATAATGACAACTATAATAATAGTGATGATGATGATTATAATCATAGAAATTTGATAAGAGCAATTACCGTCACATGTATAGCTCATACCACTAACGTTACACAATTCTTAAGACTATGACTAGTTTGTATATGGATTGAATCATATATTGCTAACAGACAACAAGAAATAATACTAGATGATGTAATATCTATAAAACATTTTCATGTTCCATATGGGGTTCCTCAAGGGTCACGTCTCGGACCCCTTCTTTTTACACTCTATACAAGTAATCTGATCGACATCATTCAACGGCGTTTCCCAAATGTTTCTTGTCATTGGTATTGGAACATCAATATGATAATATCTTAATTATAGAATTATGTATACAATATACCCGTGCTCGGATGTTTCAACATAATTAAGCCAATGCTTAGTGATGGAAAAACAGACGTTCTCATTGTTGGGACATCCAGACAAGTTGTAAAGCTAAATATTAATCATAGAACAATTGGAGACTCAGAAATAAGACCGTCAAGCTCTGAGAGAAGTCTGGGTGTATATTTAAAATAAAAATGTTAAAGTAAACAATCATAAACATTGATAAAATTACACATGTAATACGAGATGATTGTTAGAAAAGAAAAGAATCATCAGAAAAAACGAAGTAATTCCAATGAATAAAGTGTTAAGTCGGATGCTCAAAATGAAGTCGAATGTATAAAGGGCAGGATTACGTAACCATGTCATTCTAAAATATATGCACGCTTGACGAAAAGGGTATTTACATGACTCATGAATTTGAATGAGAAACATGTTCATGTGAATCAAACGCGAATTTAAATACACAGATCATGAATGTGAACTTTCAAATAGCAAGACTTGGACAATTCAATTTCGATGGAATGGATTAGAAAAGTTGCAAAATTGGCCGGGAAAGTTATACTCTCTCTTTTCTTCAGTACTTTTTAATTTTCTTATTTTTTCCTGTTTTTATTATTTTTCTCCTCCTTTCTTTACCTTTTTTTAAAAATCATGTTCTGTATGTATAGTATATATTATCATTATCATATTATTATTATCAATATGTTATGCTTTTAGTTATCGTTTATTAAATTCATTATGTATAAAGGTAAAGAATTATTATCTAAAACAAAAACAAAAAATACCCCTCCTCCCAAAAAACCCTCTCCCACCCTCCCCCCCCCCCCCCCCACTAAAAGATAGAAAAAACAACAACTTATATTTGTCATTTCCAGAAAAAAAACAATGCAACAATGAAAATAATTTGAGAAACTCAATTAAATAATACTATCAAACGATCAAAATCCTCTAAAAATTTAACAATTTTTTATCAATTATTTTTATGGAATTTTCCCAAAAGACCAGTTCGTAGTTAGCACATGATAAAAATAATGTGTATCGAATGTTCACTACCAAGACTCCAGTCTAACTCAAGCTTTTGCTTTCTTTGGCAGAAGTCGCATGTACAATTATATTTCTGAACCACACAGCAATTATTCATTAAGTCATGAGTCACTCTCCTTTTCATCACACAAACATTGTTTTTTCTATGTAGCATGCCCCTCTGTTTAAGTCACTAATGATATGTTCAATTTCATTTTTTTTCCTATTATCTTTTTCTTCTTTGTTGTACACATTACATTGTATCATTTCCAAGTATATCATGTATATGTTTATATATGAAACGGACAAGTAAAAAGGCAATGAATTAAAATCAGACTCATGGTGCCCACTTCAGTACGATTGAGAAAAAACCTAAAATACTTACCATTTTACAGATCAATATTCAAGGGCTTCCAAAAATGATCAAACAGCACGATGATAACCTGACGTCTTTCTCGGATAAAAAAAAGTATCAAATTCGGAAACGAAGATTACAGAAAGGCTGGAAATATTAATCGTAAGATGCAAACTGTAGGCTATGTAGCTGTCGATCGACGGAGATCAATTTAAAGCGCAGGAGACATGACTTGATGTCTTCTTTCGACCAATTGTAAATGGCAAATGTTACGTTTTTCTTTCTCTGCAGGCGGTATAAGCTCGTATGAGAACGGGATCGATATGCAAAGACAGATTCGAAAGGAAATACTGCCAACTGGTAGATCAAAATTATGACGACGACCTTTTTTTCTGGATTCACTACAGTTCATTCGAATTTTCAAAATGAAAAAGGGTCAACTACTCTCAACGATGTTTGCAATTGTGAAAATTAAAAATTCTGTCTTCTTTTAGGAAGAAAGAATCCTATTTCATCTTTCGACTTGTCTCTTTGAAATGATGTGCATTCGGAGAAATGAACCTCGGAATTACGAACTGTCGGAATAAAGAATCTTTGTGATTAATACACCTGGGGAATTATGAACCTTTGGAATTATGTATCTTCGAAATTTTGAACTTTTAGAATTATAAACCTTCGACGAAAGACAAAATAAACTCGGTTTATTAGGTGAATTGTCTGACAAGGTTACATTCAGCCTAACCAAATTGATGCGTAATTTTGAACATCATTTTTGTCACTATTATTTTCCCGACCCAAACTTTCTTCAATATAATAAAAAAAACAAATAATTATCGTGCTCACAAGAAGACTAATTGTAATGACATTTCCATTCTACACCTTCATTTTTTTTAATTTTGATAATTTTATTGGTCAGAAAACACAATGATTTACAGAATATGCGTTACATTTTATTGCAGTGAATTAATTTAATTGTCCAATTGTTTTACTCTTACAATCATATTGTTTTACATCAAATACACTACAACATGAAAATAACATTTTGTATCTTCACCTTTATGATGAATTTAAAGATATTAAAACAAATTGTGAGATTTGGAAAACCTATCAGCGTCAATTTTTTTTTAGAGGGGTGGTGTTCTTTGTTTGGGGAAAACACCGTTACCTTAGAAACATGTTGAGTGGATCGAAATTATGGGGTAGTATAGCGTCGACCTATTTTGTCGTTGAATGCACGTTGCGATAGAAACAAGTTGGTATTTAGAGGCACGATACATTACAAAAACAGAACAGACCGTTATTCACTGTCAGATGATGTAATATCGACCTTCATGAATATTTCAGGCATGAAAAAAGTCTGAATATTTCATGAATACATTGTAAAAATTGAATTAAAACAACGCATCACGCTTGGATGCCCTTGCTTTGGGAAGATAATGGTTGCATCGCTTTTCTCTCCCTCTCTCTCTCGTCATAGATCATAATTTATGAACATATTTTGATTTAAGTTTCACCTTCAGATTTTTCTTTTGATGCCGCCATCCATAGTGAAGCGTCGCTTATGAAAGCGGTCTCCTGCACTTTTCCGCAGATAGTTAACACGATACTTCAAATTCATAATACTATATTATAGAAATATTATGTTCGCTATTATATGTAAATATGCAAATCACAGTTTGACATAAAGTTATTATTGTTTGCATATTTTGAATTACACGTTACGTTTATATGTGTTTGTCATTCAGATAGTTTTTTTGGGAGAAATCAAATCAAATCATATCAAAGAATGTAGCGAATTCGTGAAAAATTGAAACTTTCATATCAACATTAATATTATTAAATTTAATGAACGTTTGAAAGATGTATATTGGAATTTAAAACTAAGTGATCCTAATGCTAGTTACAGCTTCTTCTTGGCAAAATTTATATGTTTATATGATGAATGCTTTCCCATGCAAGAAATATAAATTAAAAGTAAATGTATAAATAAACCGTGTATGAATAGAGATTTATTAAAAAAAACATAAGGAAAAATGGCGTTTATACAAAAAGTACCTTAAGTCACCCACTGAATACAGGAAAAATGTGTACAAACAATTAGAAATAAAATTACAAATGAAATTAAAAAATGTAAGTATCAATATTACAACAACAAAATTTATAACGATAAGGGTAATATGAAAGCAACATGGAAAACTATAAATGAAGCTCTTGGTTCAAAATCATGTATAAATAAACCGTGTATGAATAGAGATTTATTAAAAAACATAAGGAAAAAATGGCGTTTATACAAAAACTGCCTTAAGTCACCCACTGTATACAGGAAAAATGTGTACAAACAATTAGAAATAAAATTACAAATGAAATTAAAAAATGTAAGTATCAATATTACAACAACAAAATTTATAACGATAAGGGTAATATGAAAGCAACATGGAATACTATCAATGAAGCTCTTGGTTCAAAATCATGTATAAATAAACCGTGTATGAATAGAGATTTATTAAAAAACATAAGGAAAAAATGGCGTTTATACAAAAAGTACCTTAAGTCACCCACTAAATACAGGAAAAATGTGTACAAACAATTAGAAATAAAATTACAAATGAAATTTAAAAATGTAAGTATCAATATTACAACAACACAATTTATAACGATAAGGGTAATATGAAAGCAACATGGAAAACTAAAAATGAAGCTCTTGGTTCAAAATCATGTCCTAAACAATGTATTGATAAAATAAATGTTGAGGGTAGAAGAATTACAGACAAAGATGAAGTATCAGAAATATTCAATGAGTATTTTGTTAATATTGGTTACAATTGAACAAATAATGTTCAATATTCTAAATCATTTGATCATAAGAAACTTAAAAGACATGATAACACCGCATTTTTTTTCTCCTGTAACTTGTAAAGAGATTATTGATATTGTTTTTTCTTTAAAAAATGGAACTAGTCTTGGTTATGATGAAATCGATGTTGGCGTCATTAATAAAGTCATTCATATAATTGCACCACAATTATGCTCTACATTCAATTCTTGTATTTCATATGGTGTATTCCCTACTCAATTAAAAATAGCAAAAGTAATCCCAGTTTTTAAATCAGATGATGTTAGTCATATCAATAATTACCGCCCAATATCTGTTTTATCTTTATTTTCAAAGATTTTTGAGAAATGCTTATACAAACGTTTTTGAATGATTTTCTATTTTCATGTAATATTTTGTCTGATAAACAATATGGTTTCCGCTCGGGTTACTCCGCATCGATTGCGCTTCTTGAATTTATTCTCAAAGCTTGTAAAGCTATCGACTTTAAAAAATACATGGTTGGGTTTTTTCTCGATTTGAGCAAAGCCTTCGATACATTAGATCATTATATTTTGTTGAGCAAATTGAAGGATTATGGAATTCGTGAAAATGTATTATTATTATTTAAGAGTTATTTGTTAGACCGGTCTCAGTTTGTAGTTATCAATAATCATAAGTCTTCAATAAGCAAGTTCGATGCGGAGTGCCCCAAGGTTCCACATTGGGTCCTTTACTTATCTTGGTTTATATAAACAATATCATTACTTCTTCTAAACTCTTACAATTTATTCTTTTTGCAGATGACACCAGTGTTTTCATGTCTGGAAGTAATCTGAACATGTTATTAGAGAAATTTACTGTCGAATTACATTAATTGAAGGATTGGTTGTTAAATAATAAATTAGTTATAAATATTGATAAAACTCAATTTATGTTATTTACAAAAAGAAAAGTTGAAAATGATAATTTGATTATTCAGTTTAATGGACAAGCTATAAATCGTGTTTCTTTCACTAAGTTTCTCGGTGTTTACATCGACGATAGATTGACATGGCATGAACACATTGGTGTCAAACATAGTTGCTAAGGGAGTTGGTATTATTTATCGATTAAGACACTTCCCACGATATATTTTGATTATGTTGTATTATGCTTTGATAATTCCACACATTAATTATTGTAATATTACATGGTCAAATGGTTCTGATTATTTATGACGAAATTATTTGTATTACAAAAGAATGCTGTTCGAATAATTTACGAAGCCCCGTTCAATGCCCACACTTTGCCACTTTTTCAACAATTAAAGCTTTTAAATGTTTATGATATAAATAATATTAATATTGCTATATTTATGTTTATGTGTTCCAAGGGTTTGCTGCCGAAGTCCATGTCATGTAAATTTAAAATCCGTACAAATGTTTAAAAAAATATAATTTTTTTCAAAGGAACAGTTTTATGGAAAAATATCCCGTTTAATATGAAAAACTCCTATTCAATGAATATTTGTAAACGATTGTATAAATCCCATCTTTTATCATTGTATTCAATCTCAAAATAAATGACGTCACGTTTCAGTTAATGCACTTTGTAATGTATTCCCCCTCCCCTTCCCTTCTCCTCCCCCCCCTCCCTTTGTATTGGTGTTTAGGTTTTTCTCTGCTTTACTTTTCTCAACAATACAGTGTATATTTTTTTAAGGGGTTGACGTTCATAAGGCCAATTGCCCTTTTTGTTAACCCCACAATCCCATAAAAAAATTTTTGCTTCTTCCCTTTGTATTTTTCTTTTTATGGAAAATGAAATAAATGAAATGAAATGAAATGAAAAGTACAACATGTTATGATCTTTCCTTTTTATAATATCAGCTACTACTGTTAAAGGAGCTACACAAAGAAAATTCACTAACAACTCATAATTAGAACAAATTACATATGGATGGAAAGATTTTCTCTTGAAAAACACGAACAATTTGCTGAGAAATCATATAGATATCATGGAAAGGCGTGAAATGCAATTTTTCAAGACGCCCCTCAACGTAAGTCAAACACACAAGCGTAGCGAGCTCTAAATAGTGACGTCACACACTGGACGAACAGCTCAGTGCCGTGTAGCAGTATGCAGCTAGACAGCCGTGTCCCGTATGTGACGTCACAAATATTGACGCTCTACAAAGGACAGCTGAAGGCAGAAAATCTGGATCTCAAAACTAACATTTTTCAGAGTTGATTACTGCGGGCCCCAAACATATTTTGAAGAGAAGAGTTGTTGTATTTGATCGGCAAGGCTTCCCCTTCGCATTGATATGAGTTTTGCATCAATTCAAAACATTTTTTATTCTTCGTGTGGCTACTTTAAACAATAATTTCAAAACAGGTATATAATAATGATAATATATAGAAATTGTTATAAATCAACACCGACATGCACTAAGATAATGTTTAATATAGAATCAATTATAAATTCAATTACATTTGATAGGTAGTATGGATATTACTGATTGAAAATGGTGCCCATCCTAAGGAGAAAATTGCGCTGTTCTTATGGTTTATTTTGTTCCTGACGTGCCCATTGGACCTTACCTTTCCCCATTATCGAAATGTAAGGCGCCCATTACTTTGAATCTTGTTTTTAATATCGCCAAACTTCAGGCACTTCTGAAAAATACAAAAGCACTGTTCAGCATAATTGTAGACCCATTTAAGAAATAAAATACGCCCTTTTACCCTCACCATCGACAATACCTCCACAATGCATTATTTAATGATAAAGATGGTATTAACCCTTACCTTAATTTTTTTTTTTTTAAAGCTCAGTAAAATAACCTTCTTATTTGCTTTTAAAATTGTGTTTCTTTCAGGTCATGTTCGGTCATGTTCGTGTTTGATACTATACTGACGGTCTCACTCTTCGGCCTAAATCTGGCACAAGGGGACGTTGACACGCCATTTCAAAACATTGTTGTTCAGTGAAGAGTGTTTATATATTAATGTAGATAACATATTAATAAAGCATATTACTTCTACTCTGTGAAAGCAAGGAATCTTATTATACACCTCATAGATAGTCACAATATCTATTTGTTTTCAAGTTTCATTCATTCTGGGATCGCACTGTATAGTAAATAATCAACCAACCGAGCGTTTTACTTACCTTATATTACCTCATATTTCACACTATAACCACTTTTGTCTTATCTAAACTTTAAAAGATACAATATTGACTTGTGTATGTTATAGATTTATTGCATCTACATTATTTTGACTTTTCTTGAATTACATTTATGATATAATGCCATGCATTGTATAGGGCTTTCATTGTATATTATTTATTTAGGTAATAGACCAGTTCATAGATAGCACATGGCATAATGAACTTAATCATCCACAGATCTTATAATCATGGAGGAATGTCTTTGTGTGTATTCTAGAATAATCATGGAGGTACTTCATGAATATTTTTATTTGCTGCCCGCTTTTCGTTTTTCACTATTTTTAGTCGTATCTGAAGTATAAGCTCATTACTCATGACAATAGATAAATATGTATATGTTTATGTGTGTGCATATGTGTATGTATATGTATATGTATAATTATGTATTAAGTGCATGTTTACATGTATGTACATTTATATTATATACCCTATAAATAATTTACTCCATAATAATTTATGTTGTTATCAAATATATTTTGCGTTTCATATTTTCATGAAGCACTAACTAGTATTATATATACGATAAAGTATCTTGGCAATAGAAATTAGATTCTATAAACACAACAGAACGAACAGCCACTAATCATAATCGGATTGATATGTGAAAAGTGCTCCGTCTTCTAAGTGCTGTTCATGGTAAAATTAGTGCATGGAACGACAACAACAATTTTGTTGTTGTTGTTGTTGGGGGGGGGGGGTATTTACCTTGCCAGATGCAATCAGTGGTGCAACCACGTAGTATGACAAATTGAAGAAATTGAAGGAAACTAATCCAACTCCACTTGATTCTCGCATATGTACTTACTTGTTTTATCGCACTTCCTATCATTCCAACTATATTGACGATCAGACCAAATTCGAAAACAGTTGACATTCTCCGCGAACGATTCATTGTCAAAATTGTTATATGTAAGACTTGATCCGTCTAGCCACCTTGCGTCACTGAGACTTGTGCCGTTCAGCCCGATCCAGTAGTCCTGACTGGCAACCCCTTCGATGAAGTCCTGTTCCTCTTGCGACTCGATGAAGACCAGGTGGGATCCGTATTGGGAACAAGCTGAAACAGCAGAAGTGTGATTCACCTTGCAAGTGCTGAAATTGTAGAACGACCCGCCGTACTCATATTCCTCCGGAGAATATGCTGAAAGATGAAAACAATATGTAAGGAAGTAGACGAATTGAATATTTGGGCTGTTACTGGAATATTCAAAGAAAAAAATAGATAATGATGATGATGATGAAAATGACAATAATATGAATGATGATGATGATGATGATGATGATGATAATAACAATAATAACGATAATAACAATAATAATAATACAAATTTAAAAAAAACTGTAATGAAAATAGATGCAAAGACATAAAAGTTATTACAGTTTTAACACTCAATGTCTAAAGAAATTTTGCTCACCATCGAACATTTAGGTCAATTCACAATGTTATTTCACAATGTTATTTCTTGCAGATTTTTGTTAATATGAAGGAGAGAGAGGTGGGGGAGGGAGAGGAGGGGGCAGGGGGGAGAGAGAGAGGGAGAAAGAGGGAGAGAGAGAGAGAGAGAGAGAGAGAGGGGGGGGAGGGGGGAGGGGTAGTGGCTAGACCCATCATAATAATGGTCAAATGCATGACGTCATTTCACTGTTTCTCGTACTTACTGGAGGTGGTGGTTTCTTCATATGTCGTTGTGTCTGACATCGTGATCGTAGGGTTCGTCGTGGGCTTGGTCGTCGCGTCCATAGTCGATGATTCTGTTGACTCTGAAAAGTTTTCAACAAACATAACTGATTTAAAGGATCATGATGTAATTGAGGGTTCAGGGTTCGGAAAGACACTTAAACAGGATTAGAAGGCCAAAAAGAAGAAAAGTTAGCTCCATGAAAACATATCAAATTGAATGGTTCATATCTGTTATAAGGCATAATGTGAGTCAGCAAATTTTTAGATTTAGTGGTGTTTTGTCAAAGTTGAAGGAATCTTTTTGGCTAAATATGTTATCTATAATTATATACCGCTGTGGCGTGTTTGCTTTCTTTAAACTCGTGGGTAAACAATTAGACGGTCTATTCCCTCCTAAAAAATCTTTTAGTGACTTCCGTGAAAGGAAAGAGCACAGAAAATAGAGTTTCAGATAAAGACAAAGAAAGAGAGAGAGAGAGGGGGAGAGGGGGTGGGTATTGGCTATAGCAATTATGATAATAATCAAATTTATGACGCTATTTCAATGTTTTTATTGCTAACCTATGATGGTGGTTTCTTGCGATGTCATTGTGTCTGACATCGTGGTCGTAGGACTCGAAGTGGGCTTGGTCGTCGCATCCATAGTCGATGATTCTGTTGACTCTGAAAATTTTTCAACAAACATAACTGATTTGAATGTTCATGATGTAATTGAGGGTTCAAGGTTATTACAAATGAAACCACACGTACAAAGCTAAGAGATTCGGTATGACACCTAAACAGGATTAGAAGGCCAAAACGAAGAAAATTTAGCTCCATGAAAACATATAAAATTGAACAGTTTATATCTTTTATAAGGCATAATTTGAGTCAGCAAATTTTTATATTTGGTGGTGTTTTGTCAAAGTTGAAGGAATTCTTTTGGCTAAATATTTTAAATATAATTATATACCGCTGTGGCGTGTTTGTTTTCGTCAAACTCGTGGGTAAACAATTCGACGGTCAATTCCCCCTACAAATATTTTAGTGACTTCCGTGAAAGGAAAGAGCACAGAAAATAGAGATTCAGATAAAGACAAAGAAAGAGAGAGAGAGAGAGAGAGAGAGTGAGAGAGAGAGAGAGAGAGTGAGAGAGAGAGAGAGAGAGAGAGAGAGAGAGAGAGAGAGAGAGAGGAGAGGGTAGGTATTGGCTGTAGCAATTATGATAATAATCAAATTCATGACGCCATTTCAATGTTTTTATGGTTTACCTATGATGGTGGTTTCTTGCGATGTCATTGTGTCTGCCATCGTGGTCATAGGACTCGACGTGGGCTTGGTCGTCTCGTCCATAGTCGATGATTCTGTTGACTCTGAAAAGTTTTCAACAAACATAAACAGCACATTTTTAGATTTAGTGGTTTTTTGTCAAAGTTGAAGGATTTTTTTTTGGCTAAATATTTTATCTATAATTATATACCGCTGTGGCGTGTTTGTTTTCGTCAATCTCGTGGGCAAGAAATTAGACGATCACTTCCCCCCTAAAAAAATCTTTTAGTTACTTCAGTCAAAGGAAAGGGCACAGGAAATAGAGAGTCGGATAAAGATACACAGAGAGAGAGAGAGAGAGAGAGAGAGAGAGAGGGGGGGGGGCTGGGTATTGGCTAGTTAAGATAGGATAATAATCAAATTCATGACGCCATTTAATGTTTCCATTGCTTACCCATGATGGTGGTTTCTTGCGATGTCATTGTGTGTGGTCGTTCCGACATCGTGGTCGTAGGGCTCGTCGCGGGCTTGGTCGTCGCTTCCGTTGTCACCGACTCTGAAAGAAATACAAAAAAACTTGTTAAAGAGAAGGTTGAGTTCTGGGGAGAGGTGAACAATAATTTGTGAGCATTATCATTGTTATTTTGCAAGTGTTGAAGAACATCAGAGAAAAAACGTTCCCCGAAAAGCATGGCTCTTCAAATTACCTCATATTCTAAATATGACAAGTAACAACTTAAAAATGAGGCCCGATTTGTATGGCACATGTTTGTGTAGTCCCATATACATTTGTCTGTGTACAGTGCTTGTTACTTTACCAAGATTGGACCAAATTTCTTATTATTTTGATGACTCCAGAACCTTGCAGTACATACCAATACTTAATGCTACATGATCAACTTTTTCTGATCGATTCCACACCGTTTCTTTCACAATGCAATCGCAAGACCAGAACAGTGGCGGATCCAGGGGGGGGGCCCCGGGGGCCCGGGCCCCCCCCCCTTGAGAAAAAATCATGTAAAATCACATGATTTTTACCTTTTTGGGGGGTTGGGCCCCCCCCCCTGGCGCTCAAGGGGGGGGTGCAAATTGAAATTTTTTTGAGGATCAAAAAAAAAAAAAATGTGCTCACTACCCCCCCCCCCCCCCCCCCCCCCCCCCCCCCCCCCACTGAGCGAATTTTTGGCCGGCGCGTTTTTCAAATTTTCGGGAGCAAAAAAAAAAAAAAGTTGGGCCCCCTCCCCTAAGAAATCCTGGATCCGCGCCTGGACCAGAACTCAACTTTCTCAGATTTTATTGAATAATATTTTGTGAGTGTTTGTTTTGCGTGACTGCAAAAGCATGTGTATACTATTGTGCTAATCAACTAGGGGACCTACGTCGTTAAGTCATAACTGACAGTAATGAGGATTAATGCCTCATAAAATTGCACTAATATCGCACTTCGACACGGTTTTTATCCTGCGGGCTCACGGTAACGAGGCTATTGCTTAGCCACTGAATCATGAATGCACGCAGCGGGGACTAGGGTACGTCGCCGCCCCCACAAATACAACAACAAAAAAAAACAGAGGAATTTTATCTGTTGGGGACCAGGGGAAAATGCAATGAAGTATTGATAATTTATTGCATTTTCTTTGTTTTTTGTATATAGACATACTAGAGGTAGTGGTGCTTTGGGAAGTCGTTGTGTCTGAGCGTTCCGACATCGTGGTCGTGTGGCTCGTTGTGGGCTTCGTCGTCGCTTCCGTCGTTGACACTGTGACCTCTGCAAAAAAAAACATAACTGAGGTCATATACACCAACTCGTAATCTCCGTTCAGCAACCGACACATGTAAACTTATCATTCCCAAATCTAGACTCTCAGCAGCTGAAAAACGTTTTTGCAGTAGCTGCATCAAAGACTTGATATGTATTTGTCTCTTCACACCCGCAGTATTTACAGAGGTTTTTGCCACAATCTGCCCTTAAATTGCGGTCAGTACAATACACACATATAAATAAAAATATTACAGGACAGTTATAAACATACACATATGATAAACATACATAACGAATGAGGTAATAAATGAGTAAGCCAAGGATATAGAGTGGTAATATTAAATTCCACTTTACAAAATATGAAGCTAAATCTTAAAATAATAATAAATACATAAATTATTATTATTATTATTATTTATCAGGCCTATTATTATTATTATTTTATTATTATTATTATTATTATTATTATTATTATTATTATTATTATTATTATTATTATTATTATTATTATTATTATTATTATTATTATTATCATTCATTTTATTATTATTATCCATTACCATTTTCAGTAGTATAATAACTACCGACATAATTAATAATTGATGTATTTATTATTATTTTAAGATTTAGCTTCATATTTTGTAAAATGGAATCTGATATTATTGATGTCTTAATAGTTACTGGCTTAATTGGTAATTAATAGGTTGATGCACGATTCATGGCATATGTTTGGCATTTATATTAATACCTTGAGATGAGTTTATAGTAGTCAAGGTTTTAGAATTGAACAGATGAATGGGGTCGGGGATAAAGGATCTTCGGAAACGTGCACGTTGGGTTCGTGTTGTGCACAGGCGTATTCCAGATCTGTTATAATTGAAGTGCTCATTTAGTGGGTGCGAGGGGTCATGCATTACTCTTTTTTAACTTTAGAAATGGCATTTTTCTGGTACAGCTTTTCTATGGATGGTAGGTCGGCTCCTGTGATACGTTTTGCTGCCTTTCTGGGACGTTCGAGCAGTTTCTTGGCAGCAATTGTGGCGTTTGCATAATAGCAAGTTAGGTTGAAGGTTAGGACACTTTGAATTAGGGATTTAAAGAATAGTTCTATCAACTTGCTATCTACTCTTAAGTTTTTCATTACCCTAACAACGACAGTATAGTAGTAGTAGTAGTATTAGCATAAGTTGTAGTAGTATTAGTATAAGTAGTAGTAATAGTTGTTGTAGTAGTAGTAGTTGTTGTTGTTGCTGTAGTAGTATTAGTAATATAGTAGTAGTAGTAGTAGTAGTAGTCATACCTGGTAGTAGTAGTATTGATTGATTAGTGAATAGAAAATGAATTTGACATTTGAGAACAAAAATCAATAAAAAAAAAAGCATGATACTCACCCGGGATTCTGCATATTATTAGATGTTCGCCAGGAAATTTTTCAGCGATGACTGAAGGGGGAGTGAACAATTTTGGGACGGTCTGCAACATGGTGCCATCGGGCAGTCGCACCATCTCACACATATAGGACAAATTCGATAAAGCAGGCAAGGCTGTGTCGAATAAAACAAACAGAAAGTCATTAGTGAGTTCTTCCTCCTACTCCTCTTCCTTCCCCTGCTCCCATCCCCTTCCCCTGCTCCCCATCTTCCTTCCTCGCCTCCCCTCCTGCTCATCCTCCCCTATTCCTCCTTTTTTGTTATCTCCTCCCCTTCCCCCGTTATCACCCTTCTCCTCTCATCCTCCCCATCGTCCTCCTCTTCGACCTCCTCCCCTCACCCTTCATCATTATCCCTCATCCTCCTCACCCTCCTCCTTGTCCTCATCCTCCTCCTCGTCCTCCTCCATCTCTCTTCTCCTATTGCCCCTTCTTCTCCACCTCGACCTCCTTCGCTTCTCCCTCCTTTACTCTCCTTCTCTCCTTTCTCCTCCTCCGTCTCTTCCTCCTCTTCCTCCTCCTTACCTATCCCCCTACACTGTAAAAAAGAATTTGTTCATTGGTAATTTTTACGTATTTTTTCCATGTAGAATTTACTTGAAAACATTAGTTTTGCCACTTACGCACTAAATTTAAGTCTTGCTAACTCAAACTTTCAATTCAGTAGAACATACGTGGAATATTTAAGTAAAATCAAATACATAAGAACTTTAAGTAATTTCAGCTTGTATTAATTTAGTAATTTTAACTCAAAATCAGAAATTATACGTATTACTCAAACAATTTATGTTGATTATTCTTATCTTTTTGAAGTAAGGACCGATGCAGTGCGTAATAGAAATATTTACATAATTTATGAATATTCATTAAGACCAAATTAAACTCTTTTTTAAATAAAACAATTCTTTTTTGTGGTTGAATGAAAATTTAAGGACTTTAAAACATTTACTAATTCATTTAACATGGCTAAGCAAAGACAAGACAATTTTTAATTGTTACCCAGTTCAAAACAAATCAAAACTTGATATTTCAGGAAATTGTCAACCAATTTTCCTTTTAAGATGCTACGATCAAGTATATATAAAATTTGGAGCCTTTCAATATGTGTCGAATTGAAGCGTATGTAATAGTTTGTGATGGTGGTAGATATATATATATATATATATATACGGTTAAATCTTAAATAGAAGTAGTGTTAGTGATAAGTGATTAATCTTAAATAGAAGTAGTGAATGATTATTGGATGTTACTTGTTAGATTAGATGGGTACCAAATCGTGCAATAAGTAATCCTATCATATCTTTTTTTTAATTATCTAAAATGATTACAATACTTAAATTATTTACGTTAATGTAACTCGATTTAACTGAGTAAAAATTTATTCAGCAAAATAAGTAAATTCTACTTAAGATGCCGTAGGTAATATTTACTTAATAACAATAAGGCAATTCTTTTCCTCAATTTTATTGAGTTATTTCGACAATTATTTCTTTTACAGTGTACTCCGCTTCATCCTTTTACTACTCTCACCATCACTCCTTCCTCTCCCCCTTTTTCCTCCCCTATTCATCTTTATAACCCTCCTCCTAATCCTCCTCTTCTCCCTCCTCCTCTTCTTGCTCCTTCTCCTCCAATTCCCCTTCCTCCTCTTCCTCCCTTTCCTCCTCCTTCATCATCTCCTCATCCACGTCCTCCTGCTCTTCTCTCTCCTCTTCTTCTCTTTCTCTTCGTTCTTGTCCTCCTCGTCTCCTCCTCTTCTACCTCCTCCTCTTCTTGCTCCTTCTCCTCCAATTCCCCTTCATCCTCTTCGTCCCCTTCATCCTCCTTCATCATCTCCTCATCCACGTCCTCCTGCTCTTCTCTCTCCTTCAATTCCCCTTCCTCTTCGTTCTTGGCCCCCTCGTCTCCTCCTCTATACCTCGTCCCCTCACCCTTCATCGTTATCCCCTCCTTACCCCCCTTGTCCTCCTCTTCCTCCCCTTCATCTTCCTTTCTCATCCCTTACTCCCCGTCCTCCTGCCCCTCTTTCTCTCCTCCCCTTCTTTTCCTCTTCGTCCTTGTCCTCCCCCTCCCCTTAGGAATGAAATTTCCCTTAAAATAGTTTGTAAAATATTAGGGAGAATTTTATATGAGATGCCACGTAGGTTTTTCTCCTCGCTCCTATTTCGCTTCATAAGGGTAACCTTTTTCAGCAGCATTCGTAAAAATCATAAAAAATATGGCGGATATGTGAAGTCAAAATTATTCTTACCAAAGGACAAACAGGTAACGGTACCAAACAGCAACTTCCACAATACACCGATCTTTTGGTCTTTAGCCTGTATTTCGAAAAAACATCATCATTGTATTAAAAAAAATAGAACAAGAACAATAACAAAAATAACAACAGAGAAAAAGATGATTAATAATGGCTAATAATGATAATGGTGTTATTGAAAATGGTGATAATGACAACTTTTATAATGATGATGATGGTGATGATGATTATATCATATATAAGAGCAATTACCGTTACATGTAGCACATACCACTAACGTAACATAATTCTTAAGACTATGATTAGTTTTTATATGGATTGAATCATATCGATCTTAACAGACAACAAAATGTAATACTAGATGATTTAATATGTAAACATTTCCATGTTCCATGTGGGGTTCATCAAGGGTTATGTCTCGGCCCCCTCCTTTTTACACTCTATATAAGCCACCCTGACACTTGCACGATTTTTTTGTTCCCGCTTTGCCCCGCATAGAGGCGTGCAAGACACACTTTAAACAAGAATTACACATGTAATACGAGATGGTTATCAAAAAAGAAAAGCATCAGAGAAAATGAAGTACTGCCAATGAACAAAATGCTAAGTCGGATGCTCAAAATGAGTTTGAATGTTTGAACTAGTTACAACAAAATGATTAAATAATAGATTATTAACAGTTGGGTGATATATTTGTTCTGCTTAGACTTCATTTGACACATATTTGCAAGACACATTTTAAACAAGAATTACACATGTAATACGAGATGGTTATTAATAAAGAAAAGAATCATCAGAGAAAATGAAGTACTGCCAATGAACAAAATGCGAAGTCGGATGCTCAAAATGAGTTAACGTATAAATTAAGGGCAGGATTACGTAACCATGTCATTCTAAAATGTATGCACCATTGACGAATTCGAATGAGAAATATGTTAATGTGATCGAATCAAACGCGAATGTAAATGCACAGATCATGAATTTGACCTTTCGAATAGCAAGACTGAGACAAATCAATTTCGATTGAGTGGATTGGAAAAATTGCAAAATTGGCCGGGAAAACCTATAATTTCCCTTCTCTTCTGCACGTTTAAAAGTTCTGCTTTTCTTCTATTTTTATTCCTCTTCTCCTCCTTCCTTTATATTTTCTATTTACTTTATCCTTCTTCTTCGTTCTTCTTCTAGGCCTGATGTAGATCAAATATGGACGTTCAACTGAAAAGAGCATAGAATTTGCCCAATAGACCATTTCATAGTTAGCACATGATAAAATGTGTATCGAGTGTTCACTACGAAGATTCCAGTCTAACTCAAGCTTTTGCTTCCTCTAGCTGAAGTCGTATGTATATGTACAATTAAACTTCTTTAAACTTGAATCACACAGCAATTATTCATTAAGTCATTAGTCACAAATTAATTACATTGCATTATTTCGAAATATATCATATATATATATGCTTATATTGAAACGGACAAGTAAAATGGCAATGAAATCATTCAAACTCATGGTGGCCATTTCATGACGATTGAGACAAAATCCTAAAACACTTACCATTTTAAAGATCAATCTTCAAGGGCTTCCAAAAATGATCAAACAGCACGATGATAAACTGACGTCTTTCTCGGATAAAAAGTATCAGATTCGAAAACGAAGAATACAGTTGCTTGGTGACAGAAAAGCTGGCAATATTAATCGTAATATGCACACTGAAGGCTCTAGCTATCGATCAACGGAGAACAATTGAAATCACAGGAGGCATATGAATTGATGTCTACTTTCGACCAAGTGTGAATGGTAAATGGTACGTGATTTTCTTTCTCTGCAGGCGGTAAGCTCGTACGAGAATGGGATCGATATGCATAGACAGATTATACTGACAATACTGCCAACTGGTAGATCAAAATTATGATGATGATTGGTGTTTTGAAATTATCGGATATTGTGATTGCTCTGCAAGAGATGATAATGATGATTGTTCGGTTTTGGTTTTTGCTTGAAAAGGCACCTGTTACTTTAGGCACTTGCTGTAATTTCCTCTCTGTCTCTGTCTCTCTCTCTCTCTCTATTTTTTAAATATTTTTTTAATTTAAAGATTATTTGTACTTGCAATAATTGGTTCAACATTTCAAGTTACTGTTATAGGTTGTTCATCCATCTATTATCATTTATTAATATATGTATATAACTTTAGGTATGAACAATAATGTTAACTTTATCTTTTATCATTTGTATTGTACAATCATATGATCATTCCTGTTTGTATGCACATTTTATGTAAACATTGCATTATTGGTCCCTGGACTACTGCATTGTACACTGTATATGTTGATATTAATAAACCGAAATTGAATTGAATTGACAAATTGAATGATTGTTGTTTCTTTGATTGTTTGTTTTTGTTTTTGTTTGGGAAAACGCACGTGATCTCAAAAACATTATACCTTTGGATCGTATTAGGGGATAGATCCTTGAGATAGCTATTAGCCCAGAAAATATTTGTTTGCTTATTTTGTTATGCTTTTGTTTGAGAAAACGCACGTCATCTCATAAAACATCAACATTTTGGATCAAATTTAGGGGATAGCTCTGTTAGATAGGTATTAGCGCTGATTAACTTGTTTTGAGGAGTGGGGCATACATAATTTTTATTGTGAAAATGCATGTTATGCTGATAAACTGCTAAAAGTGGATAGGAAATTATGAGATTTGGAATACCTATCAGCGCCAATGATTTTTAGAGGGGTGTGGTTGCACGTTACCTTAATGGGATAGTTATTTATAGCATCGACCATTTTTCTTTTCATCACATTACCTTCATGAATATCTCAGGCATGAAAATGTCTGAATATTTCATGACGACGCCCGTTTTATTATGTCTCATATTTTGCCTGAACTTAAATAAGGCAGAATGACTTGGAATTGAATACACTTAAGCCTACGTCCTTATTTTCTGGATACACTACAATTTATTCGAATTTTCAAAATGAAAAAGGGTCGACTACTCTGAACGAGGTTTCCAATTGTGAAAATTAACAATTCTCTCTTCTTTTCGGATGAAATAACCCCATTTCATCTTCCGATTTGTCATGATATACCTTTAAGAGACGAGCATTTGGAGAAACGAAGCTCAGAATTATGATCTGTCGGAATAAAGAATCTTTGTGATTAATACACCTTGGGAATTATGAACCTTTGGAATTATACGTATCTTCAAAATCATGAACTATCAGAATTATAAGCCTCCGACAAAAAACGAAATAAACTCGTTTTAGTAAGTGAATTGTCCGACAAGGTTGCATTCAGCCTAACCAAATTGATGAATAATTGTGAACATCATTTTTGTCATCAATGATGTTCATCATAATTGTCCCCACCGAAACTTTCTTCAAAATAAACAAAAACAAATAATTACTTTGCTCACAAAAGAAGGCTAATGGTAATGAAATTTACATTCTACAACTTCATGATGAATTTAGAGATATATAGAAATTATGAGACTTGGAATACCTATCAGCGCCAAAGATTTTTAGAGAGGTGGGTTTTTTTGTTTGTTTGTGGAAAACACACGTTACCTTAGGAACATGTTGAGTGGATCGAAGACATGGGGTACAGGCGTAGGATTGATAACGTCGACCACTTTTGTTGTCGATGAAATGCACGTCACGATAGAAACAAGTTGGTATTTAGAGGCATGATACATTACAAAAAACAGAACAGACCGTTGTTCACTGTCAGACAATGTAATATCGACCTTCATTACATAGATAATGTGATATCGACCTTCATCACATTACCTTCATGAATATTTCAGGCATGAAAAAAAAAGTCTGAATATTTCATGAATACATTAATATTTATTAATCATTTATTTAAATGAAACTGAATGACAAACATAAATTATGTAAACGTAATTTGATTTATTGATTTGATTTGATTTATTTATTTCTGTTTGAATTTCTTTTTCTTTTGCATTTTTACAATTATATAGCAAACAAACCATTGCAAATTTTACACATTTCAAAAGAATATGTAATATCGAATAAAGTAACTAATCGAAAACATCAAACAGGAGGGTTGACAAAGTAAGCAAAGCTTGATAGCATGACTACCCTCAATGGATACATTAAAATACGAATATGGTGGAACAAATATTGGTAAAAGGGGAAAGAGAGAGAGACAGACTCTGTGTGCCCATGCCTTGAGCCATAATACATGGCCGTCCAAGAAACCCTGTGCAGTGTAGGCTACATAATTTAAGAGTATAAGATAGTAAGAGTTTCTTGTTTGCTCTAGATGTCTGATGTGGTTAATAATAGTAATATTGACTGCCTAATTCAGGGCAATACGACTTGTCATATATCACCCTCACCTTCGGTTCGGGCGATATATGTCGTATTGCTCAGAAGACAGTCAATATTACTTAAATATAGAATCAGTAATCCATTAAATTACATTTGATAGGTAGTATGAATCAGGCGCGGATCCAGGATTTCTTAGGGGAGGGTGCCCAACTTTTATTTTTTGTTTTGCTCCAGAAAATTTGAAAATCGCGCCAGCCGAAAAGTCGCTCAGTGGGGGTAGTGAGCACATTTTTTTGTTGGTCCTCGAAAAAAAAAAAAATTGCACCCCCCCCCCCTTGAGCACCAGGGGGGGGGGG
The DNA here is from genome assembly GCF_000002235.5 of Strongylocentrotus purpuratus. Lineage (NCBI taxonomy): Eukaryota > Metazoa > Echinodermata > Echinoidea > Camarodonta > Strongylocentrotidae > Strongylocentrotus > Strongylocentrotus purpuratus. The sequence goes on along the minus strand of NW_022145576.1, from coordinate 1,217,648 downwards.
GGCCCAACCCCCCCCCCCCCAAAAAGGTAAAAATCACGTGTTTTTACATGATTTTTTTCTTAAGGGGGGGGGGGGGGAGGCCGGCCCCCCCCCCCCCCCTGGATCCCCCACTGGTATGAATATTGCTACCAACATTATGATAACAAGTTTGGAAATTTATCAGATATCAAGGGAGCTGTCATTTGTTTGTGCTAACAGATATTATATCCTGCATCAACAATTTGTTGGCTTTTGATTAGTTGAGAGCTCGTCACATGACCAGAAATATTTTAAGAAAGTACTATATGAGAGTTCTATTTGGGAGTACTATTAGGGAGTTGAATAAAAATGTGATTTTTTTTTTAATTGAATTTTTTTCTTTTCTTCAAATCGTAATTGAATGAAAGCAAATATTTTAAATCTTTTTAGATAAAAATTGACGTTTTTTTTTGTTCAAATTGACATTTTTTTTTTGTTCAAATTTTTTGGATAACCACCCCTACGATAACCACCCTCTAGGACAACTACTCCTAGACTATAGGACAACTACTCCCTAGGGCAACCAACCCCGGAACAATACCCCCGGACAACGATAATCTAGGACAACTACCCCCGGACAACTATCCTAGGGAATGAATGTCTGCATGGGCGGTAGTTGTCCTAGGGGGTAGTTGTCCTAGAGGGTGGTTATCCTAGGGGTGGTTATCCGGGGTGGTTGTTCAGGGGGTAGGTGTCCTAGAACCTACACGCATTTATTGTACTCTCTGTTATCCCATGCACGTACTCTCGGCCTCTCTCCCTTTCCCTCATAATAGCTCCGGTAGTATAATTATAACTCGCTGGACTATTGAATATTACAGATTTTTGAGGAAACTGATTTACACCCCCCCCCCCTCCCTGTGAGTGGAAAAAAAATCACCCCAAAACACACGTATTTTTAACTTTTTTTGCCGGGGGGGGGGGGGAGGGGGGCTTTTTCATTTTTTGTTTAAAAAAAGGTTTAAAAAAATAACGTTACCATCTTTTTTTAACCTGTTTTTTTTTTTGCCAGGGGGCAGACCTCGCCTGTCTTTAGGTAATCAATCCTCAATCATTTAATTGTATTAAAGCTTAATCCAGTGAACCCCAGTGTAGATGTGATTACATCACAACTCTCTCCCTTTATCGCGCGTACGCGTACACTGCCTTAATTGTAAGCAAAGACGTTTAAATATAATTACTAGATTGTAAGCGAAAGTGGGGGAATCCCCTTTTTTCTTTGGTTGGATATTTGGGGCGGTGTGATCGCGAGGTCACGTCAACAACCCTGATAACCGTTGCGTGTATTGTATGCAAATGATCTTTGACCACGATATCAGCTGTTACGTTCGACCTGGCCTGGTGTAATGCTACCATTATAAGTCCTATAGTTTAGAGCTCAGAGTCGCTGGTTGCTTTGCTCGTAGTATGCATATAGACTGAACACTTTAGGTTGTTTTTTCATGTATGTAAGGCTTGTAATCTAGGAATCCGCCGTCACAGACAGTAAGAGGTAAGCAATTTGCATTCAACCAGTCGTTTATGTGAGTGATGTTGCCATTTGGTCGACATTATATTTTCTCCGCTTTTAACTTCAAGTTGTCATAGGCTCAGTCAAAGTCTCACTCATTGCAGCAGCGCAGTGGCAGGCATCGACGAGAAAGATAGCCAATGCACTGCATTGCCCCCTCGTGATCTTGCTTGATCTTGTCGAGAAAGGCCGAGCTGAGACTTTATCACACTTGCCCGAAATGTCAAAATTTTTGAAAGAAGAATTATCAGCTACCGAAACATCAAATATTTGAGCAGTCATTCTATTAATTTGTGCACCTTAATCTGAATCTGTACAGTTTGTATGAATCTGAATTGTTTTTGATGCAATGTTGAACAAATAAACTTCACCTTTAACTTTAATAGTATATGATAACATATATAATGTAATGTTTAATGTATGAAATATCATATAAAGATATTATTATGATATATAATATATGATATTATTATGATATATAATATGTAATATATGAAATATGATATGTAATATATGAAATATGATATATGTAATATACAATTAATGTATACTGGGTGTGATATGATATTAAGAATTTTAAGATATACAATATGCAATGTAATGTATGTAAGATATAATATGTGACCATAAAGAAGTGTTGCAATGAGGGATTTATTCTGAAGTTTACATTCCAATTTTTGTTTTGCAGAAAATGTTTAAGTTGAAGTTTTTGTGGCAGTTCTTGGGGCTGTTCTCACCATGCTTTGTATCCGTCCTCCCAACTCCTGATGTGACAAGTATTTGTGGTAAGCTTCTATGACATTTTTTTAAAAAGACATGTCAGATTGACTATTGAACACTTAATTCTCTAATTCCGTAATTCCCCAAGGCTGGCAACATAAACCACCGCCATGGGTTAATTGAACAATCATTTAATAATGCTGTCTTTGTGTTTTGAGTTCTTGAATCACGTATTGTAACTAAACAAACAAGGTCTTCGGAAAGTACTCATTTATTAATTATTAATGATTCATGCTTCACATAGAGAGTATACTTTATCTTTATTGATATTAAATTGGGAGAATATGAATGATATTCGTGGGTGAATAATCGACGTACTTAAAATAAAAGGCAGATAGTACTTTGGCCGAGAAAATGATTCAATTGTTATATTTTGAACCTAATGTTTGTTCAGCATAATCATATCATCACTCATCATCATCATCATCATCATCATCATCATCACTCACTACCATGCACCACCATCATAATCATCACCATCATCATCACCATCATTATGTTTATCATCATCATCGTCATCATCATCATCATTATTATCATCATCATCTTTATCATCATCATCATCATCATCATCACCATCATCATCATCATCATCATTATCACCATCAATCATCATAATCACCATCATTATCATCATCACCACCACCACCACCACCACCACCCACTCTGTCACCGGTTTTCACCACCACCATCTTCTTATTGAATTCCTCTGCTTGATGAAGAATTGTGCTTTAGCACAGGTTATCAGGAAACAGAAGCCCTGCCAGAGATGGTCTAAAGATGGAGACCCAAGAGGAATGAAAGACAGAAATAAAGTGTGGAGAGACCATTGAGAGACTCTATGTTGTTGGCTGTAACAAATCTTTAGTAACATAGTTATCCCTGTCAAAGTAGAACCAAACAAAATTGCAATTCATGAACTCAGATCACAAGTGGCCCAAATATTTTGCTCCATGTTCTAATTAACTCAGGTCCAGAGACCAACCAGACCCTAGCACAGAGAATCCAGTCCTCCCAGTGGAAGGCTTCAGACTGGCTCCTGGACCAACAGACAGAGGACTGGGGATGGGACTTTCTAAGCACCGGGTCGGCCATCTTGTCTCTTCAGCTCGCCAACGAGACATGGAAGAATGACCTAGAATCAATGGAGGCTCAGCTCACCATCAAACAACTCAATATTGAGGTGCTGCGTGAAATATCACACAAGTATGAAGAATACCGTAGATGAAGGAGACAAACCCCTGCCCCCCCCCCCCCGACTCAGTGTTATTTAGGGTACACATATTTATGCGTGTTCCCTCCTTTTGAAAACACCCCCTAAGTCCGGTGTGTAAAGTCAATTTTGTGTATGTACGAGCCAGACTTTGGTGCGTGAAAAGTACCCCTTTACCGGACATTTTAGTAACAAGCATGCGGTCAAACCAAAGGCTATCTAAGCAGGAAACTATGGGTAAATCTTGGAGTGATTTCAACCAGGATGTATCAGAGCCCACTTCCTGACAGATAACAACCAATAATCATGTTTGTTTTTTCCCTTTGAGGGTATAACAGATTTCTACTCATTTCTGAAACTTCCTTTTCTTTCAATGTATAAATTTAATATTTGGGGTTGCTCCAGAGGTGAAATTAGGTGACCCCACTGCTCCCATTCCCCTGTTACTGTCGAGCCCTGCCAAAGTATAGTAGTGCTGTACAGATAATTGAACCCATGACCTTGGCATCCCCAGGCTAGTGTCCAAATTCTGACACATCCTTTTCTTTCAATACAATCATAAGATTGCTGTATATTATTCTTGATCGTAGTGATAAAAGTTTTATTCCTCGGTTTGAAATTTTTAGGGTCTGTGTGCATAAATCTGTGTTTAAATTTAATATTTTGGGTTGCTCCAGAGTTGAAATTAGATGACCCCACTGCACCCATGCCCCAGTTACTGTCAAGCCCTGCCAGAGGACAGTAGTGCTGTGCAGAGATTTGAACCCATGACCTTGGCATCTCCAGGCAAGTGTCCAAACCACTTTATTACAACATCGATCTGGCTGCCGAGCTCACGATCAATTGGGCAAAAAGAATTTCCATTTCGGTTTAATAACAATTTTGGAGTGGACTATTAGTTATTGTTATTATTGTTATTATTGTTATTATCTGTATTACTCTTGCTTTGAACAGACACAGCTTTAAGGAGATGTCCATAGGTAAGCTAGGCTACTATGCCATGGCTCTGCATGCCTCCTGCCACAATGCCTCCAACTTCCATGGACACAACATTATGAAGCAGCTGCATCACAGGGTCAACGAATTTGACACCAATCAGACCAGAAATTACTTCCCGTACTCCTTGGCTTTGCTTGCCTTGTGTAGCAGCGGTAGTGAAGTGCCTCATAGCGCCATAGCAACGCTTGAGGAAGTCCAAGGGGATGATGGATGTTTTCCATTTGGTGTAGGTAAGGGGACTGTTAGTATTTCGAAGACAATTTTGTTTAAAGCCCCTCTGCACTCTTTTGGCATGGAGGGATTAGACCTCCCTGCAAAGTCACTGGCAGGTGGTTATCTCATCAAATCAGCTCTCAATTAACATAAGAAAAAGGGCATCATGGGGGATCAACAGGTACCGCTTAGGCATTGTTGGCTGTATAGAGGGCGCAAGGAGCTATAAGTAGTGCAGTGGGGCTTTAAGGATTACTTTACAAGTGCTTTTGGGGCAGACAGGGTTCCCAGCAAGAAATTATTCAGCTCAAGTGATCCAGATTGGCCTGGCAGCATCCAAGGGGGATTGGTGTATCAAGACCAAATGGTTCTTGCAAGTTGAAAGTACAACTTGACCAGTAAATAACCCTTGTTGATATCCTGGTTGTGGGGGGGGGGGGGCGGTGTCTCATTAAAGCCTGCCTGTCATCCGCATACACGAAAACGTTTATAAAGGATAGTTTTTCGTGACCAGGCGCGTATCTCATTAAGAATATCAAAAACAGGAAACATCTGGGGAAAAGGTATCACATCAACTGTGCTGGTGATAAGAAAAAACGCGGTCGGACAGGGTAGGGAATTTGAAAGCCCTGGTCAGGAGCAGAGGGTCTGATAGGACTTTAAAATCACGCGGAAATACGTGATAAAATGAAAGATAAATGCAGCGCTGTACAGGAACCTGCAGTTGCTTCTTGAAAAAATCCCCTTGTTTTTGTTGTGTTGTAAAAAAGTGTGAATTACAAATGTAACATGTTCATTCAAATTTAATTAATGAGGTCTTTTTCATCATTAATGAGTAGATTGAATGAAGTTTCTTCAATGAATGGTTCTTTGCTGAAGTTCAGTAATCAGGTTATATTTTATGTGTTGATATGTCTGTCTGGCATTCTCTGTCTGCATACAGTATTTATTTTTCTTATTTTCTATTCAGCCATCTCTTGTCTTTATATCCTGTTTGTCTTGAATAATCTTATTCTGATTTGCTTTCTGTCTTTATATTTCTCTCCTTCTCTTGCTCTCTCTCTCTCTACCCCTCCTCATTTTTTTCTCTCTCTCTCTATGACTCTCCCTCATATTTCTTTGACTCAACCCGTTATCTTTCTCTCCCTCTCTTCCTCTCTCTCTCTCTACCCCTCCTCATTACTCTCTCTCTCTCTCTTCCTCTCTCTCTTACCCCTCCTCATCTCTCTCCCCCTCCCCATTTCTCTCTCTCTCTCTCTCTATGACTCTCCCTCATACTTCTTTGACTGCATCATTATTAGACGTGACATCCATGGCAGTCATGGCTATGGCATGCATGCAGGACTCCTTCAACAGCCCTCAAAGACTCAACCCCCTCAGAGATATGATGCGCAAAGGGTCAGAATGCATTATGGGACATCAGACATCAGACGGATGGTTCGGTGAATCAAATGTTATAAGCACAGCATTAGCAGCACAGGTATTTTTTTTTTTAGTAGATTAAAGGTACTATGTCCCTTTTGCAGACCAAAAAAATGAAAAGGTTAAATTCCAATGGCATTTGAAAGATAATACTAATTTAGAACTCCCCTTAAAAAAATGGTGCTTGAAAATGACTTTAAGTGGGAAAATAACGACTATTAGTTGTCAAATCGACTTAGGAGCTATAGAGGCAATAAGTAATAGTCTTGATTTTCAGTCCATTGTACCGCATGGTCGTACATTTTATGCTGCGTAAAGATTCAATCAGTTTAATTTTGGACATTACAAGAAGTGGGTTATTGATGTAGATTAATCCTTTACAGCTCATTTCATGTATTACCAAAGAAGAAGAAAAAGCCAGTCAGTCACTCAATACTGACAATAGTGTCTGACAGTGAAGTCTAGCAAGTAAACAGGTTTCCTTGCATAATTTGAATATTAGGAAACTGCTAATGTTTAAATTTCACAGATAGGACATACATGACATATTCATAATTCCTGCAAATTTCTACATAATTTGAGGTTGGCTGCAAAACAAAAATGAAAAAAGGGACATGTATTTTATGAATGTACGCTGGCATACATACCATTATTTGTGCTCTCCATCCTACTGAAATGCCTTGTATAACATACCAGTTATAAATAAAACTGTTGTTTTCCAATCCTAGGAAATTTAGGAGACAAGTGGCACGTTGCAGTTGAGTTGCAATCGATTTCAAATATCAGTAGCAAATTTTGCAACTTGCAATCAATCGCAACTTTCTTGCAACGCCCCATAGGTGATTACATCAAAAGTTTCCTCACTGCTGCCTTTTTTTCTATTCAAAGGCTCTGATTGCTGCCGGTGAACCTCCGTCGCTATGGCGATGTGAGGACGCCCTCTACCACATCCTGGATGCCCAGGAGGAGGACGGCCATTTCGGTAGCCAAGGGGGCACTATCCAGATCCTTCCATTGCTTAGCAACCGTCACCATGGAAGCCTGGCTGATGTTCAGCAGGATTGCCCAGTAAAAGGTTTGTTTTCAGTGTATACCCCCAAATAAATTGGAAATCGTTACAATTTTCCCCATGATACTAAGTGAGACATAGATTAAAAATTAATGAGCATGAGTGGAAAGAGTAATTTCATATCAAGGCCATCAAAGAACTTCACTGAGTCACCTGACTCTAGTTGAAACATTTTGGGGTCATTGGTTCTCTTTTTAATAACGTACCTACCCTGGTTGTTTGTTACATGCAAATTTCTTTGTTGTTTTTCTCTATATTTTTATGGTATTTCTAAGAAATCTAGACCATTTTCCTCTATTTTCTGAAGGAAAAAGAGGAGAGAAGTAGCTCCAAAAACATATATTTACGCCAAGGATTTGGAACAAAAGATGGATGAAACATATATTCAAAGTTGAAAACAGTCAAAATCATATTTTCTGTGCTGTTTTCGACTAATTCTTGACTATTTTATTTTGACTAGGGTAGTGATCATTATCTTTTCTTTCACAGATGTGATGCACGGCATACCACTGATTGGACGACAGGATGAGACGCATGCCGTCAATTTTGAGATCAGTCAGGAATTGGAGAATAGTGTAGCTATTTTCAGCCCATTCCTTGTAGACATCCTGCCAGGAGAGAGCGTCTACAGGGCCATGGAACGAGCTCGTCAAATTGGCTACTTCAGGTTAGTGTTGTTTTTTCTTAGCTTGTTGAGAGGTTTACAAGTGTAGCTACATCTCTGGAAGTTACTCCTGAATGGTCAGTTGTTTTTGGAAGCCTCAGGAGTTTCCTCTGTTGTTTTGTGTTCTGCATTGTCTTTGACTTTGTGGTAATTGAAAAATAGCATTTGACTAAAATCAAAAGATAAGATTTCATAATATAATTTTATTCCACTGTGATGAAATCTCATATGTGATAAATGTTTGTAAAATTAAATGAGGAATTTACAGTCTTACTAGAATTTGAATAATTCTCCCACTGTATTTGAAATTTCACTCTTCTGTTCCAATGATGTTATTTCTTCTCGAACCAAAAAGTTTTCAAGGTAGAATTGCCCTTTGAATACCTGATCATGTGCATTAAAATCTATCAATGTTGCTTCCATTCAAAGATCATGATGGTTTTCTGTATTTTTTCTCCTCCAGTTTTGAATCTAAATTGTCTCAGTTTGGAAACTACATTACTTCAATCAACAATGTAGTGAACGATAATGCCAATGGTCTCTATTGGTTCATCTATTCAGTGGATGAGAGTGGTGATCAATTCATGGCTGAGACTGGTAAGTAACTGATATATTTTTAAATTTGTTTGAAGATTAATTAATTAATGGTCACCATATTTTTGAAAGTGGAGCTGAATTGGGTATGATCGTATGTAATCTAAATTTCACACATTTTGGGGTCTAAAATTACCATAGCAATTCTAGGTTCTAAAAGGCATTTGAAATGTCATAAATAAGAATAACAGCAATAACCATGCGCTTCAAAGGCATTTGCGGTCTTAAACAAGAACTCAACTACTGTAAATGCTGTTATATTCACTTCTATTCAATTCAATTTTTCGCGCTGAGCGACCTAAAAATATATTCGCTGATTTTTAAATTTGCGTGGCTAGCCCGTTCAAAACATGTTAGAGAAGTCATGCTTATATCTTTGCGAGTTCTAAAATTTGCTCTTGCCGATCTTAGCGCGAAATCCGTGAAAATTAATGTACCGCAAATATTTCTACTTTTACAGTATCCCCATAAGTCATTGATTTTGTTTCAGATTTTTTATCATGTAGGCCTACCATATGTCATGTGTATTGAATATAATCATAGTCATTTGTTTTGTGCAAAATCTCAGTGGCAATGTGATTTTTATTTGAATCTCTTCTTCTCCCCTCTCCTCCCTGTACCCTTTCATCTTTTCCCTCCCTCCCTCATCTTTTCTCTCCCTCCCTCATCTCTCCTCTTTGACCTCTCTTCCATCGTCTTTCTCCTTTTCTCTTTCTCATCTCTCATCTCTCCTTTCTTCTTCCTCCTCTTATCTTCTCTCCTCTATTATCTGCCTTTTTTCCTCTCACATCTCTCCTCTTTGACCTCTCTCTCTTCTCTCTCCTTCCTTCTCTTTACTCTCTACTTCTCTCCTCCCTCCTCCCTCTACTCTCCTCCCTCCTCTCTCCTCCCTCCTCCCTCATTTTCCTCGCTCCCCCTTGCTCACCTCTCCTCTTTCCTCTATCCTTACCTTCTCCTCTGTCCTCTGTCCCCTCTCTTCTCTTTTCTCTCTTCTCTCTCCTTCCTCTCTCCTACCTCCTCTCTTCTCTCTCCTCATTCCTTACTTCTCTCTCCTATCCCCTCTCTCCCTCCCCTCCCCCTCCTATCTCTCTCTCTCTCTCTCTCTCTCTCTCTCTCTCTCTCTCTCCTCCCTTCCCTCCCCCTCCTATTTCTTCTCACTTTGTCTTGTAGGTGCTGAAGGAATCATGCCAGTGAACGGCTCCACCTATCGTTGGATCTATCGTGCATATTAAAACTGTGAAATAGACCAGTTCCTACCCGAGGATACCCACCAAGTGAATTGTGTATTCTATATCTGATTAGGCCTGTTTCCATCAGCCCGAGTTTGCCAAATGACCCGCTATTTTCAGACTCGAGAAGCTCAAAATTGCGTCTTCACTGGACCGATACGCTCATCACAAACTAGCTCAGACGGGCGCAAATTAGCCTGCTATTTCCCAAATAGCAAGATATTTTGGAAACAAGCCTAAGATTTCTCTGGATATTTTCTCGACCAAATATCTAATTGCAACTGCAGGCTGATGAAGACGTAAATTAACTGGTTAATTTGCGATCGGGATAGTTAAATTAGCAGGTTATTTGGCAAACTCGAGCTGAAGACGGGCTTTATTGTTGTTGAATTGTTTTCCTCTTTGTAAAGAATGCTTGGAAGGATACACACATGGGTTATTCATTGAAATGTATCCTATACAACACAAACCTTTGATCTATTCATTTTATCAACAACAACAAAAACTCACGCTATGGCTACTAACCAATGGGTACTTATGATATCAGTAACATTAGCCGATGGCATTAAGACATTTCTTTATTTTTGGATAATATAAATGAATAATGTCATTAGGACACATTCCATGGAATTGCCATGCTGGTGCACGCATGGATAGTGATGAACTGATGTTCATTTGATCATACAAAATTAGTCTACAAGGTAAATGTCCTCCAATTGCTTATATAACAGCTCTATAGTAATCTATTAATAAATGCATGTATAGCCATGCCATTTATATCGTATATTATTGGAACATTTCTTAATTTTGTAATAAAAAATACTTAAAGTTATATAACCTCATGTCAGTATTATGATTGGACAAAATACATTTGTTATTCAGAGACATGGAGCCTGGAGGTATGACTAAATCTCTACAATGCAAGGTATTTTATCAAATGTATAGAGAAAAAATGCAGTATATCTTAAAGCAGGGTTCTGCGGGCATTACAGAAAAACTATCCAAGTTAATAAACTGTAAATCTTGACTTGAGTCTTGAGTCTTGTTTATCGTAACAGTATTTAAATCATGCATGCCTTCAAGCATAGAAGTGAAATTGTATACCGGTACATGCATATAATTAAGCGACAATAGAAAATAAACAAGGCTCTGCCAAATATTTTTTACTGTAACTACTAACATTTCATTAATGCTCTATTGATCTGCAAAATATTTTCATTCACTGATTACACCATGCACACTTTAAGAAATGCTTTTTTGCATCCAGGATTCCTCAATGCAATAAGATGTGCTCTAACTTAAACTGACTTTGAATTAATTTGTATGCCTCTGATTCTTGTCTATTCATAGATTAAAAAGTCCGGTGCAATCAATAAGTCCTTGCCAGGAACCTACTAATTTTATTTTGCAGAATATTAATTAAGTTCTTTTTTAAATCGTTCTTTGGCCTGCTAATTGGACATGTGTGGATATTTTTAAATGAATAGAATTATTATTACAGATAAGCATTTGCTATCTAAGCTGATGAAGTTTGAATTGTATTATCTATGAATATAATGATCTTATATGTGCACATAATTTCCCTGTTTTGTTGATCAATGATTATATGATTATGAAGATTATGTGTAACAGCCAAGATGTCAGACATATTTTGATTTGCAGAATTACATGTGAATCTCACACATCAATTTGAACACATAGCTGATAAAAAATACAAATGTTTTTGTTTCAAGGCCTAGAGGGGAAATTAATACATATTTTACATCATCACCAAGAAATTCAGTTGTATTATTGCCATATGTGTCATATATTATATTACTTGGTATATTTCAATCAAAGTAATATAAAATGTGAGGGTAATGTAGTTATTGACATTATAAAGATGCTATTATCTGGTCACTCCAGATTCATGTGTACTAGATACGTATTACAACTTGGTGATGGCTGTCATGTTTTAACAAAAAATGAAGGTTTGCAGCCCTCTTCCTTATTCCCCCCTCTTCTCTTTGGGCAGGAGAGGGGATGGGGGAGAGGATGGGGGGGGGGGGGGTGTTCCCCCAGTGCCCCTTGGATCCACCTCTGTCAAAAATATATCAATCAACATCTATCAAAATCTATCTTTCAAATATATTACCAAACATATCTGTATCAACCAGATATAGTATGAAGAATTGTATGAAAAAAGTCTGTTTGGAGAAACACTTGGTTCTTATGTTGTTGAGTATTATTGTTGTCATACTACATGTATTTCTTTATACAGTAAGCTTGCGGGTGTACCATGTGAGAGTGAGAGAGGATTGAGGAGTCCTGAAAGCAAGCCTACTGTATATCTACATCACCATGCAAGCCGACACTTACAAGCAGCATGTATTTCTTTATTCTCAGTTTTCCATTTTCCATAATTATGTACTTTATGCTATATGTATTTGTGTGTGATTACATGGACATAAAACATGTACAGATGCTTATATAGTTTTTTCTATATACATAACATTCATTTTTATTTTCTCATGCAATGAATAATTTGATAATGTAATGATATTACCATGTATCTTGTGTATGACAGCCTTAAAAATAAATTGATTTTATGCAATATCAGCCATGTAATGTGATTATTGGCACCTTTCCCTATTTTCTGCTGTTAATGCAATTTTTCCTTTCTAACACATACATGAATTATTTGTCTATTTTCTGATATGATGAAAGAAAATACCTGTAGTACCCAATGGGCAGCATACCTTTAGTGAATGAATTACATTTACGGTAGTTTATAGAAGAACTGAATGTTCAGAAGACAGAAAGATCACAAGACTGAATTTAGGTCCACATACTGAAAGAGGAAGTATATAGTGAGTGAGGAATAGTGGGGAGATGATGGGGATCAATCGAGGCAAACAGAGAGAGAGAGCTAAAAGGGAGAGAGATCGAGACAGCTAAAAGAGAGAGAGAAAAAGTGTGAGAGAGAGGGGAGAAAGAGGGGGTGTGTGTAATTGGGGGAGAGAGATAGAGATGGGATAGAAACAGATATATGAAAACTAAAAGAATTGGAGGGGATCAGAAGAAACAAGAAAACGGAGATAACGTGACAGAGGAGTTATGAAGATTTGTGAATAAACAAAAAATTGAAATAAGTATGAGAAGAAGATGAGAGGGGAAATGAAATGAGTGGGGCATGTGTTGCTGCAAAGAATACCATAGGTTTAAAAAAAAAAAAAAAATTAAAAATCGACCTCGTATTTCTTTTGGAAGCATTGTTTATCTCGAATGCTAAAAAGCAAGTAAGAGGAAGAAGGGGAGGACTGCATGGTTTTGTCAACTCACATACCCTGGTTTTGTATATATTTTTTTTTATTGATTATGTGCCTGCTTGGCAATTGACCACAGCAGAAGGATGAACCCTGCCGACCCCCTCCCCCACTCTGCCTCTCACATACATGCTTTACAAATGAAGCAAAGTTGAATCAAGAAAATTTCAACCATGACAAAAAATCTGTAAATTTTCTCTCCAACTCTGTGGCCCGAATTCACAAAGCAAGGTTTGAGCTCAGACCAAGGTTTGACCTCAAACCTCCTTTTGTTGAAACAAAAGGAGGTTTGAGCTCAAACCTTGGTCTGCATGAGCTCAAACCTTGCTTTGTGAATTCGGGCCCAAGTGGCTGACGAGAATATTATTGCGTAATGATCGAGTTAGCAAGCCTGGCGCATGCGCATGGGGTTTCTACAACATAACCGGCTGACGTAATTCGCAATCTCATAACCTGGGAGATTTCCAAATATTATATCATTTTTGGACCCCAGCTAGCAATATCAATCATGCCTAGAGGAGGAAGAAGTCGCGGAAGATCCTTTTCACCAGTTCGGTAAGTATTTTGCCCAATAGTTGTATGAATGGAACTTATGGAAGGTAAAATAGTTCGACTTCGGATGTCGTAATTGTCTAATTCTCGACCTTTCCATGTGCAACTCCAGGCGGCTGGTTAAGCGAGCCTTGTGGAGCATTTTCTGCACGTGCAATGCTGGATGATTATGAATATGAGTGAACCTCATCAGCTCGGGTCATCATGAATGACATAATGAGAATTATTGAGTCTCGACTTGTAATTAAACCTGAAATACTCTCGTAGTGATTATGACTAGATCCTATGATTATTCCTGATATTCTAGTAAGTAAATGTGCAAAAAATTGCATCAAAATTTGAGCAAGAACATGTTAACACTCGAAGGACTAGACCGAATTTTCCGTCTCTTTCGTTCGTTAGCCTCTTATTGGGGTAGGGTCGGCCGGCTCTCTCTTTAGAGACGGAAACCGACCATACACATTCCCTTGATAACGCCACGGCCATTTCAGGTCGTAGCGTTTTGCCCCCAAAATCCCCCAAAATTTCATTTTACCTCGTGTATATCCAAATGTAAATTAGGCCTAGATCTAGGCTATAATACATCGGTTCCACTTACTAACTTGATTGAAATAATCCGTTTAATGGTCCCTTTTAAGGAAATTATGGGTCAAAATCGACATCCATGTTGAAAATCTTGCAAGCCGTGTTGAACTCTCACTGCCGGAGTCATCTAAATCAATCTCATCCCTTCTAGTCTACGCCGAAGGCAAAATGATTATGAAGGAAAAACTGTGCACCATCTACACGTTCGTAATGGCGTTATCACAGTTTTTCCTTCATAATCATTTTTGCCTTCGGCGTAGACTAGAAGGGATGAGATTGATTTAGATGACTCCGGCAGTGAGAGTTTAACACGGCTTGCAAGATTTTCAACATGGATGTCGATTTTGACCCATAATTTCCTTAAAAGGGACCATTAAACGGATTATTTCAATCAAGTTAGTAAGTGGAACCGATGTATTATAGCCTAGGCCTAATTTACATTTGGATATACACGAGGTAAAATGAAATTTTGGGGGATTTTGGGGGCAAAACGCTACGACCTGAAATGGCCGTGGCGTTATCAAGGGAATGTGTATGGACGGTTTCCGTCTCTAAAGAGAGAGCCGGCCGACCCAACCCCAATAAGAGGCTAACGAACGAAAGAGACGGAAAATTCGGTCTATCAAAGGACTAGTAGGAGGGGTTTTTTGGCCACTTCAGACAAAATCCTATTTTTTGGACCCTTTACTTCCTATTTATTATCATTTCTTGTTCAAATCATGAAGCAAATATTATCATTATTTAAACAAAAAAAGAATCCCAGAAAAAAATAACGAATTGCCATGACAATATTCATTTAATTTTCACTGTTTCGGAGGCAGTTATCAGGATAGCGAACCAGTTTCCGGCCGCATGTACAGAGTCAATAAGAAGCGCGCACGCGCGTCGTGTGTTTCCGCGCTGATCTATAGCACTAGCGGGCGGAGCAGGTATCCCACGTCGGAGCTCGCCTGAGCTCGCCAGGCCGAAAACTAGTAGGTCTACTGCGATGATCGGAAATTGGAATCTGAATTAGACAGAGATATCGTGTGTGCGTTGGGGTGTCCGGCTGCATTGATTTAATACATGCGGTGAGATACTTTTGAGCTTGCGACTAACACAAAATCTGGCTCTAAATCTGAAAAATGCTTGAAATAAAGCTCATTTTATGGTACCCATATTCTTACAGAGACGCGTAAGATACTTGATTTTTCAGATTCGGGTAGCGGGACCGTCGATTACATCGCTAAAATGTGATATTTTAGGATATATTTTCCATTGCAAATGTGCTTCTTCAGTGACTCTGGCATGGTATGGTATGTGTGGGATATGTGATAAGATATGCTGTTCTGCGATGTATTTTAAAGGGATTTTACCATGCATCCAACGGATCGGCCGAAAACTGGTGATGGTGGATTACCCCCTCCTTTACTCTAGACTAAGCCAAGTTAGAAGTGAAAGTGAAACTTTGATTTTGAAAGTCAGAATATCAATTTCAGTAGTTGTTTCACAAGAAAATAGTTGCGTCACTGACAGACACTGAGTTAACTTACATTACATGTATTGACACAAAGTTCCAAAACTTTAAGTTGTATAATAATAATAATAATAATAGTGGGTTCTTTGTATTGCGCTCATGTCAGTCAGATTTGACCCTCCTGGCACTCTATGGTGACTTTTAAAAGCTTATAAATGAAGTGTATCAAACGTTTTCTCAGTATTTATTAGTATTGTCTTCGACTATTTCTTGGTTTGTTTGCTTTGCTTCGATAACCTCTAAGTCTAACATTACTCTCAGATACTGAAGTAAGTAACTAAGACCAAGAGACAAAATATGAAATGATATAAATGAGAAAAACTATGTATTTTTCTTTGCATCATGGCTAGATTCTTAAACTTTCTCCTCCTGCTTGGTCATGTATATTCTTTAACTTTCATTTTGTTATTTATATATTTTTTTCTTTATTTTAGGGCTGCACCGCCCAGGACCATGTCGCCTGCCCCCCAGAGAGCCCCCGTGCCAGCCCAGCAGCCAGCCACAGCTATGGGCCAATCAAGAGGGCCAGGACTTATGGGTCAGATGGCAGCTACTGCTGGGGGTGTAGCCATCGGATCAGCATTGGTAAGTGAACACTAATCAAATTTTTAACATAAACAGGCTTATGAGGAAGAGGTCTTTGACTATATCCCTTTTGGAGCTGTCTATGGTACAGTGCTCTCTGTTTCATACTAAAAGGCTCATTCAGATGTAGGAAGCCACTGCAAAAAAAGTGCTGTGGTTTTGTATGTTTAATGAATGGCAACCAGGGAAAAAAATACACGGGGGCTGAGGGCGAATTAGCCCTAGAAAGTCATAAAAGAGCCCCTCAAAGTTGCATAGAGTTCAATGCAAAACAAAATAAAGAGTGTTATTTTCATGCAAGCAAGCATGAAAAATAGCCCCTGAAATGTTCAAAGTATTTTTGCCCTGATGGCAACTGTATTACTGCACACAACTAAAGTCCTATGGATCTTCATGTCTGCTTGAGAAAACACCAACTCACAAAAGTTAGGTCCCCTAAATCACAACTCATCCTTTCTTTGTGGACTTTCTCCTTGACAGGGTCATGCCGTCGGACATGCTATGACTGGTAGTGGTAGCAGCCAGCAACCCGATGTCACCTACCAAGAGCAGCCACAACAGCAGCAGCAGCAACAGAACCCTTGCCACTATGAGATTCAGAAATTCATGCAGTGTGCCGAAACCCAGAATGATCTCAGTTATTGTGACGCATTCAACATGGTTCTCAAAGATTGCAAGAGAGCAAATGGTAAGGATTCCGTCATTCAATTGGCATGATAATTTTCCTACTGTAGCTAATTTCCTTTTCATCTAGAATGTTGGTACAGTAGTGCTCATACTGAGTAGGGTTTTGTATTTATTGCATGTGGTGGTGCTTATTTTACCCGACTGCTAAGAAAGCATAAATGCTTGTAAGTAAGCAACCAGACGGCTGACGGCTTTAGGTCCTCTCCGAGGGACCTGGTAATGAGGATTAATGCCTACCATAGGGTACTAGCTCATCGACTAGGTTTCGAACCCGGGTCACCGGATCCCGAGACCACTGCTCTACCGTCTGACCTATCGCGCCTCCTCGATTAAATTATTTTGTGTGATTCATTCAACATGGTTCTCAAGGATTGCAAATTTGCAAGAGAGCAAATGCTATGAATGCCTGTCATTCGATAAGCATGATAGTTTTCCATTCCATTTAGATTTATCTACCATGAGTTATATAATTAGTTTTTTTGGACTGTATCTTTCTTGGGTTAAATCAGTTTGTGTGATTTCAACATACAGTAGCGCCTAAGGATTACAAGAGAGCAAACAGTAAGGATTATTAATGTTTGATAAGCAAGCTACTTTTGCATTTTAAGGCTATATTATTGGATCAGAGTGTATCTTTATTCTTCGAGTACTTGGGCTGTGTAGTACTCTATTCTATTAAGTATAAACACAAAATATTCAGTGAAAAATGCAACTCACGTTTCCTCTCCATATTGTAGATGGTTTATTATGTACAGAGATTAATAGGAATAGGAGCTTGATTTCATTTTATTTGTTTATTTATCTCTAGACTATTCTACATTTTCTACCTAAACAGCTTGGCAGACACAAATTTATTTATACTCTCACTCAAATTTATTTGTACTCTCAGTTAGTGTCAGTTACAACTCATTTGATGCTTTCTATTAAATAATAATCCCATGTCTTTGTTATTTTCCTTTCTACCTTTATCTTTCTCTCCACCATAGGTTTGGCATAACAGCCGATGATCATACGCTTTTCTATTTTCTTACATCGTCCTATGTCTGGCCTCTGTCCACTGCAGCTTTTACAACAGATGAAATGGATTATTCTACCAAAATTTACTTTAATATCAAATAGGATTTGAATCAAAGTTTTCTGAAATGTTTTCATTAATAAAGCCATCAATCTAATGGTGCATACATTGTAGAATCTCTAGGATGAAATATATGATGTGTTCATAATTGAAGTTGTCAATGATGTGAATCAGTTCACTTATGCATGCCTCTGCCACAAGACATTGCATGATGAATGATGAGCCTTATGTAGTGATATACACAGGGATGTCATTATCTCTCTCTTAGTAAACATACATTTACGAGAGATATTTGGAGTTTTTAACCATAACTACATGTATTCAGTGCAGAATTCTGTCAAAAATACTTACAGAGTCTCTCTCATGGGTCATACACTATGAAAATGACGGACAAAGAAAGCGGACAAAATATACAGTTCCTCAGGTAGACACAGGAACATCCCTTCACTGCTATTATGTAAAAATGTGTTTAACAGGTGAATATGCATGTGACACCTGTTCCACACATTTTTACATAAAAGCAATGAAGGGATGTTCCTTTGTCTACCTGAGGAACTGTATATTTTGTCCGCTTTCATTGTCCGTCATGTTCATAGTGATACAATCGATTTGTTTTGTTGTGTGTGTGTCAAACTAAGTTCTACCATAGAAAGGTAATCTGAATAATTTATTAATGAGACGCTCATCATTATTGTTCCGTATTATGAAAGGAACAGCATTACGTATGAAATAGGAAACCTCTCATTTATTCTGCCGTGCAGTGCTTTGTTTAGCCCAAAGTATTATTGCCTTCTTTCAACCTCTGTAGAATTTGCACACTTGTGCATGCATGTACACTGTTTGAGTGATCGCCTTATTCACGATAAAGCCAAGGAACTGTTTTTGTTTTAGAATAATGGGTTTAAATCAACAGAGATATTCAATTCAAGTTTTGGCATGATTTCATGGAGTGTTGTTGCGACTGAAACTTTATTAACTTTTCATATTGCTTCATGAATCATTATTAGGTTAGAAGAGAGACCACTCATCTATGGGAGCGTTATTATAGTTCATGTACATAATTTATTTAATTATATCGTCTCTGGTTTATAATACACCTGAGAATTTGAAATCTTAGATTGAAATGTGCTCCTCACCAAACTGATCTCCTTTGGCTTTTAACCAAATAATTTGGAAAGAAATTCAGCATTTCTGTTTGTTTTGAGTGAAATGTTATCATGTGCATGACTCCTTGCGATAAATTGCCTGGGGACAGATGGTCAGACACTTTTGGGGGTATTTGTGAGCTGAAAATGAAAATATGTTATAGGATTGTTGCAGCAATATTATGTGTGTTCTATTGATTTTATCCAGCGAGTATGGCAGTCTTGGACATAAAAGAAAAAGTATCAACAGTATTTTATTATTGTACAATGATATGAATGTGAAAATAAATATGTTTGACAATGACATGGCCTGTAGCATTTCTTTCTTCTTTAAGTCTATGTGAGGAAGGGAAATGGAAAGGGGAGTGAGAGTGAGAATTAAAGGGAGAGATCTGAATATGAAAGAGAGGGCAGTATGAAATTACAGACATGGCAATATAGAAACAGGAAGGGAAAAAGTAAGGAGAGCAATGATGAGGAAAAAGTTGAAATAATGTGGATCTAATGAGGATGATAGTGAGGGGGAATAGATTGGCAAGGCACAAATTGAGAAGAAAAAAAGAAAAGAAAATTGATGAGATACTTGAAAGGATCCTACGTTAGAGAAATAGAAGACACAGAGAAGGATAGATATGAGGTGATAATGTTAAGCTAGAAGTAAAGTATAATGGTATTTGGAGAGTCAAAAGAAAATTGGAAACTGAGATTGAACGAGACAAAAGAAGTTGTGATGACAAGTAGATGTAGCTCAAAGTATAAGATGAATAAGAACAGGTACAAGTCTGTATACAGCAACAGTTCAAGCACATTTTCCTTATGGACCACTTCCCAAATGCTGGTTGTGTGAATGTCAAAGTGCAAATAATTTGTCTTCGATGTCAATCCCCAGAAATTTGTATGGGGTTTCTTTTAGTTCCATTGCTGTTTTTGTCCCCCCCCCCCCCCTTTCCTTCTCTCTCTTTCTCTTTTAGCTCTTTTACCTATTATTCTTTTCATTATTACATGAGAAAAATCTTTGAAGACGACTATCAAGATACATGTACATAATAACAATTGAATTACATAAAAATCAAAATTAGATTTGACAAGGTTTCTCTTGAATATATGTATCAATACATGTACATGTACAGGGCAAATAAAAGGTACCTTTCTTGAAAGTACATTGTATTTCTGATATTTAACAAGAAATATAAAACTCAAACTTCAAAACTATGTTTTTTATCATATTGCAACACCCGACTAAAAACATCCACACAAACAAAATTTCACATAAAAAAATATATCAATATTTATTCCACTAGCTTAAAAACTAGGTGATGTGGTATTTCCATACCAAAAATGTAAAGGCAGAAGGGAGATATTTGAACTGATGGAATTGGCTACTCTAAGAAATTTAAACATTTTTTGGTGTTCAATTATTTTCATAATACAGTTATTAGGGAGTATATTCTGTTACTTCTGATTATATCAAAACATAACTAATACCAAACATACACCGTCAATTAGTCTTATGGTTCAATTCAAATGAAGTTAAAATATTCAAAAATTATGGGGCATACTCTCCCTTTAAAGGGTCATATACAGTTTTGGTAAATCCTCAAAAACTGTTCATCAAATTTCCTTTTTGCTTTTACATGTAGGTGACAATTAAATAGCAAGGACTAGCCACATTGAGAAGCTGTGAGGTGTTTTTCTCCTAAAGACTCAAGTGGTATATCAAACAAAAGAGCGGAAAATGAGTGTTATGACACACCCACAGAATTTCTTTTTTAGTCTGATCATCTGGGCACACGTGTTGGTGTTTCACATTAATAAGTACAAACTAAAAAAAAAAATTAGATCTTCTCTTTCTCTCCTTGATGCATTCCATCTATTCCTCTTGATCCTGCATTTCTTCTTCTGCGCCTTCTTCTCTCTGTTCTCCTGGAGAGATGGATGTGATCACTTGTATGAGAGCTTTCATAGAAGATCTTCTCGCACTTCGACTTTTTCTTGTTATTCTTGTAAGATCAATGAGATCACTCAAAGGGAAACCCCTCCCTTTCTGTACTCCCTTGAGTTCGAGGTGACCACTTGCATGAAAGCTTTCACAATCCTTCCTGTCCTTCCTTTCTATCATTTCTACTAGTTCAACTTCTTTTTGTCCTCTTTGTAAGATGGTTATAATCATGAAAGATGAAAGTCTCGGTTTATCCTTCCTCTCCTTCTTCTCCTTCTGCACCTTCTTCTTCCTGCTCTCCTGGTAACATGGAGGTGATTACTTTGATGAGAGATTCCATCTGATCCTCTGACAATCGCTCTTCGCATTCCTCTACCATCTGAAGAAAGTAAAGAAGTTTTGGTTAGGTATCTAATACTCCTTCTCATTTACCCCATGTCTCCTCTTTTATCATTGGAATGTGGGATTTTAAGCACAAAATACACTATATTGATTCTATGTGCACTCTACAACATGAACAAAATGCCTTACAAATGTGCGTCTGTATCAACAAATTTCCTGCTCATGGCAATTTATTTAGTGAACAAAATGAGACTTGGTAAGTAGTCACCCGAAGAAAATTCACGACAACTGATAATTATGGACAAGTTATATATGGATGGAAAGATTTTCTCTTGAAAAGCATGAATAATTTGCTAAAAATCGTAGAGATATCATGGAAATGAGTAAAATGCAATTTTGTGGCTAGCTATGTCTCGCATGTGATGTCAAGAATCTTGACCCTCTACAGAGGACCGCTGATGGCAGAAAATCTGGATCTCAAGATTAATATTTTTGAGAGACAATTACTGCGGGCCCCAAACATATTTTGAAGAGTAAAGTTATTATATTTGATCAGTAAGGCTTCCCCTTCGCAATGATATGAATATTGCACCAATTCAAAACACTTTTGATTCTTTGGGTGACTACTTTAAACAAGTTTGAAGTCCTTATGCAGTTTAAATATATAAATGATACAGCAACGTAATGCAAATAGATTCCACACAGTTAATGCAATAGCGTTGACAATCATCCATTCTAAAATATTCTTAACAGAAATCAAAACATCTGTGAGTATACAGGACTTATATTTAAGTAAATCAATACCGGTAGTGTAAATGTTCTTGACAGCAACAAATGATCATAAAAGATAAATGCAGGCACATTGTTTACAATTTACACAATGGCCAGGGTAACAATTTGTTTTTGACCGTGCTTAATAACCACACAACAAGATAGATTTAGGTGCACAGACACACTTTTACATCTACTATAATGAATTGGAAAAGCAAAACTTACAGCCATTATTTCTACTGAAGTAGTTGGTCTATGATTAAGAAGTTGCAGTTTTTCAGATCTGTAAAGAAGAAATGAATAACAAATGGTACAAATTATCACTTGGTTTGTATGTTCTTTGCATGTATTCCTATTCTTCTGTTTTCTTTCTTTACTCTTTATTTTATATCTTTTCCCATTATTCACATACTGCAAATATTGAATAGTGCATCATGGTGTGTTTCAGCACTGTTTCGTATTCACTTTACGCTAGACGCATATGCATATGACACTCTTGCAAAACAAAATTAAAATCACAAGTCTGTTTTGCAGTCAACTCGTGAAGAAAACAAGTTTCTTAGATATTCAAACAAAAACCCTAATGAACAAGGGAAAAAAATCAGATTAGCTTATAGATTGGGGGAAAAAAATTACTTTGTTGTTTCTCTTTAGTGTGTGTCATGGTCAACCTGTTAAAGGCATCGTTTAACATTGTTAAATATGAGATGCATGGCCCTACGTGTTATCAGTGTCACTGTCAGTGATATGGTCTAATATTGAAGCCCCCTAAAAAAAGTTGAGTGACCTGTTTTACCATACCCATTTTCCCCAAGAGACTGTCGTGTTATAAAAACGGTTAGGAAAATGAAAAAAGAAATTTTTATTTCCAATCATAAATATCTTGATAATCAGACAGGCGATCGGCTTGTAAAAGTCATGGGGTTCCTGACTGACCTAAAGGTTTACAATTATGATTGCAGGATGAGCTAATTAAATCCAGGATTTTGTTTCAAAAGCTGAGGCAATGTTACAGAGTCACTATAAATCAGTGAAGCCTCAAACATTTTGGTGACAAACCCAAAAATACTAGGAAAAACCCGCTGGAAATTTGAGATGACTGAAAATAGAATAATTTCCAACAGGTTAGTTTTCCTTCTTACTTTGTGAGATTGAAGGGAGCGAGAGCTTGGAGGAACTTCTCAACGACCTCAGGAGTTTGAAGTCCACATGGAGTATTCTCAAGGTATTTGATTGTCTGTATCAAAAGAGAAGAACAAAGTATATATGCTTAACTTGTTGCATGCTGTCACCAGATGGCTCCTATATCAGCCCTATGGGAATGTGAGAATCCAGTAGTCAATGGGTTAACTCTATAAAGTAAAATGCAATGAATTAAAACCCTTTTGGCTTTCAACAGACAAAAAACATATACAACAAACCTGCAACAACAACTGAACACTACTTTCTTCTTATTTAACTACCATAGATTTCTGCTCAACCAGTAATCAGCTCATCAGAATCATCTTTTTTGTTGAAGCATAGAGGAAGATGAGAGATTTTTTTATCCCACTAAACTGAAACTCACAAAAACAGCAGAAGTGATAGTATAAACTTTATTTATTGCTTTGTCAAAATTCTTATTACTACTGAAATCTCTGAAATACTGCTTTGTTTTGTACTTTTATTTCATCTTTGCAATTGTCATGCTTCTGGGGAAACAATATAATGTACATGTACATGTACAGAAAAAGTCAAAACATGCAAGAAAATTATGACATAGGAAAGATTTGTCCAAAGTGAATAATCTGTTACTCACTACAACTAAAGAGAACAAGCCTAAAGCTGTTACTCATATTTGTTTTGCTTAACTTCTATTTTTTCTCTTGTAGCTTTAGAAAATCAAATTAAAAAGTGTATTATGTACCTCATATGATATGGTGGCAAGGTTCTGCTTTTTTTTTGCTGATGCTCTTCTTCCCTCTCTGAGAGCTCCCTGCTTGTAATTCTTTGAGCAGAGCATGCACCTGAAATGATAGAAAGTATATTGGTTAGAAGTCAAAGGTCATCAGATAATATGTCTTAGCCTGTACTAGCTTGAGAAGAGGTTTAAACGACCTTGCCCACATACATAGCTTAGGGCCAAAATATCTGGCAACTTTGTAATCTAATGTGAATTATTTTGGAAACGTGCTTTCATAACTAAGAGTTTACACGCAAGAACAGCTAATTGTCGCCAAATTGTTTAGGGTAACGTGGTAAACTAAGGTTACCTCATAGTTGCTCAGCATAGCAGCACTTTCTTTGACCCTGCAAAAAAGAGAAAGAGTAAAATGCTGGGTTATTTTTCAAACATCTTTAGTAGTCTAGATATGACTTAAATATGTTTCACTAATCTCTCAGAAGAAGATAAAGGAGGAGGAGGAGAAGATAAAGGAGGAGGAGGAGGAGCTAGAGGAGGAGGAGGAGGAGGAGGAGGAGGAGGAGGAGGAGGAGGTAAAGGAGGAGGAGGAGGAGGAGGAGGAGGAGGAGGAGGAGGTAAAGGAGGAGGAGGAGGAGGGGGAGGGGGAGGAGGAGGGGGAGGAGGGGGAGGAGGGGGAGGGGGAGGAGGGGGAGGGGGAGGGGGAGGGGGAGGGGGAGGGGGAGGGGGAGGGGGAGGGGGAGGGGGAGGGGGAGGGGGAGGGGGAGGGGGAGGAGAAAGACTAAGAGTAAGACTAGAGTTCTTCATCATCATCATCATCATCATCATCATCATCAACAACGGAGGAGGAGAAGAAGGAGGAGGAGGAGGAGGAGGAGGAGGAGGAGGAGGAGGAGGAGGAGGAGAAGGAGGAGAAGGAGGAGAAGTAAGAGGAGAAGAAATACAACAATCGCACTCATCGGATCATTCAGCAGCTCATCGAATTCCATTTTCGACTGATTTGTAACCCAGTAAATTCAAGACAAATGACAGTTGCTTCAACTCACTAACATATACTATTAATAATTTAACTACATGGTAACATAAAATACAACCATATACCTGGACAGACAATTAAATTCAATGGAAAATAGATTCAAAATACTTACACCTCCATAGTAGCCTTTGTAAACCCGTATTTACTACCTGTTTAGTTCATTTCAGTCCCAAAGCTTTGTTTTTGTGTAAGTGAATTTTCTTTTTCTAGTAGTATGGTATCTTTGAATTATAAGCTACATGGAAATTTGCCACTTACTTTTTTCAATGATCAAAAAACGGAGATTTTGGGGACAACAAAATTAATGCGGGTAGTGGCGGATCCAGGATTCTCAGGCCAGGGGGGGGGGGGGGGGGGGGGGTGAGAGGGAGATCCTAAAATTCTATGACAAACACAGAAATGAAATAAGAAGAAAAAAAAGTTTCCTCTTTGCTTTCTTTCTTCACACCTCCTGTTTCCCTGTTTTCGTTCTTCCTCCCCCCCCCCCCGTCCCTAATTTTCACTTTCTCCTGCCTTCCCATCTCCCGCTTTTTGGCTGGGAGAAGGAGGACACATGCCCCATCTGATGTATGTGCCCCTGGATCTGCTTCTAGTTGGGAGCGGGTTGCATGTGGCATGTGACATATTCTAGGCCTATCTGCATGATAACAAATCTTGATATCACTGGTTTAATTGAAAGTGTCATAATTTTTTTATTTTAAATTAATTTCAACTGGTTTCTATTTTGATGAAGGTCTCATAGTATCCCATTCTTGATTGATTTCTGTTGTCTTTTTAAATTTCCAATTTTTATAGACTTTTTCTGTCTTTACTTGCCGCCGCTGTTTCTGTTCCATCTTTTTGTAATTAGGCCCTATTAGATGTTTTACCCGGGATGTTTTATATGATTTTTAAACATAACAATCCAGCCGTGATGGTTGCGAATATTGAAAATGAATTAAATATTGAATCTTTAATCTTTTTCTAAGAGCATAATTGTGTCATAATGCTCTCACTTTAGAAGGCCAGAAACATAAGCTTTATAGCATATATATCTCTCAACTCAAGTCTCAATCGACCTGTAATACAAATTGCTCTCGTGTGTATGTCTCACCTCCCTGGTATAATAGCCTACGATTGATTAATAATATTCTTGTTAATTTGATTGAGGGGACCTTGTTTTTAATAGTTCGGAGGGGTGATCCGGGAAAGGAAACCGATGAAATTATTTAAAAAAATATTGAGGGGGGGGGGGGACTTGGATGCATGTCTGATAATATAAGGGGCGTTGAGTATAAAAGTGAGTAATGTAGAAAAAACTTTCACAACATATTATACTTTAAAAAAAAAAAATCAATAAAACATTTTAAAGTTGTAGCCTACTTGTACGAGGACTGTCAACAAAGATTGATTTATTCGGGTAGATTTATGTCACGGCCACGGGCCAGGGTCGCTGACCGCAGGCGCGCTCCGTGCTATGCTGCATGCTGCGCTTACACACACCCGTGCGCGCCCCACGTGGCCGACTAGACTGCACTGTCAGTAGCTGATTGCGGCACAAAAATTTATAGACTGAACCAGTTCGCTGACAACATTTTACGTCCTTGCAGAATCAAAGAGGTTTTCACAAAGTGTCCACAAAATAAGCAACAGCGATTTTATTGTTCTTGTGGATTTCTCACTCACTTGACTGAATTAAAGGTTACTTTGTCAAGGAAATCGGTTCAGTGCTCCTGAATCTCGCGCCAAAGTTATTTACCGCAGCAGGAGTGGGCGGATTGGATATCTACGTCACGGTACATCTCCCGGGTCAGTGAGGCGGAGGTGAGCTTCGAGTTTCCGCTGAACACATGTAGCGCACTCGCATCTCCCGTGTGTTTACTACTACAGACTAAGTACAGCATGTACGAGAGCGATATGAGTACTGCCAGTGCAGGTGGCAGTGCAAGCTCGAGTTCCATTGAACCCAATAGTACCTCGAGTGCCAGTGCAAGCTTGTCATCCGCTGGAACGTTATCAAGTATGGAGACTATTCCAACTCAGGAGGTTGCTGAAGGAGATTTTGATTTTGCAGAGGAGAGAGTTGTTGTATGGGGTCGTCTGTATCCTGTGGGAAAATGTTTCTCAAGTATTGGTGAGATTTGAGAATTAAAAAATGGTTGATTTCTAATTGTAAATTGGTTTGATGAGGGATGAGTTCCAGTTTCAGTTTTGATTCTATGTTGATAATAATTATTAATAGCACAGAGACTGAGACTGAGAGGCAGTGTGCCCATTACTTATATTATATGAAAATTAATTAGCTCAGGAATTATTGAAATAGGTCTATACAATTCAATTACCTGAATCTCATTTACATGTGACATTTATCTTTCCTTTTCCATCAATTTCTGTTTTATTCTGATTTTTTCTAGTTGGCATGGTTGAGTTTGAATTTGTTTGAATAGATAGCTAAGCAAATCATACAAAATTTATCTTTTCTTTTCATTGCCTATCTCTCTCTCTCATTATGCATATCATGAACTGTCTCGTTATAAGTTTAAATTCACATGCTCTCCACTGAAATGTATGTGTTAATTTCTTAACATTTAATTTCAGTGTGATGTCCATAAAGTTAGACTCAACATTTCATGAAAGTTTTGTGAGTAGCTCTTCATGAAGATTAGCAACTTGTAGTGTACATATTTCTCTTGTTATGAGAGAGAATGATAATGAAGCGCTGAAGTACTGATCATTTGTTAAAGTTAAACCCTTTTTATGAATATTGCAGACTTCTTAGACACAAAGGATGAATATATATTTGGCAGAGATCCATCTTGTGATGTTTGCTACAATGGCCCGGAAATAAGCAAGAATCCTTGCTATCAGACTCTCAGTAAAACACACTTCAGGATATTCAAGGTGAGGATATTTATCTTTTACATCATCTACTGTACATGTACAGTGAAACCTGTCTATAAAGACCACCCAAGCCTGCACCTAAGGAGTAAGGGAGACAAGAAAAAGGGTCTTTGTGCAGAGGTGGTATTTGTACACAGGCTCCTTAAGTACATGTTCCAATGAGAAACCACTTTCAAGGGAAACAACAAATGTTATTTTTCTAGGCAGGTGGGCGCGTGCGCTAAACCAGGTCTGACTGTAAAATAGTTCAAACGATTTAGGTAACTGTACATGTGTATTTTGTATCGTAAAAAGGGTGTTGAATGAATGAACCTTCACACTTTCACAATAAGAAGTTGTGAGAAATTGTGTATTATGAAAGATGAGCAATAAACAATAATATTTTAGAGACGATACACATGGCTTCTGAGTTGTGAAATCTCAGAAAACTTTGATAGCCAAGTAGCAAGGGCATCCTTTATTGATGTGCATGTTTTATTATTATTTCCAAATAAAAAGATTATAATAGACACATGTGCTGTAAGGATGCAGGACCATTTAAGGTATAATGGAATGTGTATTTTTGTATTGAATATTAGAACATCATGTGATCTTATTAAATGTTGGGATGTTAGCATTTAGATTTGGTAGTATAATTTGTCGGCATTGTGCTGTGGAAATTAGAGTTGGTAAAATTATGTATAATTCCACATCCTATTGCTTGATATTAAAGGACTGTACAATGATATGGTGGAAGGTAATTTACAACTCAACTGAGACAGAATAGCATATACATTTTTGAGATGCTGTTTATTGTGGCCACATTAATTTACATGAAGTTTAATGTTGTTTGTTTTTTGTTCAGGAATCAAATGACAATTGTAATTTCTACTTCATCGAAGACAAAAGCTCAAATGGCACCTTTGTGAATGGAGAAAAGATAGGTATGAATAAGAAATTTTACGGTGCAGATTTATATTTAAAAAAAAGAAGCTTAAGTAAGGCTGTTTTCAACACGATTTTCTGGAAAAAATAGTTAAACATATAGTGATAAAATGCATTCGACGTGATTACATGTGACCAGCTTAAAATTGCACATGTAGTTTCATGAAGTTTCATGAAGTTTCATGAATTTATAAATCACTATCAGTCCAGAGTAATTTTTAAAATTATGAAATGAATACTATTTAAGCAAACTAGTAGATTAATATATTTATTTTTACTAAAATCAAATTTTTAGAGAATAAGAGTGCAACATTTTTGTGTTGCCTTTCAGGCAATGTTATACCGTGAGCATTGGGCAGTTTGAATGTCACTGTCCTGTGAAATTGATCTAGTCGCATTGATTGTGATGTGCCACAGTACACACAACACTACAAACTCACTACCCGGTATCTCATGTGCTATCACTGTAATTCTAAAAGCATGATGCTGCTAGATTTTTTTCTAGAATTACTTGCAGGCATATGTGTCTAAAACTTCCTTTATTTTAACTAATAACTTTTTAGGTTGAAAATAGAGGAAAGGTTCCATATTTATCCATATGTTTGATGCTGTTATTTAGTAATCATCTATAATATTATACATGATCAAGTTTTTTTTTTTTAAATGTCACATACTGTATCTTCCATTATGACATCAGCTGTGTGTAACCCTTTTCTGTCATTTTTACAACTTCTAAAGGTAAAGGAAAGAAACAAGTTCTAAACAACAATGATGAAATTGCTCTATCATTATCCAAAAACAAAGGTAGGTGGATGTTATATTTTCTTCTTTTACTCCTTATTTTCATGTTTTGTCGTGTGTGTAATTTCTATTTTTTTTTAGAGCATTACATGATTAAAAATTTGAAAGAATAGAAGTATTGTAGTGTTCTTTAATGAGAATATATAGTTTGATTCTTGAGGAGTATAAAAGACGTAAACACAAAGAGCGTGTTTAGATATGTGTGGTAACCCCCGCTACCCCCCCCCCCCCCACCCCCCCCCCCCAAACAAAAATGCCACAGTTTTTTTTGGTAACCAAAACGTGAATGGTAACAAGGCTCCTACATGTACATGTACATGTACATGAATTCACTTATGTCTGTGTTATAATAAAATATAGTACAGGAATGTGAAGTATATTACAATTCATGTCTTCGTAAATAATGTTGCAGTATACCGTAGCATATCCAAACATTTTTAACATACTATTTTATTTCTGATTTCAGCCTATGTCTTCATGGACACTAAAGACTCAGATCAAAGTAATCTACCAGTAGCCCTCCGAGAGAAGTTCATCATGTCCAAGGTATTAGGCAGGTAAGTCCACCAAAATAGCTTTTTGACTAACATTTTGACTTTTGTTTTGAAATTTGTTGAATTGTTTATCATTATGGATAAGAATGTAAAGCAAAACAACAACCAGAAACAAATGAACAAAAAATTTAACAACCACGAAAACAAAATGAAAGTCATAAGTAACATAATGAACTTATAATTTAGAGATGATATATTGCTTCATGTTTAACAAAGTTCGAGTTTTCTCAGTATTTGAGGAAATGTTATTGGTTGTTGTTTGCTAGTCTAGTACCGTATGGATCCTGGGGGCCTACTCTCTTTCTGTAAACAAACACTGAAGACCTCTACTCTAATCTTGGCTCACTGTTTAATACAGATAAATTTGGCTCACTGTTAAAGATAAACTTGAGTTCTGGTAAATATAAAAAATAAATTCTCATAGAATCCAACAAAACTTAAACTGAATGTTCAAGATTATAAATAAATGATATGTGCCAAACAATTTTGGCAGAAAATGTATAGTGGCTGAGTACATGTAATGGGCATAGCAAAATAAGGAAATCCGGGATAGTACATGTACATGTGTAGGCCCGACACCATGTGCTTATTAAGCACAGGTCACTATGTGCATATGGGAGTTGTGGTTTTTATCGATGATGATGATGCCCAGTAAGTTTTTGTGCATTTGTTTTTATTTCACTGCTTATTTCTACTGCAGGATAAACGATCCAGGATAAAATCATAGCATTTTTCTCTCAAAATATGATTCCCATACCAGAGCTCAAGATTAACTTTAAATGAATTATCTTGGAGTGATCATATTTTCTTGAATGAAAGATACTGTAAACACTTTTAAAATTAATTCAGCACTGTTGTATTGTATGCCAATCAAAGGTATAGCTCCTTTATGTAGCTTTTAATCCTGTAATTAAAATTTCATTTTGGTCAAATGTAAGATTTCATCAGGATGCAATTATCTTCTCAAATTCATAGCACCTGTTTCATAAAGGAAATGTAACCTCATCCTGTATAGACATGTTGAAGCTAAAAATAGACGTATTACCGTAATTATGAATACATTGTACATGTTCTTAGCCATTTGTATGACACATCAGTTTGTCTGTAAAAAGAACTGTCAAGAAACGAAGTACAGTGTAAGATGCTCTACCAAATTTGTTTCAATGTTCTTTGTTCGAGTTTCCCCGTGGCAGTTTTTGGGGAAATCCATTCTGGCATGAAGTTGATTTTTAACATTGAAAGTTACCTGATGAAGACAATAAAAAGTATGAAGATACACCAACAGTATATTGGTGGCCTGTACTTCTACAGAAAAAGAAGAAGAAAGACGAAAGAATGTTTCAAGTTTTTAGGATCACTGACCAAATCGGCAATTACCATTATATTATCGTATTTGTAAGGTACTCTCCATTTGTTTTGTACAAAACATCTTCATAAATGTCCATTTTATCTGAGGATTTATCAAACGAAAGTATTCCCCAGGTATCTCATTTTCTCACTGTCATCAAATGAACTTGATGGTTGGACTTCCCCGTAAAGTCTGTCTAAAATAAATTAGACAGTCAACCAGCTTCTACGGCAAACAATGTTTTGAAATATATGAACAAATAATTGGAGTACCTCATGCTCAGTATATTTATATAATATATATCCATAAGACCATTACCCAAGGAGTAAGAGATAAAGTTGAGTTCTGGTAAAAAAAAAAATGAATTCTCACAGAATCAAACTAAACTTACACTGAATGTAATGTCATTTGCCAAACAATTTTGGTAGAAAATGTATACTGGCTGAGTAATGAGCATAGAATGATTTATAAGGAAATCAAGGTAAGTAGGCCTGACACCATTTGTGTAGTCCCATATACCGTACATCCTTCTGTGTACAGTGCTTGTTACTTTACCAAGACTGGGCCAAATTTATTATGATTTTGATGACTCCAGAACCTTGCAGTACACACCAATACTTACAAGTACATGCTACATGATCAACTTTTTCTGATCCATTCCACACCATTTCTTTCACAATGCAGTCACATGACCAGAACTCGACTTTATCTTTAAATGCATTACTTTCATAATTTCATTTGTTCAGGGGTGCCTGTGGGCAGGTGAAGCTAGCGTTTGAGAAAGGAACGTGTCGGAAGGTCGCAGTCAAAATCATAGAAAAGAAGACGTTCTCAATAGGTGGGACTATGGTCAGGGTAAGAGTCTTCACTTAAATCTGTGTCACTTGTTTTGTTTGTTTGTCGTTTGTTTGTGTGAATAAACTAGTGGAATAAATTTTGTTCAGGATTCACCAGCCAGACAGTGTGGCTTGTAATGATTATTGTTATTTTGGATTGCTAGGATATGGGCCCATCATCTATTCAATTTACTAAACTGGGGTAAAAAAAAAAGAAAAAAAAAAAAGAAGCTTTTTCCACTTTCAAGGAACTAGTTTTAATTTCTTATAATTCCCAGTCATTGGCAGAAGGTGGCTTTCTTTTTTCCTCTTTTTGTTTTTTCTTTCTTTATAGAAATAAAATAAAAAATTTGAGAATGTTATTAGCTTGTACTCAATGCATATATGTGTATTTCGGCTAAGCTACTGTGACTGATAGATAAATCTTATAGAAATGGTATGGTATATGTACATGTATATAAAGTGGGATGTCTGTAGTGTTAATTATGAAGAATTAATATTACTATGGTCAGTAATTTTGTTATTTCAGAATATGGAGAAGACTGTGATGGAAGAAGTCCGGATACTCAAGAGACTTCACCATGTGAGTGTTAACATGTGATTGTTAAAGTAGTCCCCTGAAGAATCAAAAGTGTTTTGAATTAATGCAAAATTCATATCATTGTGAAGGGAAGCCTTACTGATCAAATATAACAACTTCCCTCTTCAAAATATGTTTGGGGCCCGCAGTAATCATCTCTCAAAAATGTTGATTTTGAGATCCAGATTTTCTGTCTTCAGCTGTCCTCAGTAGAGCATCAAGATTCATGACGTCATTTGTGAGACACAGCTAGCCACAAATCACTTTACGCCTTTCCATGATATCTATATGATTTTTCAGCAAATTATTCATGTTTTTCAAGAGAAAATCTTTCCATCCATAAATAATTTTTTCATAATTATCAGTTGTCGTGAATTTTCTTTGGGTGACTACTTTAATGGTGCCTAGTGTAGTTAAGCTATTGGAGAGGGGGGAGGGGGGGGGGGGCACAGGGTAAATTCCCCCCTTGAAAATGGGGGAGAGGAATATGACAAGGAAAGAAGTTAGGATCACCTAGCACCCCTCCCCTCCCCATTTGATGGTATTCTTATGACTTCTTTATAGGCCAGTAATTTCTGTTCATTATTTAATCAACATTTTGTATTAGGATGACTCTTTA
Source organism: Strongylocentrotus purpuratus (assembly GCF_000002235.5). Lineage (NCBI taxonomy): Eukaryota > Metazoa > Echinodermata > Echinoidea > Camarodonta > Strongylocentrotidae > Strongylocentrotus > Strongylocentrotus purpuratus. The sequence continues at coordinate 1,183,957 of NW_022145576.1, read as the reverse complement.
CATGTTTTTTTGATAAATTCAGTGTGACTTCAAATAATAATAATTTATCTTCGATAAGATAGCTTTCTTGAAAGGTATAGCACTGTAGATCATAATTCCTCACTTTGGTATCAACATCGGAAGTTTTTTTTGAAAGGTTGTTTAATTGACCTAGAGGTCAGTCACATAGATAGGTTTGTAAAGATATTCATTGTTATATCCCTCTTACACACTGTAATGTTGGCACCCTTCCCTATGTAGCCTTACTTCCGGGAAAATATATACATTTATCACAGTAAACATATAACTTTATCTGAATTGAAGTATGTTATACGTACATCGCGAATACATTGTAGCACACAAGTAATCATGTTTTCTTTCAAAAATCACTTACATGTATGTTGAAGGAAACCATTCTAAAAAGAGATTATGTTCATACTATTTGATGAAATATTTGTGCTCCTTTATCAAAATATGATAGTGCCAGTGGTTTACCTCCTAAGTTCCTAACTATTAGCACTGAAATTATTTGTTGGTGAAAAGTCAATGATGATGTAGCCCTAGTTAGTGGAGGTTTAGACATACTATTCAGTAACAGCTTTCATTTGTACTAGTTTGTATATGCAAATAGTTATAGCACGCTTCAGAAGAATTACAAATCCCCTGGAATCTAGGCTACCATCATTCAATTTGAATCAATAACCTTTGGTTTGTTAGCCCTGGGCATTCCCATTCAATTCATGTTGATTTGGCACTGAGTGATGTTTGTTATCGATGATTTTTTTTTCACCACCCATGAACCCAAAATAATGCAGGGTATCTTTTTATTTTGCCAGGCATTATTACAGCTATTAAATGCACAAGTTCTTTGTTGATTTGGCATTTATAATCACAAATTGCAATTCATTTGAACCACTGTATTTAATGATTTGTGATTCTATTTTAATGATGGTGGTTGATATTTTCGTTTTATTTCTTGTTTTGTTCAGCCATGTATTATAGGTATAGAAGATGTGTGTGACACGCCAGAGGTCCTGTATATTGTATTAGAATTGTGAGTAAAACATCTACATTAAAGTCCCTCTAAAGTGTTGGGAGCCCCAAATTTTGCCAAAGATTTGAATGGCAAAATTTCACTTATAAATTGTATCATAATGTGAAAGAGGATATCATTTAAGACACACTTCTGCAAAGATTTCCCCCCAAAATGTGCTTGAAGACAAATATTCATAAAAGAATACCGGTACTTAATTTGGGTTTTCAGTGGTAGGCAGAAAAATTTGAATTTTGTATTCTTTCATCAATATTCGACTTCAAACAAATTTGTTTTGAAAAACCTTGCAGAAATGTATCTTAAATGACATCCTCTTTCACATTATGATACAATTTACGTGAAATTTAGCCATCAATTTTTGTGGGGCTCCCAACACTTTATAGGGGGGCTTTAAGCAGTTCTATATTGTAATGAGAGCTAAATAATGCCACAATTTTCCTAGTGCCTCCATTCATTTTCAAATCTGCAAATACAGACTCGCTACTTTCTTGTGTTCTTTTTGTTCTGTAATAAAGATTTTGCTATGTTACAAAAAATGCATAAAGCGTAAGCAATAAAGAAATTAAGCAGTATGATGATGTACTTTATGATCATTTATGAAAACTTTTGGAGGAATTTTGTGTTGATGGAGTTACCAAATCTGTTATTTAACAGATCCTGTAGGAAGAAATTCCTTGAATATTTGAGCACTTTATTGGTAGTTTGGCTAAAGTCAGGGTAATAATATGATTGCAGGGCATTCATGTAAAAATGGGTAAACAAATTGTTGTTGTTATTGATGTAACATGAATATTTTTGATGTTGAGGAAGGAGCAGTAATGATAATGATGTATCAGAATAAACAGGATGTTGAAATGATACTTGTTCAAAATGTTTTCGTTCAAAAAAAAAACAGATAACAATATTTTTGTAAATTATAATGGTTACTTACAAAACAATGTTGAAAACTGCTGCCTTCACCAAGTCGGTTAGCATGCTCTGTGATTATGTTTCAGAATATTATTATTATTATTATTGTTAATATTGAGGAAGGAGCAGTAAATAATATTGATGTATCGGAATAAACAGAATGTTATCATTTTTTCAGAGTCGAGAGTGGAGAACTGTTTGATAGAGTGGTGAGTCTAGGCAAGTTTGATGAAGCAACGGCAAAGTTTTACTTCTATCAGATGATCACAGCATGCAAGGTACGCATCAAGATATAATTCGTGCATAGAAATCTACCGTACTTAATCCAGTGTATTTTCTTTACGGTTGCCACAGAATTAAAGATACAGAATTAGCAAGCACATATTCTGGCCAAGAATCTCGAGTTGATACTAAATTTAGCAAAACTTTGGGTTAGACTACATGTAGCATCCAAGTTGAAGGCGGACCTTAACCGACACTCGATCATAAATCTGCTTTGTGAACAATGGTGCTTATGACAGATTATATACCTTTAAAGAAATGAGTAACTGAAAAATAGGCCCCTGGCTCCTAAATCCCTTCCATTTTGTTTGGGAAAGTTCGAATGCATCTTTTGCTGTGATTAGACAATTTTTTAATGCTTCATCTTTAGCATAGATCTAATGCAGCAGCATGCATTCATTATAATATGTATTACCCAACTACAAATTTACATTTGATAGTCCAATTGTGGGCTTTTTAGATACATCAGTCCGCTTTGGAGAAATGAAATAATTTTATGTGCATACTAACAAGCCTATTTTATTTATATTTCTAATCGTCCCAAAAATTATTGTTTCAATATTAAGTGTAATTATTTATTATTTTGTACAGTATCTTCATGACAATGGAATAACACACAGGGATCTCAAGGTAAGAGTAAAAAAAGCTTTTGTTTTTGTATTTTGACCAATTAACACAAGTGATGAAAATCCAACTACAACTTTCACTGTTGGGTAGCCAAGGCTAGCTTTGTTTATTGCGTAACATATGTTTTTGTGAGATTTGCACCTCATTAAACATCCAGCATGAGCTACTTTCCCGATAACAATGGACTCAACTCAAGATTCAAATCTAAATCTGAATTGAACCTAGAAGAAGTATCTCTTAATAAATAAGCCAAGAGCACTTGTTGAATCTCTGCTTTATTATTCAAGGAAGTGAATGGAGATTTGTTTTAATTGATTATTTTACTTCATAATTCTCGTTCAAGAATTTATGAGAATCTGCCCGTGCATTACGTTCTGCAATTTTTCTTTGTGTGAAACATTTTTATAACATAGAAGGATTAAACAAGAACTTGTATTCAAAATTTGATCGTTATTTTATGAATAATTAGAGGGAAGAGTATAGTTGCCCACCTCTCCCTCCCTTTATCATAAAAGGTCAACTAATGACAGTTCTTGTCAATTTCTATTTTTCAACAGTAGCCACGATTGCTTCAAAAAATGATCTGCGCATGCACCGGCGGGTTCTCATATATACTCTTCCCTCTAATTATTCATAAAATAACGATCAAACTTTAAACATAAGTTCTCGTTTAATCTTCCTATTATACTGTTTTATATCTCTCTTTCTCCCTCTCTCTTAAAAAATAAGCTGAGAACACTTATTGAATCTCTGCTTTATCATTCAGATAAATTTAATTTATTACTACCCCTCTTTGATCCGCAGCCAGAGAACCTCCTCCTGATGTCCGACGACAAGGAGACCATCCTGAAGGTGACCGACTTTGGCCTCTCCAAGTTTGTGGGTGAGCAGTCCCTGATGAAGACGCTGTGTGGCACACCGACCTACCTCGCTCCGGAGATCTTGACCAGTATGGGCATGGGTGGCTACACCAAGGCCGTGGATTGCTGGAGCATAGGGGTCATCCTCTACATCTGTCTGGCGGGGTATCCTCCCTTCTCGGATGAGATTAAGGCGATGAACCTTGATGAGCAGATCAAGAGGGGTTACTACAGCTTTCCAACAAAGTACTGGGGCTCGGTTTCAGCGCCAGGTACAGTTTGATAATAATAATAATAGCTTGTTCTTATATATCGCTTTTCAGGACCACAGGTCCTCTCAAAGTGCTTTACAGATATATATCATTACCCCGGTCATCGGATTCAGGCTTACCGGCACACAATGTATGCACATTCTCCACTCCCTGGGGAGCATTTCAGCAAGGCATAATATTTACTAGTGCGCACTTGCATTATCTTTCTCATCCTACCGGGTACCCATTTAACACCTGGGTGGAGAGTGGCAAATGTTGATCATTGTCTTGTCGGGCCAGAGTTGGGCCAATGTTGAAGTCTTACAGATATGTTCTATGTTTCTGCAGAATTGTTGACTAGGGCAATGAAAAAAAGGATTATGTTATCAAGTGAAAATTGTCCTCAGTCTTAAGTCAGTTCCTTGCACTTTTCAGATGAATAGATGTCTTCATCAGAATGATATGATGGATATCCATCCTCACATGTCTAATGTGGCAAAGTTGATAGGGCCTGATAATATCGTCGGCCGGCTGGCAGAAGGGCATTAGCGTTCGAGCGACTCCAAAACTACTTTTCAAATTATTTGCATTTAAAGATTTGTTTTATATGTAAACTGCTTTCTGTCCCAAAAATTGATTTAAAACTTAAAAGACTAATAGAAATGTTATAATAGTAGAACACGGCCACAATTTTTGTGTGGAAAAAGTCAGTTTCATAAAAGTTTGAGGCGATTTAGTGCTAACGCCCTTCTGCTTAACGCTTACCTGCCATAGTTTACAGGAGGGATAAGACCGCCCTACAAGGTCACTGGACATGTGGTTATCTCATCAACTCAGCTCTCAGTTAACATAAGAAAAAGAGGATCATGGGGGACCAATGGTCACCGATTAAGCATTGTTTGTTATATAGAGGGCGCAAGTAGCTTCAAGTAGTGCAGTGGGCCTTTAATGCTTAATTTTTTACCTGAAGTTCTAGCTAACGCCCTCCTGCCAGCCAGGCGACGATATATAGAAGTGCAGTGTATCAGTATATGTGCTATGGAGTCTTGTAAGAAGATGTTGTTCATGTAGGGCGCCTTTCTGTTTTATGCATTTGCAACTATGGTACAAGAGTCATCAATGTGTTGGGGTTTACTTTTTTTTTTTTAAGTATTACCATAGTAGCTTGAGTTACTTTGATACAAATAAGTGAGGGGGGGGGGGATAACTGACAGATGTTTTCTAAAATTCAATAGTCTTTTAGCAGAAATTTTATACACTGAACTTTCTCCTTGAGCATAGATAATTTTAGAAGGCCATGTCCCTTGAATATTCAACTAATTTCTTTATAAATTGAATTAATTTCCTTTGAATTCAGGTTTTGACGTGATGAAGAAACTTCTTGACAGTTTTGACCAATCAAAGGCCTAGAATTGTGATATGTGGTACAGTCAAACCTCTATATAGTGACCACCCAAGGGAAACACAAAAAGTGTTCATTGAAGACAGGTGGTCTTTGTAGACAGGTTCTTTTAGTACATGTTTCAATGAGAAATAATTTTCAAGGGGAACGAATAATGTGGCCTTTGTAGACAGGTGGTCACTAAAGCAGGTTTGACTGTATATAATAACAACTAAATCCCATTCTCTTCAATGCAGCAATTGACATGGTTAAGAAGCTACTGACCGTCGACCCGAAGCGGAGACTGACCACCAAGCAGGCCTTAGCTCATCCTTGGCTACAGGACCAAGAGGTCATTGATAAAGCCGAAAAGGTCATGTATCCAAACAGGAATGGCCAGATGCTTCCTCCTTCTGCACCGGTAAGGTCTTATTATTCACACTTTATGTGGTAAAATGCCTTTTAAAATAAGGCACTGCCCCAAAATAAAAAGCATGCCGCAATTCACATTTCTGTATCTGAAAAAACACACAGATAAGGGAGAACGCATAGGGACCTCTGTTGTATGCACTTTTATTTGGTCCCAATTTCCCATTGTCTCCAATAGACCATAAACGATTTTTGTAATTTTGAATTCCAATCATAAATATCTTGATAATCAAACGGGCGATCGTCTTGTAAACTTCATGGGATTCCTGACTGACCTAAAGACTTATAATTAGGATTGCACCATGAGCTAAATGCAGGATTTTGTTTAGAATCAGAAGCAAAGATGCCCAATCTCTTTGAAGAGAAGGTTGCGTTCTGGGAGAGGGGTTAACCCTATGTTAAATGGGGGAGGGGGGGGGGTCAGTTTGACCCCCTCCCCCCCCCCTGTAGAAATTTCGCGACTTCTCCGAAACCGCGGCAGATATAACATTTTCCTTTCATGACTTTTTTCTTTCGAGTCTTACGCATCTTTTAAAAAATTGTTTTTGAAAATCAAACGTATAGTTTCAAAGTCACATGACTTTTTGTCTTTGCCTGTCAGCTCGAAAATCGCTCATTTTTGTGATTTGTGTACAAAACATATGGAAATATCATTTTTCCTAAAAAGAGATAAAACATTGGTTATTTAGTCTTGTTTAAAGTTTAGGTGTTTGTTTTGGGTCAAAATAGTTGAATAGTAGTTAAAAATGAAAGAAAACAACAAAAACAATAAAATACATAAGTTAAAAAACAATGAAATACATAAGAAATTATCAAAACAAGAGATAACATAAGGAATAACCTGGCTCTTCCAATTGTTTGTGTTGTATTATTCTTCCAAATTATTATTATCTAACAAATATATGTAGTGAAAAAGAATGCTTAAATATGAATAATGTATGATTTATGGGCAAAAATGTGAATTTATGACCTTATTTGCATGAATTACCATAAATATGCAAATGAGTGAATTTTTCAAAAAATTGAAATTACCATAGTATTCTATACCGAGAATCGTACGGCGTAACGTAACTCGCTGGGCTGGTAAGAAGGCATCATAGAAAGGACAGGCCAGGGAGCGTGAGTTGGAACTGTGTGCGGATCGTGGTTTAATTTGAAATATTTTTTTTTTTTTTTTTTTTTTTTGTAGACTATGACTAATATTATATTAAAATGAGATTGGAAAAAGAAAGAAAAAATAATCATTTTACCAAGACATTAAAAGAAAGAGATGAGATGAAATTGGCAACAATAGTCAAATTTGACTAATAGCCATTATAATACCAAACGAACAACAACAACAACATACACTTCACTTGACATGTATGCAAATTTTCGCAGCGATCAGCAGTGAAACGGCCGAGATCTTACGGGGGGACCCCCCCCCCCCCCCAGTAAAAACCTGGTCTGAAATAGCCCAGTTAAAATAGGGTTAAAGGTAAAGACCAGTTACGGTCATGCGATTGCATTGTGAAAGAAACGTTGTGGAATCGATCAGAAAAGGTTGATCATCTAGCATCTAGCATCTGCAAGGTTCTGGAATCATCAAAATGATAAGAAACTTGGCCCATTCTTCGTAAAGTTACAAGCACTATACACAGAAAGATGTATATGGGACTACCCTATATCTCTCACAGACCATGAGAGAAACAAATTTACCAAATATATGAATTAGTAGGCGGTTTCCCGGCAAATTTTTTATCATCATGTATTAGTCAAAACATATTCTTTCACATGATTGGTAATGAGAGCTTCCATTTCATTTGAAATTGGGGCATTTCCAATACTGGTCTTTACCTTTGAATAATGTGTGAGCATTTTTGTTGTCATTATGCAAGTGGAAGAACATCATAGAAAAAATGTCCTCTGAAAAGTATGGCTCTACAAATGCCTTAATATTCTAAATATAACATGTAATAGCCTAAAAATGAAGATCACAGTTTTATGCCACATGTTTGTACATCTTTCTGTGTACAGTGCTTGTTACTTTTACCAAGACTGGGCCAAACTTCTTATCATTTTGATGATACCAGAACCTTGCAGTGCACACCATTAATTATATGCTACATGATCAGCTTTTTCTGATCGAGTCCACACCGTTTCTTTCACAGTGCAATCGCCTGACCAGAACTCAACTTTATCTTTAAGTATCAAGTCTTTAAGTGCTATTTCAATGCAAATTATTAAATTATGTGGCCCTAGATTTCAGTTCTATTTGATAGAAGCATGTTGTCTCCTTGAGTTCTGTATCTGTAATTTCTACCTTTATTTCCTTCTCATTTCTGCTCTCTGTAGGTTCCCGGGATAAAGAAGCGTCCTAGAGAGTCTGCAATGAGCACAGACGATGAGCACTGTGATGACTCTGGCATAGGCTGTATGAGCTCCAGAAAGATGTCTAGGAGTGATGACAGTGGAGATGGTGCCTTTGACAAGACGGAAGACGTGTCAAAGGTTGTGGCAAAGGTCGCTGCTAAGGTTGCTGCAGGCGGAGATGCGTAATCACATATGTAGCTGGTGAGCATCTGTGATTGAAATCACCAATGCCTTCCTTTGATTGGACAGTTCACACATACTTCGGCCTCTACCCTTTGTTATTATTATTATCATCATTATTAATGGTTTAAAACCTTCCGTGCCTAGGAGAGTTAAAGACGTATGCAACCCCATTAACCTCTGGGCCGCTTACGTTTTCTTTTCTCGTATAGATATTATTGTTCCCGTGTTTGTCTCCTTGAGTTCTGTATCATGTTATTTGTTACCTTTTCTTCTTATTTTCATCTATTTTGTTTGTTCTTTGCTCATGTTCTCCCAAATCAATTGAGCTGAAATCAGTTTACCCTCTGAACTACAATTGAATACCATTCTTGCTTTTTACTTTTTTAATGTAATGAACCAAAAGTAGTATTATATATCTGTAGCAAAATGCAGGCAAGGATTCAGGTGTGGGAAAACCGACCCATTCACCCCATTTTGGCGACTAAAAAAAAACAATTAAAAAAGGGGGGAAAATAATCCTAGGTTTGGGTTAGAGTAGTCGCACTGCCACGGACTTCCAGGTGTTCATTTTTCTTCCCAATTCTTCTTATTTCCTTCTCGTTGTTGCCAAATTTTTGTTCCCATTTTGCCAAAGTTTTCACTTTTCTTCTCAAATCTCCCCTTTCCCCAAAAAATTTGTTTGTCATGGGAACTCCACCCCCCCCCCACCCTTCCCGGGTACGCTACTGAGTTCATAAACAGCTTGGCGTTGCTCTACCGGAATTTGTGCAAAAGTACAGGTCCGTTGCGCACCTCGAACGGACCTTGAGCCTATATCAGCGCATTAACAGCACCACAGGCAATATTAAGCAATATTGCAAAGATAAAGTCTATGACCATATGGAGATATTCTTTGAGATATTTTTTTATGTATGTAGATAGTAATGTGCATCTCAGGAGTTTTTGCATATGGATGAGAACAAAGGCATTTTGAATTAATGTCAATTATTTGCATCAATTCAGTACATGACAGTGTGATGCCGAGTCAGACTATCGTTTAAAGATAAACTTGAGTTCTGGTAAAAAAAAGAAAATTAATTCTCACAGAATCAAACAAAAATTACACTGAATGTTCAAGATTACAAATTAATGTCATTTTCCAAACAATTTTGGTAGAAAATGTATACTGGCTGAGTAATGAGCATAGAAAGATTAGGAAATCATGGTTAGTAGCCCCGACACCATTTGTGTAGTCTCATATACATTTTTCTGTGTACAGTGCTTGTTACTTTACCAAGACTGGGCCAAATTTATTATGATTTTGATGACTCCAGAACTTTGCAATACAGTACACACCAAGCAGTACACATCAATACTTACATGCTACATGATCAACTTTTTCTGATCCATTTCACACCTTTTCTTTCACAATGCAATCGGATAACCAGAAGAACTCACCTTTATCTTTAATATCTGTGTTGGTTTGGAAGAAGACTGGTAAAAGTTTCAATTTCTTTGTACGACTTGGTCTCTCTGACTTGTGTCTGTCTATTTCGTGTAGCAATATGTGTATTAAGGTACTATTTTTTCATTTTAAAAAAAAACACATTTTGAGTGAAACGTTGTGACTGACAATTGGTATTTTTGTCAAGGTATCCACTTCAAGGTTCACAAGGAATATAGAGGTCTATGAACCAAACCCTTGTAAATAAACTTACCGTACATCTAGAATATATGAATGCAGAAACAAAGTATTAAATATTTGAAGTATCGTGGACAAGTCGTTTAATAATTATATCTCTAAAAAAAATATGCTAATGGACAAATTACAATTTAGAATTTAGACCAATTTGAAGATGAATATTGTGTGAAGTTGCCTTTGTACTACCAGTAATATGTCGGTGTATTTCAGTTTCAAGTAGTAAGCCTGAATCATGCTTCCATAGTCTTTTTTTTTTTTTTAAAGACGGAAGAGTGTTTACTCACATCATTTCAAAAATAGCTAATGCCTTTTCTTCCTCTCAAAAAAACAATTTGCCTTTAAGAATTTCTTTCAGTTTTAGTTACCTACTAAAGACACTGAAGTGGTCGAATCGAGAAAGAGCCACCGTCAAACATGTGAGGAACAGGAAAAACAGTAGAAACCTATTTGGTTGTCTGGTATTATACAGGTGGATCCTATGATTTTGTTTTCCTTCTTAAAATTTGAGAGATATACATTGCAACATATTATGTTATCAAAAGTACTTTTCTCTTGCATGCATGCTAATGTTTTCTCTAGATGATGTAGCCATTAAGCTCATTTGTTTAATTCATTGATACAAGTAATGTATTGAAATTGTCTCTATGTTCAATGAAAGCAAGTATATATCTTGTTTTTCACACTAATGTTTAATTTTTTGCTACTGAAAATGTTATTGTGCATATAATATCTGTCCATTTGTGGATAATTAAGGCATGCTTCACATGTATTGCTTTGATTTTTTTAAAGATATTTGAAGAATATTCTTTGCACATGTATTGAGTAACTGATATAATACAAATATGAACAAAACTATACCATTTTTTTTGTCTGTAAATAATATTGCTGCATTGCCAAATTTAAAGGATAGACCATAACTTCTACTTTAGAAAGAAAGTCTTCATTTTGTGAATTTGTGTTGTACATGATAATAATAATGCTATATTAAATTAGATTTTAGGCTAGCTACATACCGTCCTGGTAAACAATATTCTCTACTATTTGCAACAGAATTTAGGTGCTTTTATTGAAATCATGCTGAAACAATTTTTGCCATTTACACTTTTATTGTAGGATTGATATTCATGTTTGTTAATTTTGTCTACAATTATTGTACCGATGCAGTATGAATATATATTTTCTTTCCAGATTTAATCCTGGCAGGAAGTTTAAATGTATGTTCTTGATTTTTTGTTAGATTCAAGATATTGTTACGCTTGAAGATTTTTTGTTGTTGACAATCATTCATTTATCTAAATTCTGGTGAAAATGAAGAAATGAGGTGTGAGTATTCTCATTCTCTGTACCTGTATGTTAGTTTGGCAGAATATCAGAAGAAACGTAACTTGACAAGTATTGCTCTTCTTGTGCAGTCATATTCAAAATATGACGAGAAAGCTTTGAATAGTTTGGACCAAAAATTCATGTCTTTTGTGTGTGTAGTTCACACATATCAGTGTGCAATGCAAATTTCAGCTAGACTGTCGATTTCTCATCATTTTTGATGATTCTAAAACCCGACAATATACACCAACTATTATGCACTACATAATCAACATTTCCCAGTTTTTTTCAAAGCGTTATTCCTTGACCAGAACTCAGTTCTAAAGAACCTGTGTATGATTTGTTACGAGATAGTATGTTATTGTTTAGCATTTGTATTCAAAGAAATAATTTATGTTCATTCGTAGTTCAGTTTTTATCTTGTAGATGATGTATTTCATGGTCTTTAAACTTAAAATTATTTTATTATTAGAGAATAGAATATTTCTTTGATTTGTTTCTTTGAATATTCAGCCGACAATATTAATGTTATGTTTGCATACATTTCTGGGGTTTTGTCTCCTAACTAGAGTGATGATATGTGACCAACCTGTATATAAGATGTAAATATATGATATTTTCAAGAAAGATATTGCCAACTGTGTTCGTAGATTCTAAATACCAAATGATTAGAACCTTATGAATATACAACTGATCGTACAGACTTGTGTTTCTGTAATTTCTTTTTCTAATAAATTGAAAACACTGGATTACTTTGGAATTTTTTTTGGCGTTTTTTTTCTCACAGTGATTGTTTCTTTATAATCAGAATTTTGTATCAGTCCTCTTCCTCAGTAAAAGACCCCACAAGTTAGAATTTAAACTGACATATTTGCCCCTCATGGCATATATAACATATTATTATGCACAGTTAAGTTGACATGGATTTTATTCTGTTGGTGAAGATGTGGATATCAAGCAATGATAATATTATTCTTCTCATATTCTGCAATTTTACATTTCAACTCTGATTTTTAATGATCTTTTCTTTCAAACTTCATCTTAATACAACACATACATGCATGTCATGTGTCCCATGTGTTGGATAAATTGTGCTTTTCTTTGATAGTGCACCCATACATGAACTCAAATCACAGAAGCAACAAATGCAAATGGTAGGATATTGAAAAATGGTTTGATTTCTAGGTCTGGCTTGACGACGTCTTTCTATTTTACATGTACAGTTAACTAAATTTGATGTTTTTTAGCTCAAGAATGAAAGGTGGACTGGTTGAATCAAGGCCTTTGTTGAATACTTTTAGATGAAAGCTTTAATTTGTCACATTCTCAAGAATCATAATTAATACATTTTTCACAAAGTTAAAGAATTTCAAAACTTGGCAAGGGTATGAATAATGTAGTTCTATATTGAGATTGTACTTGGTTCTCTATCTGGATCCCCCTCTTAGTCTATCTCCAACGCGAGTACTTCCTCTCATGTTTCAGTGAGGAGTTTAAATGTTTTTTTATTTCTATCAATTCGTTTTTAATTATCCTCCATATCTATCCCCATCTGTTTCTCCCTATATATCTCTTAATTTTGTCCTCTACATTTGTTCCATCTATATTCTGTCTGTACTCTTCTCTCTCCTCTATCTCACACCCGTCTCTCTCTCTCTCCCCTTTTTTCCTAACTCACACCCGTCTCTCTCTCCCTCTATCTCTCTCTCTCTCTTTCTTTCTTTCTCTCTATCTCTCTCCCTCATACCATCCTGTCCTTTCACTTCAGTATTCATTCTCTTCCCTGAAAAACTAAGACATTTAAGAACTGCAGCATTGACAAACAAATTTAGGATAAATGCTTTATATCATGATCATTCTCTTTGTACCGGTGCAAGAATTGCGTGCGTCGTGCAATCTGTGCAATATACGGGTACGCGTGGGGCGCGAGGAGATAGCATTGCATTCATATTCATTCATATTCATATTTATTTCATTTCCAACAGAAAGGTAAACAAAGATATTACATTTGATTTCATACATAATTCATTTTTTCAAGAAACTATACAAATAAACTTTGCACATAATAAAATTATTACAAGAATTTCTTAATTTCTGAGGAAATGGGGGGATCCACTAAAAAGCAGTGCTTGTATTAGTTGTGGATCCCCCAGACATCGCTAAGGCAGTTACTAGTACGCAAACACATAATTTACACGCTCCGGAATGATGAGGTGCTAATATTTTCGCATGTTGATAAATTAGTGAAAATATGCAACTCGCGAAATTCACGAAAACAACAGCTTATACAGTATTAGATACGTTGTAATGAAGGGGTTATACAGCACACTAAATCCAAATGGACACCTGAATTTCTTGTGCGAATATAACTGTTAAATACAAAATGATCTCTTTTCCATCTTTGATGTCTCTTACATTTGAATATTTGATGATTGAGTCTAATACAAACATCCACAATGAATGCCATATGAAATACAGTCACAGCCTGAACCAATATTATGAATAGATGCACCAATACATATGTACATGAACATGGACCATTACCATATGGCCAATCTCGTTATTATATAGATGGACTGTGGCATTTTATAGATCATACAAATATTCTTCCATGTTATGACAGCAGGACCCCCAAAATCCAAAGGAAATATCTCTTACAAATACAGATTTTTTTTAGATATACAAATTTGTTTTATAGATAACTAGAGCACACTGTTTATGCTTACTCTCGACATCATAAAAAAATCAGTAAATTAAATTTCAGTCAAACCTCTCTCAATTCACTGCAGCATATGATCTTGTATTCATCTAACAAATTACCGAAGATTTGAAACTCCAAATTTTCAATGAGAAAAAATGAAAGATAGTATTCTGGTCATTGTTATCTATTTGTCAAATAAAATATGAAATATAAAGGACCACAAAGTTTGGAAATTACAAGCTAATACTGTTAGCAGAAGCAAACTGCATGTATGTAAGAAAATCCAGCCCACAAAATGGAAACCAAAACTGTTTAATGACAAGACTACAAGTCTACCATCATTTAAAATAAAATCAATAGGCATATCACCCACCGGATGGCAATGAAATCCATTTTTAATTGAATAAATCTGGCCACTTTTGTCCTTCCAACAAAAATCAATAACCAGCTCAATAACAATAATAATAATTTTCCCTTTCATGAAATTGTCCACTTCTACCGTTCAGATAAAACACAACCTGTGAAATACCTGCACTCATACATTCACGGAAGACAGATAGATTATAAACCATTGATAGAAATCATCTTGGAGATTGTATCTTCTACTTTTTAAGTTTTTATAACAGATCACAGCTTTTGTTTTGCTTTGGCGAGTTTGTAGATGAGTTGGCAGACATCGTCAAAGATCTCTGGTTGTACGCGCTCTCTCACTCTCCCTATCCACGCCTTCAGCTTTGGTCTTCTGTCTATTGTGCCATAGCCGCAGGGTTCTACCTGCATAACCTGTTGGTTTGTGAAAAAGATTAAATATTTTAAGTTAAAGTCGAGTACTGGTCATGGAATTACACCATGAAAGAAACTGTCTGGACGCAATTGGAAAATGTTTATTATGGAGTATATTGAGCTTTGTGATTATCAAAATGATAACTAATTGATGCAATTGCTCAAAGCTGCATGCATTCTAAACAGAAAAATGTGCATATACATGTAGGATTAGAAACACGTGCTGCAATCAGTGGCATGAAAGTTTGGTCCAAACAATTCAGCTATTTCTTTTCATATTTCAAATTATTAATACCACTTGCAATTTTGATGTGTGTTTTTTCTTCTCGTAACTCAAGAAGAAAGCTGAACTGGCTGAATACTTTTGGATGCAAGAAACATAAATTGGGATAAATTATGTTTTTCATAAACGTGAAAACTTACAAAACAAGGTAAGGGTATGAATGATTTAGCTGTTAACTGTAGTTGGCCATATAGATGATCAAGGTACCTCGTTCACGCCAAACAGGTCTGCGATGGTGATATCATCCCCGCACAGGAAAGGTTTGTCCTTGAGAAAGTGTTTCTCTAAGTTGTCTAAGGTCTCTTCTATCCTCTGGATGTCTGGTGCAAGGGCCGCAGGGTCTGCAGGGGTGCCCGTCATCCGGGGGAAGATCACCTGTAAAAAGGAAGAGACAAGTAGGGTGTTATTTAACTTAAAGGCATTATTAAAACAGAGAAAAGTTGGAAGAGAGGGGGAGAGGGAGGAAAGAGACTAGATGAAGGAAAGAAGGAGGGAGGGAGGGGGAGGGGGGGGGGGGGGGGGGGGGGGAGGGAGAGAGGGAGGGAGAAAGAGAGAGAGATAGCAAGAGAAAGAGAGAGATAGAGGGGGAGGGAGGGAGGGAGGGAGAGAGAGAGATAGCAAGAGAGAGAGAGAGAGAGATAGAGGGGGAGGGAGGGAGGGAGAGAGAGAGAGAGAGAGAGAGATAGAGAGAGAGAGAGAGAGAGAGAGGGAGAGGAAAAGGGTGAGGGAGAGGAAGAGGGTGAGGGAGAGAGGGAAAATAGAGACATAGGGTGAGAGAGGAGGGAGACTAAGAGAGACAGAGAGGGAAAGAGCGATGGAGAGAGAGAGAGAGAGAGAGAGGGAGAGAGAGAGAGGGAGAGAGAGGGAGAGAGAGATAGAGAGAGAGAGAGAGAGAGAGAGAGAGAGAGAGAGGGGGGGGGGGGGGGAGGGGTGGGTAAGAGAAAGGAAGGGAGATGAAAAACAAGACTTGTATATTGATGTTTACACTTTAACATGTACAATAGGGAAAAAGAGAGCAAGATGGTGAGAGAGACAGAGCCAGACAGACAGACAGACAAGCAGAACGAGGTGGAAACATGACAAACACAACAGTTAGCTGTGCAAATCATTGATCAACGTATTCTTAATTAGACCAAATCTTTGATGTAAACTATAAGGGCAAGCCTCTTTGTAGGGGTTTATATGTTATCTATCTTGTACAATATAAGATACCAGAGGGTCAGAATCCAGTGCTGCACTGAAAAATACTATCAACTCATATTTACCCAGTTCCTATATATATATGAACTGGGTAAATATGAGTTGGTAGTACTTTATCTCAGTAGCTGATTGAAGTAGGGGCAGGTACACAGCCTGTCCATGCCCCTCAACCACATTTTAAACCCAATTTTACATAGCTGTGCACAACAGTGTAATGAGGTACCCGAGTACACTCCCAGGCTTA
Source organism: Strongylocentrotus purpuratus (assembly GCF_000002235.5). Taxonomy (NCBI): domain Eukaryota; kingdom Metazoa; phylum Echinodermata; class Echinoidea; order Camarodonta; family Strongylocentrotidae; genus Strongylocentrotus; species Strongylocentrotus purpuratus. The sequence goes on along the minus strand of NW_022145576.1, from coordinate 1,167,435 downwards.
CAAGCGAATACTCGAGTATTCGGACGCCATGTTTTTTAATAATTTTTTGAATTTTTTTGATTTGTTTTGATTTGTTTTGTTGTTTTTTTTGTTTTTTTTTGCCACCACCATACCACTGGGGCAGTATCTCACATCGCCGAAAACGCATGCAATTTTACTTTGAGTTGCAGTTGAAGGCGCCGATTTAATAATAATAATAACAGTAAACAATGCTGTTTTAAAAACCAAAGATGGCAGAATAATCCATTTTCCTCCAAGTCCAAACAGAAATCCTGACATTTGATCCCAGTTTCTGAGTGGTGAGTTTGACAGTGCTTGAGTTGGGAAGCATTTTTACTGACGGCACCATGCCAGCGGCCGCCGCTCACCCAGGCACGGGTAAGCGTCGGCCTGGACAGATTTTTTTTTTCGGGTACTAAAAATCGTACCCGAGTAGTTGTCAACCGTGCGGGTACTCGAGCATTCGACTACACGTCGCAGCCCTACGTGACCTGTACATTAAGTACCCCAAAACCCCTCCCCAATTAATGATATAATTTCTATGATTTACATAATTTACATGATCCAATGAGTTTATGGCTGTGTGAGCATTATTAATGAAGTTAAATCAATGCAATACACAACAATCTTTTACAATACTGAAATTGCACGCAATTTGATAAGTTTGACTCACTTCTGCGAGAAATACTTTAGTCATACGAGGTCTCGTATTGAAATGCTGCCAATCCAAATATTCATTGACCCTTGACCTCTGCTGAAGGCTCTTGGGAAACCAGTGATCCGCACAGTCAAACTTTTCATGAAGATACTTTGTGATGGATACACTTTGCGAGCCGGGAATATGAAGGAAGATAAGTGGATATAAGCAGAAAGATGAATGGAGTATGCACGATATATTGCATTTTAACTTTGGTGTCGGAGTATTTTAGGTGACTCCACACTTTCAAAGCAAGGTGTATATAAACTGATGGAAGTTTGAAACTTGAACACGAAGCAACTACATGTAACTTTAGAGCACTTGTCTATAGAACAAGGATTATTCAAACAATCCTTAGGAAATGTCCGCTTTTCTGTAAAGAACTTGGACTAACCTCTTTCAAAAAGACCTTTGCAACATTGATTCTGGTGTTCATGTGTTGCCAGGCGAGGTACTCATCGACTTGGCCCTAGTTTGGAGGTCGGATGGGTACCAATGATCAGGGCATGCATGCTTGGCCTGCAAGTATTTCACTATTGCGATACTGCATAGTTCAGAGAAGGAAAAAAATGTTCGGAAAACGCACAACAATAACAAAAATCACTACTGGGATAGCGTTAGTTCAGAGAAAAAAAATTGTTTTTTCAGAAATTGCATGAATCATAATTTGTTTCACTGTTATGATACCGCATTGTTCATACACACTGTAGAAGGAAAAATTTGTTCAGAAATTCCACCAATCACAGATTTTGGCATAAAATGAAACCTATGGAATTGCGATCAATAAATTAAAAGAAATCTTTAAAAATTGCAAAAAACTGCAGAAAAATGATCACAATTTGTAGCAATAGTCTAAAATGATTTGGGCCTATCCCAATTAGTGGTAACCATATGCAGTAGCAATTTCAGACAATTTTTTTTCTTTCTGAACCTTCAACAAGTCTCAATATTCCAATCACATTTCTTTAAAACCATAAATAATCAAAGATTGGCTATTTGACTATCAAGAAAATAGAAAAATAACATGTTATAGCAACTTTCAAAATTTATAAACACTGAAAAATGTACATTAGTTCAAGCCCCTTGTATTAGCATAGAAGCTATTTATACAAAATATACATCACAGCTTTTTTTTTCTTTGTCTGAATAGTAAGTAGTAAACAAAAGGAGGCGGGCACTGACGAGAAACTTGTTGTGTAATTTGGCCTGAAGCAATAGAGTACCGAAGCTGTGACGTCATAAATATCTATTTTTAGAATTTCTCATTTTTTCTTCATTTTCCGAAAGAACATCAAAAATAATGTCCAAATGTCGAAAACCAATAGAATATGTTAAGTTTTGGCTGAGATATGACCATCTGAATAAATATACTCCCCATAGGAACTCAGTGTTATATGCTCTGGCTCTGGTTAGGAGCCAGAGAATATAACACTGAGTTCCTATAGGACATATATTCATTCAGATGGTCATATCTCAGCCAATACTTAACATATTCAATTGGTTATCGACATTTGGACATTATTTTTGATGTTATTTCGGAATATGAAGAAAAAATTGAGAAATTCTAAAAATAGATTTTTGATGACGTCACACTTCACCACTCTATGGCATAGGCCCTCGTGTGAATTTCATTTTAGAGGGCAATCCAACCCTAGTAATACTTTCATTTGTATGACAACAGAATAAAAAGATTTGAAGAATGGCGAAAGTATAAAAATGAATCAGATTGTAGTGAAAAAGTTATTAATGTTTTAGATTTGAGCGCCCACGTGTCTGGGCACCTGTATACTGTTGAGCCCTGGAAAAGCTGACACATATTACCTTTTTTGTCCGCATTGAATCTTTTTAGGGTCAGATGGTGTGGGCCCCCATCTTTAAAAAATCCAAATTTGGGGGACTAAAATTTTGGGTGTCCATGTATCCCTGGCACATGGCAGTGTTGGGCCCTACAAAAGTTGATACATACCTCTCTGTGAGTTTGAACTCTCCATCTTGCATAGCCGGAATCTTCTTCATTGGATTGACGGCTGCATACTCCTCAGATTGGTGCTCACCTAAAAGGTCAAAGGTTACAAAAAAGGGCATGGTAAAGAAAAAAAGATAACAGAATAAAAAGATGGAATTTATACCAAATGAAATAGCACAAGGAACTAGACAGAAATAAAATTCTTCTACATGAAAAATTAATATCAGGGCATTAAATCACCCATATCATTCCCCATATTCATTCAGTATACTTTAACAACTTTCGAAAAAGAATGGAAAGTGATAATAACTTTGTCAGGACATGGGAAGCATCGCAGGAAGTATTGCCAAACTTTTACACTAAATTATTTTCATCAAGTTGGCATAGCATTGGCATAGCATTGCCATGCAAAATCAGCCTTTTTTTGTAGGCCTAACTTACACCAGAATTTTACGGTGCATGGTACACCCCTCTTTTGGCCAGGATCAACATCACTAATTTTCGTCATAGCCAGAGGTCATTGAATTGCATTTTGTCATTGAAATCACATCACTTCATCACATTTAACAGGATTCACACTCAGCTCAGAGTCAAACTAGGTCTACATGTAAAGTTAGCTCTGACCTCTGCCATTCGAGTAAGAAAATGCCTATATTCTTTCTTTATTTAATTTCATAGTGTGATGCACCGTTGATGCACAAATGAAATTTGTTCCTTCTTAATTTCAGCAAACGCTAACACACACCGTATAGTTTAATAAGGCTTGTGCCATGGGGTGGGATCAGGCCCGTGTCTTTCAATCGACATTCAGCAGAACGCCTCGATACACGCCCCCCGAACTCTGGCAGAGAAATGGATAGAATTAGTACGTGCACTTACTTTTTCGCATGGCTATTGGACATGGAGTGTATGGGATCTTGTTTGCCCTCGCAAACATCAACACCGACCTCGCAGGCTGCGACATCAAGTCGTAGAATATTTTGACAGACATTTTGCAACTTATTTAGGTAATAAATTGTGTAAATAACGATGCTTTTTACTGGCAGGTGATAGCCTTCCTATGTTTCGCCAGTATTAATATAACTCGCGAACGCGATCGCGTGCGCCGTTCACCATATATGCGGATGCACGATATATATATTTCTCTCTCTCGCGCGCGCGCGCATGAAAAATATCGCCAGTAATTATTCCGAGAACTAGACCGCAGCTTACAAAATAATGAAGTTCACCTTTATACACGAAATGTGGCGTTCAATCACATAGCGAGATACCAAAACGGTCTTCCATTAGAATAAAAATGGAAATAGAAATATAGATCTAAACAGAAACTGAATAAGAAATAGAAATTGGAATTATAGAAATATAGAAGAAAAAAAGGAAAATATAAATAAGAAATAGAAATTGAATTTGTATTTCTTGTTTTAAAAGGGCTAAAAGTTTATATTATTGCAATTTTACGTCTGAGCGCCCCGCCCCCCCCCCCTCCCTCACTCCGAGAACGGACGGACCCCATGCGTGTTACCAAAATATCCAGTAAAGGGGTTTTCGTGCGACAAAGTCCGGCTCGAGAATTGTAAAAAAAAGGGGTGTATTAACTTTTCACCCGGAGATTTCTTTAAAAAGGGGGTGTTTTTCCTTTTTTTCTCTCATCTCTTTGGACTCCTGAGAAATTATTCCGAATTTAGGGGGGGAAATTGAGCATTTTTCATGATTTAGGGGGGTCTCCGACTCCAAGGCAGGAAAAGCCCGCGAAAAGCCCGCGAAAGGGGGGTTCGGAAATGTTGGTAGTCCTCAGATAGGGGGTGCTTTCAAAAAGAGGGAACAAGCATGTATGCGTACCCTAAATAACACTGAGTGGGTAGGGGGCGGGCTGACCGCGTGCAGGAGCAAAGTTGCATTTTACGCCTCTTGATTGGCTGACAGTTATTTCTATCTTATTATGACATCACAATCAATGAAACTGTACACACACCAATGCGTTGTTATTGGCTGAAAGTCTTTCTCGCACTTCCATTATGACATCACAATCAGTTCAAAAGACATGAGTGCGCAGCCACTTGTTTATGCGTCTTGATTGGCTGAAAGTTTTCATCACCCTTTTGTGACATCACAAACACAGTTATTACAATCGCAATAAGTAAACAATTAAAGGGAAAGTCCACCCCCAAAATAAGTTTGTTTCGATAGAGGCAGAATAATAAGAAAATCAGGTGAGTGAAAGTTTGAGCAAATTCTGAATGAAAATAAGAAAGTTATGAATTATTGAAGTTGTGATCAATCAAATACAAATTGGCAACTCTTGGTTATTGATGACGGAATATATATTTGTTCCTTGCAGGGGGAGTATAGTATGGTGGCCCTGAAGGGACATCGCGAATAGACTAAATCGTGAAAAATATGCGATAAAATTCACGATATCGTCAATTTTATCGCATATTTTTCACGAAGAAATTCACGAAATTGACGATATCGTGAACTTTATCGTGAACTTTTCACGATGAAATTGACGATATCGTGAATTTTATCGTGAAAAGTTCACGATATAAAGTTCACGATATCGTCAATTTTATCGTGTACTCTATCGTGTACTCTATCGTGTACTCTCCTGACGGGCGCTTCGTAAACAAAACCAGCCCTAGCTGGGGGAGACAGAGAGAAGGAAAAAAGGGAAAGGGAAAGAGAAGATAAAAGGAAAGAAAGAATAATAAGAAGGAAAGAGGGAAACGGGGGGGGGGGCGAAGGGCTCTTGCCTCCTCCTCACCCCCCCCCCCGCCAAAAAATAAATAAGGAGAGAGAGAAGGGAAAGGGAAAGGGAAAGAAAATATAAAAGGAAAGAAAGAAGAGGAAGAAGGAAAGAGGGAAACGGGGGAAGGGCGAAAGGCTCTTACCTCCCCCCCCCCCCCCCGCCAAAAAAATAAATAAGAGAGAGAGAGAGAGAAAGGAAAGGGAAAGAAAGAATAGGAATAAGAGGGAAACAGGGGAAGGGCGAAGGGCTCTTGCCTCCTCCCCCCCCCCCCCGCCAAAAATAAATAAGAGAGAGAAGGGAAAGGGAAAGAAAGTATAAAAGGAAAGAAAGAAGAGGAATAAGAAGGAAAGAGGGAAACGGGGGAAGGGCGAAGGTCTCTTGCCTCCTCCCTCCCCACCCCCCGCCAAAAAAATAAATAAGAGATAGAGAGAGAAGGGAAAGGGAAAGGAAAGAGAAGATAAAAGGAAAGAAAGAAGAGGAAGAAGAAGAAGAAAAGAGGGAAACGGGGGCGAAGGGCTCTTGCATCCCCCCGCCAACAAATAAATAAGAGAGAGAGAGAGAGAAGGGAAAGGGAAAGATAATAAAAAAGGAAAGGAAGAAGAATAAGAAGAAAAGAGGGGCTCTTGCCTCCTCCCCCCTCCCGCGCCAACAAATAAATAGAAGAGAGAGAGAGAGATAGAGAGAAGGGAAAGGGAAAGGGAAAGAAAATATAAAAGGAAAGAAAGAAGAAGACGGAAAGAGGGAAACGGGGGAAGGGCGAAAGGCTCTTACCTCCCCCTCCCCCCTCCCGCCATAAAGGGAAAGAGAAGGGAGAGGGAAAGAAAATATAAAAGGAAAGAAAGAAGAGGAAAAAGAATAAGAAAAGAGGGAAACAGGGGCGAAGGGCTCTTACCTCCTTTCTTTTCTTTCTTTTCCTTTCTTTCCTATTCTCCCTCTTTTTCGTTTTTCTCTTTCTTTCTTCTCTTTCCCTTTCCTTCTCTCTCTCTCTCTTATTTATTTTTTGGCGGGGGCGGGGGGACGAGGCAAAAGCCCTTTGCCCCGTTTCCCTCTTTTCTTCTTCTTCCTCTTCTTTCTTTCCTTTTATCTTCTCTTTCCCTTTCCCTTTCCCTTCTCTCTCTCTCTCTGATTTATTTTTTGGCGGGGGGGGGGGGGAGGGGGGGGGGCAAGAGTCCTTCGCCCTTCCCCCGTTTTCCTCTTTTCTTCTTCTTCCTCTTCTTTCTTTCCTTTTATCTTCTCTTTCCCTTTCCCTTTCCCTTTTCTCTCTCTCTCTGATTTATTTTTTGGCGGGGAGGGGGGGGGGGGGGGAGTGAGGAGGAGGCAAGAGCCCTTCCCCCCCCCCCGTTTCCCTCTTTTCTTCTTATTATTCTTTCTTTCCTTTTATCTTCTCTTTCCCTTTCCCTTTTTTCCTTCTCTCTGTCTCCCCCAGCTAGGGCTGGTTTTGTTTACGAAGCGCCCGTCAGGAGAGTACACGATAGAGTACACGATAGAGTACACGATAAAATTGACGATATCGTGAACTTTATATCGTGAACTTTTCACGATAAAATTCACGATATCGTCAATTTCATCGTGAAAAGTTCACGATAAAGTTCACGATATCGTCAATTTCGTGAATTTCTTCGTGAAAAATATGCGATAAAATTGACGATATCGTGAATTTTATCGCATATTTTTCACGATTTAGTCTATTCGCGATGTCCCTTCAGGGCCACCATAGTATAGAAACATATTTGCAACTATTATATTTAGGGTGCATGTATGGTTGAAATTTTTCTTGAGGGAAAATGAAAATTTTAGATTTTTTAGTACTGAGCAAATGGAAGTTGAGCTCGCATGATACGTCATAGAGTTGCCAATTTGTGTTTGATTGATCACAACTTCAAAAATCCTAACTTCCTTATTTTTAATCGGAATTTGCTCAAACTTTCACCGACTTGTTTCTCTCATTTTTCTACTCCTATTAAAACTAACTTAATTTCAGGGTGGACTTCCCCTTCAAACATAACGTACATTTAAAATGCTAGCTAGGAGCAGGAAGCTGTAATGAATGGAGATACCTTCTCGAAAGAATTTTCCGAGGGAAAATTATTCAAGATTAACCTGGCTTAACAAAAAGAAATGTAACCCTCTCCAGCCATCATTTCCATCAACAGCTGTCCATATCAATGCACAGTCCCTCTCTGGCATTCCAAATAGTACGAAATGTTACGCAACGCCATCTGCTTCCCTAAGTTCTCTATTCACTCGTTTGCAAAAATATGCAAGCATCGGGCTTTGAAGCCATGCGTGGCACCGACAAATTAAGTCATGTTCATGGAAGATGTATTTAGCTATAACATATAAAATGCAGAATTCACAACATATGACCAATGCAACTTTCTATTAGTCATCAAATGCGTTTTCCGTTCTCGGATAGCTCTACTAAAGACATGGCCATTTTAACCAGCGAAATCGACCAAGGAAATCATGAGTTAGAGCGAATGAAAGATTTTCATAATCATGATTTTCTCATCTAATTATTGACATTTTCCGAAAATTTCCGAAATTTGTACATAGCTAGGAAGGTAGTCCAAAGGTTTATCTTCCTAAAGAACTAAATGAAATTGTGTTATATGTTTGCGCATTTATTGATTTAGGGCTAGAAGTTGTCAAGTTAGCACCACTATTCACCCAAAGTACGGGCCGGCAAAGCAAAAGCCGCCGTGCTCGCTGGGCTGGGCTGTGTGTGGAAAGGGAGGACTTAGTGCTACTAGGGAGCTGTAAGGTTTTGGAGGGGGATTAAGGGGATTACGGTAGGGGAAACAAAAGACGCGCGGTGCCACGGATGACTTCAAAGGGGCCTCTTGGACGGGATCTTCATTCATTACAGCTTCCTGGTACTAGTATATGCCGCGTGCGCATAAAATATACATTTCCTCAGGTAGACAAAGGATAATCCCTTCCCTACTATTACGTAAAAATGTGTAGAACAGGTGTCACATGCATATTCACCTGTTCTATACTTTTTTACATAATAGCAGTGAAGGGATGTTCTACCACAGCAATAGGCCATTTTCGTAATGTAGCCAAATTTAATGCATAGGTCCTTGTGAAGTGCCTCAATATATATACAAACTATTTCATTCACCTGATAAGAATAATAGTATTTCAATAGTCAGAATCCTAACTGCACACATTAGTTGTTGCCAGGTTGGACAAACATTATCGCTTGACCTACCTAGCAACACTATATGCAGTTGCATTCTGACTATTGAAATACTATTATTCCTATCAGGTGAATGAAATAATTTGTATTGAGGCACTTCACAAAGACCTATACATTAAATTTGGTTACATTACGAAAGTGGCCTATTGTTGAGGGTAGAAAGAGGGACTGTATATTTTGTCCTCTTTCTTTGTCTGTCATGTTCATAGTGTTACTTCCTGCATGCATGTATATCGTCGAGTGCAATCTGTAGTCAACATGGGCAGTTGAGTACGTTGACACGCATGATCAGTCGGCGTTCGTCGTGTTCTCGTCCACTCGATCTAAAAGTCCCTATTAAGGCCGGTGTGACCGCGTAGAATGTAACCCGCACCGATCGCCCGACTATTAGAGATCGATCGAGAGCGGACGATCGGTGCGGATTTTATCCGCGCAGAATGTCCGTGTCGGACATTCCGTGCGGAAGAGGTCTCACACCAATAGTCCGCCTGCCGCACCGAATGTCCGTACTCTAGTCCACACATATACATAGTCAACAGTGGCGTAATGAGCAAAAACGTTGGGGGGGGGGGGGGCTGACAAAAAAAAAATCTGAATCACCCCACTCTAACATGCAGGCCCCGCTGAATGTTTCTCAAAGTGGGGTCTAGGGGCAAAACCCCGGCGGGGTTCAAGGGGCGCAGCCCCCGAAGCTCAAGGGGTATGGGCATCAGTGGCGGATCCAGGAATTTCTTACCGGGGGGGGGGGGGCACAAAATGGCACTGGGTAAAATATATGTAAAACGATGAAGCGACAGAACGAGGCTTTAACGGCGAGGGAGCGGAGCGACCAAGCAGGGATGGGTCTGGGAGGGGGTTCTGACCCCCTCCCAGAGTAAGAAGCATTTGCAACTTTAGAACCAAATTAGACGCATTTTCAGGCACTTCCTGGAGTAATATGAGGTAAAATCGCTTTCTCCTACCCCTTCCAAGAATCTTTTGCAATTTTAGAACCACATTTGGCGCATTAATGTTCACCGGCACTTCATGGAAAAAAGAGGCCTTCTGATTGGTTAGGTGTTAGAAAAAAATCGTGAGACGTATAAATTATGCTTTGATGCCGCACAATGCAAAAGACGGTGGTCCGGTACTTCACCAGTAGTACTTGCAAAAATTATCTCGAGTATAAAAACTGTGTCGTTATCAGGTGCGTCGCTAGATCTTTTTCAGTGGGGGGGGGGGGGGGGGAGGGTGTAGAGGCCGCCGATTATGTCCAAATGTCTACAAATTTAACCCTATAAACCCGGGGCCAGGAACTAAGTTATTTTTCAGTTTTTCACCTCCCGCGCAAAGCGCGGAAGCTTTGACACTTCATTAAATTATTGGAGAAAGAAGACGATCCGTTGTACTGTTCTCGACTCTTAAAGCTTGTTTCGCCCCTCCCGCGCAAAGCGCGGAAGCTATGACGTTTCATTTAATTATTAGAAAAAGAAGACGATTCATTGTACCGGTCTCAACTCTTAATCCTTGTCTGAATTCAGTTCCCCCCCCCCCCCCCCGGCTCCCACGCTAAGTGCGGAAGCTTTGACGTTTCAATACATTATTACTCTTAATCCTTGTCTGAATTCAGTTCCCCCCCCCCCCCCCCCGGCTCCCACGCTAAGTGCGGAAGCTTTGACGTTTCAATACATTATTACTCTTAATCCTTGTCTGAATTCATTTTCGCACATCCCGCGCGAAGCGATCACGTTTCATTTAATTATTAGAGAAAGAAGACGATTCATTGTATCGGTCTCGACTCTTAATCTTGTCTGAATTCAATTTCCCTCTCCCCGCCCGCGCGAAATGTGGAAGCTTTGACGTTTCAATAAATTATTACACTTAACCCTTGTCTGAATTCACTTTCGCCTACCCTGCGCGAAGCGCGGAAGCTTTCACGTTTCATTAAATTTATAGAAAAAGAAGACGATTCCCTGCCCCCCCCCCCCCCCACTCAGTGTTATTTTAGGGTACGCATATGCTTGTTCCCTCTTTTTGAAAGCACCCCCTATCTGAGGACTGCCAACATTTCCGAACCCCCCTTTAGCGGGCTTTTCCTGCCTTGGAGACCCCACTAAATCATGAAAAATGCTCAATGTATACCCCCCCCCTAAATTCGGAATAATTTCTCAGGAGTCCAAAGAGATGAGAGCAAAAAAAGAAAAAAACACCCCCTTTTTAAAGAAATCTCCGGGTGAAAAGTTAATACACCCCTTTTTTTTTTACAATTGTCGGGCACGAAAAGTAACCCTTTACCGGACATTTTGGTAACATGCATGGGGTCCGTCCGTTCTCGGAGTGGGGGGGGGGGGGGGACGATTCATTGTACCGTTGAACCGTTCTCGACTCTTAATCCTTGTCTGAATTCCGTCCCCCCCCCCTTTCGCGCAAAGCTTTGACATTTCAATAAATTATTACTATTAATCCTTGTCTGAATTCATTTTCGCCCATCCCCCGTGAAACGCGGAAGCTTTCAAGTTACATTAAATTATTAGAAGACGAATCGTTTTATTGTGTCTTTGTCTTAATTCAGCCCCCCCCCCTCCCACGCGAAGCGCGGAAGCTTTGTCGTTTCATTTAATTATTACTCTTAATCCTTGTCTGAAATCATTTTCGCGTTTCATTTATTATTAGAGAAAGATTAAGACGATCCGTTGTACCTTTCTCGACTCTTAATCCTAGTCTGAAATTAGTTCCCAACCCCCCTCCCGCGCGAAGCGCGGAAGCTTTGCCATTTCATTAAATTATTAGAGAAAGAAGACGATTCGTTGTACCGTTCTCTACTCTTAATCTTGTCTGAATTCAATTCCCCCCACTGGGCCCCTTAACGGTATATGTGCAGTGTTACATGATGTAAGTATTGAACGCTTGTTTGCAAATATGTGCATGCTCAGTCCGAGTGGTGGGTAGCATGTTATCTCCCTGCGTAGCTTCTGGAAATGAATTAGTATTACTGTTAGTGGCCACTATAAGGCCCTTAGTGACTATAACAAAAACATATGCTCTTCCTGGCTATTTGGGAATGGGTCAGTTTGCAAGAAATAATGGAGAAACTAGCAATTTGTTGAAAATCATGTGATAGCACGAACATTTATACATTACTTGTGAAAATAAGTCATGGTTCAATTTTATTGGGGGGGGGGGGGGGGGGGGGCCCCCCCCCCACCAGTACGCCAGTGATAATCAATATAGTGGAGGCTGATAGGGCTAAATAGGGGTTGTTTGGTGCAGATTCTTCTAAAAGCATAAAATTTGCCCCAAAGGTAGATTATACCATACTATAACGATTTCTGCCGGACGCCACGAAGGGCGCTCTCTGGGACTGCCATATTGGGCAAATCCAAAATGGCCGCCATCTGAGTTAAAGGTCAAGCGTAGTTCCAAAAGGAAAAGCGTTTGTATTTAATATAGTTTATATATTTATTGGGTTTTGGGGTCAGAGAATCTGAATTTGATGTTCTTTCATTGATTTGAGGTCTCCTTGGGGCTGCCTTACTGGTCATATTGGTCAAATCCAAAATGGCCGCCATCTGAGTTACAGGTCAAGTATAGTTATGAAAGGAAATGGGATAGTATGATAAAAGTTGATGAATTCATTGGGTTTCAGGGGTCGGATAATCTGATTATGATGTTCTTTTATCCATAAGCGAGTTCGTAATTGCACACTCCGCATGCGCCAAAATAGGGAACGAACTTTTACAAAGGTCACATGAACATAAAGAGAGCTGAGAGAGGAACTGTAATTTTTTTTGTGTGCTGGCCTTTCCTTTGTGAATGATCACATCTGACACATCAGTCACCGAAAATCATTTCTGAATGTCGGAATTGGTTCTTTATAGTAAACTTTACTTGAAATCTGGTCATCGGTAAAGTATTATCGGCATTATCGTGATCCAAGTCCCCAGGGACTCGACCTTTATGTCTAGACGTTGCATAATGCAATTCGTATTGGTATTTTATTCCATCTCAGAGTGATTATAGACGTTATTTATATGGATAATAGAGATAAAACTGTCCGGGTCTTTGAATATAATGCTTAAAAACAAATCGAACAAGCTGTTTATTTCTTTATTCATGGTCTGTTTCTACTGTTTATCTATTTTCCTTGCCAATCCTCGAAAACGAATTTATTATGCATTTCACAGAGGAAAGTTTGCATATTGATGAAACATATGGGCGCAGGCCAAGATTTAAACCCACTCAAGTGTGAATTTGGCGCATTTTCCCTCATCTTCTTCAACCAGGAAATGGACTTCATTGTAGCCTTAGGACAGAATGGTGAAATAAAATTGATAAAAGAACATCATAATCAGATTATCCGACCCCGGAAACCCCATGAATTCATCAACTTTTATCATACTGGTCCTTTTCCTTTTGAAATTACGCTTGACCTTTAACTCGGATGGCGGCCATTTTTTATTTGGCCAATACATGACAATACATGACAATAGCATGACAGCCCCAAGGAGACCTGCAATTGATACAAGCAACATCATAATCAGATTCTCTGACCCAGAAAAACCCCCTTACTATATAATTTTTTTTAATCATTTTAGCTCTTTTCCTTTTGCAACTACTATTGATCTGTAACTATCAGATGGCGGCCATTTTGGATTTGACCAATATTACCAGTATGACCCGAGGAGATCTCAAATCGATGAAAGAATATCATAATCAGATTCTCTGACCCCGAAAACCCCATAAATATATAAACTTTTATCATACTAGCCCATTTTCTTTTGTAACTACACTTGACCTGTAATTATCAGATGGCGGCCATTTTGGATTTGACCAATATGACCAGTATGGCAGCCCCAAGGAGATCTCAAATTGATGAAAGAATATCATAATCAGATTCTCTGACCCCCAAAACCCCATAGATATATAAACTTTTATCATACTAGCCCATTTCCTTTCGTAAGGCAATTTTAACAAAATTATAAGGTGGTCTGTATTAGATACAGCCCACCTGATAAATAAATAAAGGCAATTCTAACGAAATTATGAGGTGGTCTGTACGATATACAGCCCACCTGATAAATAAATAAAGGTAATTCTAACGAAATTATAAGGTGGTCTGTACGATATACAGCCCACCTGATGAATAAATAAATAATAAAGGCAATTCTAACGAAATTATAAGGTGGTCTGTACGATATACAGCCCACCTAACAATAAAGAATAATAAAGGCGATTTTAACAAAATTATAAGGTGGTCCGTATAAGATACAGCCCACCTGATAATAAAGGCAAATCTAACGAAATTATAAGGTGGTCTGTACGATCTACAGCCCACCTGATAATAAATAAATAAATAAACAAAGGCAATTCTAACGAAATTATAAGGTGGTCTGTACGATATACAGCCCACCTGATAATTACAAAAATAACATTAGTAACACCACCAACCATAATAATAATTGTTGTCATTATTATTGTGATACTGCTTCTAATACTACTCCTACTACATGTACTAGAAAGAAGGAGGGGAAGAGGAAGAATCTTATTGTTTATTTTTTGTATTATCGAGGCATACAAATGCACTGGGAGGTAAGAGAGGGAAAAGTAAGGCGACGAAGAGGGAGAGAGAGGGAGAGAGAACGAGAGGGGGTAGCCTATGGCCCGGGTTCAAATTCAGTTCTCTTTAATTTATTGGACCCAGTACTGATGATCATAATTTTATCTACCATGTGATTGCCATGTGAACGCCACACCGAATAGCACTAGCTCACATTTTGTTATTGTTTCAAGAACTTATTGGCATGCAGCCAGTAGATTTTCATCATGTGTTTGATCTTGTATTGAAAAAAGATCAAACACATCATCATAATCTACAGAGTGCAACCAAAAATTTCTTAACAACAATTGAAATTTCTTTCAGGAAGCCTAACACTAAAAGCTGTTTTTGATTCAAAGAGCATCGTAGAGACAATGAACAAATAAGAATAATAATACATTCACTTCTATTTTCCCCGCCAAATAATCCGAACAAAAGAATCAACCGAGGGTAATAAACTGTTAAATGAATTTATCATGAGTCCTTGAAAAATTAATTAATACTGCTTGTCAAATATTATTGAAGAACAGCAAAATCGAACGCGATTGTCGCTACGATTCAGAAATCATTACTTGTATTGCTTTTCTCTCAAAATTACCGTGAGATATCAAGCTACATAGAACTATGATCGACCAAAAAAAATATTGTCTTGAAAACAGTCAGAAACATTAGAACTTGAATGAATAAAACATAATGCAAATGAATAAGACTAGAATGAATAGGACACAAGTTCATTTCTACCATTTAAATCATCACGTACCAAATACCTAAGCAAAATTCGAACCAGATGCATTTAATGGTAAGCTTAAAGACAATGATTCATGACAATTGTAAATTGTCGTGAGTTTATCGTCTATATAGACGTATTGCAAAAGATAATTTATTTATTTATTTATTTATTTATTTATTAAAACATCTTTTAACAGGATAACATTAATCAGCTCGCAGGCTGTTTTACATAATGGTCCTGCATAAGGATGGAAAATACAAATACAGACTGACATTAAGAGTAGTTACAAACAAAATAGCAGTTTTATACAAATGGTAAAAAACGAAAACAACACAAATAGGAAAAATAAGCTTAGGGAAAACGAAAAGAGGAGACAAAATATAAAATAATGCAATATGACATTTACATTATGACATTTTACATTAGAATTATATATAACAATGAAGTTAATAAACATTTTATGTCGAGATTAAGCCCAATGAGTTGTAAATATGGTTTATATTGCATAATTATAAAAAAATAAATATCAAATTTAGGACGTAATGTAGGTATTTGAAATTTCTAGGTAATTGGATTAGCAATCATTACAGGTTGTTGCATTTAATGTTGTAGTAGTAAGGAGAAACGGCAGTGAACAAATTTTATCCATTAAAGGAATATTTTTGATATTGATATTTAAAACTCTCTACTGAATTGGCATTTTGGATATCATTCGGAAGCGTATTCCAATTAACCGCTCCAGCATACTTAAAAGATTGTTTGAATAAGGTTACGTTGGGTTTTGGCAATACTACATTAAGGGAGTTTGCATTTCTTGAGTTTAGGCCATGGCGGTCGAAATACATTTCTATTTCATTTGATAAACGAGGAGGAGCAATGCCCCTTATACATTTAAACATAAGCATAGCCAGAAAATAATCACGGCGCTGATCAATAGTTTGCCAGGACAGTTTTTTTATCAATGTGTTGCCGCTTGCAAGTTCATAGTCAAAGATACCAGTTACATATCTAGCAGCTGTTTTCTGTAATCTCTGAAGGGGCAGCTTGTAGCTGGCTGGGCAATTCCCCCATACAGATATTACAAAGTCTATACAGGGTTGGATTACAAACTTATAAAGGGTGTTCAATAGTTCTGGGATAACGAATTTACTCAGCTTTCCTAGAGAATAGATTTTATAGGCAATAGATTTACATAAGTCTCTTAAGTATACATTCCACTTCAAATTTTCATCAATCACTATACCTAAATTATTTTATAGATTTTACCTGTTCGATCAGTTCATCTTTTATGTATATATTTAATACTTCAGAGGATCTTAATTTTATTAACATTGTTTTGGTTTTACTTGTGTTAATGCGTAATCGATTTTGTTAATACCAATTATTAAGAGCATTAATATCTTTTTGTACTTTCTTTGTAAAATCATCTATCTTACTATCTGCAACAGTGACTACAACATCATCAGCAAATATGTTGCAGACGCCTTCAGTTATACATTCAGAAATATCATTTATGAATATAAGAAACAAAATGGGGGCCAGGACACTGCCCTGTGGTACTCCGATAGAAAGCTCTCTTGTATCAGATAATTTTCCTTTGGAGTATACCACTTGCTTCCTATTACTTAAGTAGTTTTTGAACCATATGAGCCTGTTTTCATTTATTCCATATTTTTCAAGTTTGAATAGAAGAAGCTCGTAATCAACACAATCAAAACATTTAGAGATGTCTAGAAAGCATGCACCGACCATTTCTTTCGTATTTATGGCTTCGTAGAAGTCATCTATGACACGATGTAAGCATGTTACAGTTAAATGGTTGGGAAGAAAGGCGTATTGATCGACATTAATCATATCATGTTTTTGAAGGTAGGAAAGTAAATGTAATTGTACTTCCTTTTCTATAATTTTGGGAATATGACTAGCAACCGAAATTGGTCGATAATTTGTTTTTTCATTTTTTGAGCCTTTTCCTTTGAAAATCGGTGTGGTACGTGCAATCTTCCAATCATCAGGTACTATTCCCGTATCCTGACTTGCATTAAAGATGGCACATAGGGATTGAGCAATTATGGTGCAGCTAATTTGAGTAATTTAGTGTCAAAGTCTAAGACATCTAAATTGCTATTTGAAGCTAAGTTAGTTAAATGTTTTAGATTCTTGGAACTAACAATTGGTTGAAAATAAAATTCATAAATACAATGTGGATGATTCCATTTCGGTTTTTCTTTAACAAATGATCTAGAGATATTGTTACCTGTATTAATAAAAAAATCGTTCATTTCATTACATTCAATATCACAGCTCTGGTCAGGATAATAAGGATCAAAATGATACCTCTACTACTAGGCCTCCTTCTACATGACTATACTATACTACTGCCATTGTAGAATATGCTGATAATACAGATGATAATAATGATATGATAACAATTATAATAATACTATATACTTATACTAATCGTCATCAAAATCATCATGTTCATATTCATCATAATGATAACAATAATAATGATTATAATAATTACAATAATAACTTATCTTAACGATAATAATTATGATAAGGATAATAATCACAATAAAAAACATAATAATTACAAAATAACATTAGTAACACCACCAACCATAATAATCACTGTTGTCATTATTATTGTGATACTGCTTCTAGTACTACTCCTACTACATGTACTAGGAAGAAGGAGGGGAAGAGGAAGAATCTTATTGTTTATTTTTTGTATTATCGAGGCATACAAATGCACAGGGAGGTAAGAGGGGGAAAAGTAAGGCGACGAAGAGGGAGAGAGAGGGAGAGAGAACGAGAGGGGGTAGCCTATGGCCCGGGTTCAAATTCAGTTCTCTTTAATTTATTGGACCCAGTACTGATGATCATAATTTTATCTACCATGTGATTGCCATGTGAACGCCACACCGAATAGCACTAGCTCACATTTTGTTATTGTTTCAAGAACTTATTGGCATGCAGCCAGTAGATTTTCATCATGTGTTTGATCTTGTATTGAAAAAAGATCAAACACATCATCATAATCTACAGAGTGCAACCAAAAATTTCTTAACAACAATTGAAATTTCTTTCAGGAAGCCTAACACTAAAAGCTGTTTTTGATTCAAAGAGCATCGTAGAGACAATGAACAAATAAGAATAATAATACATTCACTTCTATTTTCCCCGCCAAATAATCCGAACAAAAGAATCAACCGAGGGTAATAAACTGTTAAAAGAATTTATCATGAGTCCTTGAAAAATTCGTCCTTGTTTTCACGAAGTGACGGTAGTGAGGAAAATCGTAACGGAAATTGAATGCATTTTTTTTTCACTACCGTCACTTCGCGAAAACAGCGACGAATTAATTAATACTGCTTGTCAAATATTATTGAAGAACAGCAAAATCGAACGCGATTGTCGCTACAATTCAGAAATCATTGCTTGCATTGCTTTTCTCTCAAAATTACCGTGAGATTTCAAGCTACATAGAACTATGATCGACAAAAAAAAAATTGTCTTGAAAACAGTCAGAAACATTAGAACTCGAATGAATAAAACATAATGCAAATGAATAAGACTAAAATGAATAGGACACAAGTTCATTTCTACCATTTAAATCATCACGTACCAAATACCTAAGCAAAATTCGAACCAGATGCATTTAATGGTAAGCTTAAAGACAATGATTCATGACAATTGTAAATTGTCGTGAGTTTATCGTCTATATAGACGTATTGCAAAAGATAATCAGGATAATAAGGATCAGAATGATACCTCTACTACTAGGCTTACTTCTACATGACTATACTATACTACTGCCATTGTAGAATATGCTGATGATACAGATGATAATAATGATATGGTTAACAATTATAACTAGACTTTTATTCGTCACTTTGACGAATTAGGTGATACGTATGCTATTTTTGTATAATGAAAGTGTGCCGATCATGATCTAATGATAATATTCATAAATACGATAATAAAGATATTGATGATGATGATTTAGTTGTTTTAAATGACAATGACAATGATTAAAAGTGGTTTAGCGCCCCCTTCAGCTATTTGATAGACAATTGTTATATGATTAATTTACTAAACAAGCTCAAATTTTCGCCTGATTGCAGAGCCTACCAATCATTGAACTGATATTTCGACGCACTACATACGCAACACAATGAACAAGTCTAGACTGGAATGTAGTATCATTCACCTCCCATAGGCATAAGACGCATATTAAGCAAACAATCTAATGGCGTCATCAAAATGAATAAATATTGGTAATAATCTTGTGAAGAATTGTCTCAGCTACAACGTATCAAAATTAAGAAGAAAATTTATCAATATTTGCAGAGATACAATTATTTTCTGTAAATATGTTTCTGTAAATATGTTGACGTCATAATATGCAAATTCGTATTTTGTCTTCCAAGGCCATTATGATGACGTTAAAATGTACTTGGCCAAATGAGAAATGAAATCATATCTCCGACTCATATAATCAAAATAAAAGAACAATCGGGGGTCTAGGGTGCATCCCAGCTGTGATGGATTTTGTGTAATCATGATTTTGCCTATATATGCCAAGTATTACATGTGCTCGTGCGCACGGCAATTTATCTTAAACGGACGCGCAATAGTAAAGCTACATACACTTAACTGAAGGAAAGAAACCTATAGAAGACGGACTGGATATTATTGAAAATACTATTCTAAACAAGAATGTACTACATGTACTACATTACGTTACAATTTCACGAGAGAACTAGAACTCGAGAGGGGAAGAAAAGAAAAAGTGATGAAAATGAAAGAAGACTAAAAGCATGAGAGGAAAGAAAAGAGCTAAGAAGACAAGAAAAGGGTGTAAAAAGGAAAAGGAAGAGCAAGAGAGAGAGAGAGAGAGAGATATCCTTGAGCTTTGGATCGGCAAATGAGTAATAAATGAAACATATTCTGAGCGGAATAATTATCTTTCGCTGGAGAACTTGCATAAGGAGCTAAAACTTGATGTTTTTTTTTAAATCAAACATTATGGGGAATAGCAAAAAACGGCTGAGCATTTATTGCACTAATTGCCAGAGGAGCATTCATGTCTTCCACGAGGCCGCACTTTTGGATCAGAGAGCAATTTAATTGTCGGCGGAGCATTGTCTTTTGCGGGGTACTTTTGGGGAGGAGCAACAATTATTGTCGTAGTAGCCTTTGTATTTTACGGGGCACTTTTTTAGCGGAGCAAATGTCGGCGGAGCAATTGTCGGCGGAGCAAATGTCACCGGAGCAAGTGTCGCTTCAGGCTGAGCAAATGTCGGCGGAGCAATTGTCGGCGGAGCAACTGTCGGCGGAGCAATAGTCGTTCGAGGAGCATTTGTCACCGGAGCAATTGTCGCGTTTTGCGGAGCAATTGTCGGCGGAGCAAATGTCGGCGGAGCAATTGTCGGCGGAGCAAATGTCGGCGGAGCAATTGTCGGCGGAGCACATGTCGGCGGAGCACATGTCAGCGGAGCAACTGTCGGCGGAGCAACTGTCGCGGAGCAATTGTCGCGTTTTGCGGAGTAAATGTCGGCGGAGCAATGGTCGGCGGAGCATGTGTCATGGAACCCATTATGATGATGTCACGATACACTTAATGGCCAAATGAGACATGAAATCATATCTCCGACTCATACTCTATCAAAATATGAAAAAAAATTGGGGTCACCTTGCATCCTAAAGAGCTATAATGGATTTTGCATAGGCATGTTTTTGCCCATATATGCTATGTATTACAAGAGCTCGCGCGCACGGAAATTTGTTTAACGGTCGATCATTCCGTCATTAATAGTTATAAAGAGATAAACATGCTGTCAATTTGTTTGTAAAAATATGTGGAATTTTATGAAAGAAAAGAAATGGCGATTCTTTGTTGTGCAATAGTTTAACGCGCGAAAACGCGCACGTATGCGCGTGTGCGCGATTTTTTATAAAATGCTTAGAATGGCCTAAAACGTAAGCAAAATGATTTTGAGACGATTTTGAGCATTTCAAAATTTTACGCGCGCATTGACGCGCGGACGTACGCGCACGCGCGCGTTATTTGACCTGCAATTGACCGGACGGATATTGACCTTGATCATGATAAATATAATGAGAAATACCTTTTGGTTATGAAGATATGATCATGAGTTGATTTTCGTAAAATTTTACAAAATGGCGCCTAGATGACGTTATCAGTCAAGGTCAAGATTGAACAAATTTCTGTGCTTTGTACATATGCCTATACATAATATGTGTGCCAAATTTCAAGGCATTTCATCGAGCCATTTTCAAGTTATCTTGTTCACAAAAAAGTGGATAGAAATAAGAAAAATATATTATAAATAAAGGCAATTCTAACGAAATTATCGGGGACGAAAGGCCTTCGCCTGCCCTCCCCTGGCAAACAAAAAGAGAGAGAGAGAGAAGGAAGGGAAAGGGAAAGAAGAGAGAAGAGGAAAAGAAAAAGAAAAGAAAAAGGGGAAAAGAAGGAGATCGGGGGGCCGGAAGGGCCTTGCCGCCCATGCTGTTGCCTCACCCCTCCCCCGCAAAACAAGAGAGAATGAAGAAACAAAAGAAGAAAAGAAAAGAAGGGATATCAGGCGAAGTTGTTCTCCAAAACCAACATCACCCATTCTGAAGTTATCTCTGATGACGCAACTGATGACAGCGACGCAACTGTTGACAACGACGCAACTGATGACAGCTCAGACCGATCTTTGTCAACACCTACTAGTACTACTTCTACTTCACCACCATACCATGAGCAGATAGAGGGATACCGCCACCGACATAGTGTGATCCGCAACAAACGAGATGTAGTTGTGGTCGGTGATTCCATGATAAAACACATCGACGGAAGACATCTCTCCCGCAGCAAGAATGTGAGGTGCGTCTCTTTTCCCGGTGCAAAAGTGAGAGACATATTCACCTCTTCACCTTGCGAGTTTCTCAAGCCAGGGGGAGAACTGATCATCCACGCTGGCACCAATAACATCTCTGAGGGTGCTGGTGAAGTTTGCCACCAAATCACAGACCTCGGCAAGTCTGTTGCTGCCGAGGGGTTTAACGTCTCAGTCTCTACGATCATCCATCGTAGAGGGGAGAGTGAAGCGGACAAGAAGCGGGTTGATGAGATCAACTATCTGATGGAGTTGGCAGCCAGCGAGAACAGATGGGGCCTCATCATCAACAATGATATCAGCGAGCAGCATCTCGGGCGTGATGGCGTTCACCTCAACAGAGCCGGTCAACGAATCTTGGCAGGCAACCTGAAACGCCTCATCAACAGTGCTGACCAACCGACAACACGAGGCCATGGCTGGACTCAACGGTCGTCCGATCAAGTTACAGGCAGTGAACCTGGAGCAAGGCGGCATCAAGCCATCTACCGAGAAAACCAGAGTCTTCATTCTGATGAGGAGAAAAGCAGCCCCGTAAAGTCCTACGCCGAATCTGTTTCTGGGAGATCTTTGGATTTCAGTGCAGTCAAACAGAGGTCACGACTGAAACCAGCCTTCAGACCATCCAAGGTGGACATGAAAGACTGGGCGAAATATCTTCAATTTGTAAGAAGGGTATTGAATTAAGTGAAAGTTTGACAAAATCTAGTGATGATCCGAAAATTATAGTTGACGGTCGAAAATATAAGTTCCCTTGTGGGAACTGTGATAAGCCAGTCAAATGTAATCAACACGGCCTTCTGTGTTCTTATTGTAAAAAATGGTTTCACACTAATTGTCAAGCTATCAGTTTTTCAGAGTACCGCAGGTTATATTATGAATGCCCTGATGAGAAGTGGAATTGTTTAACATGTTGTCTGCCATCTTTTTGTGACTCATTATTTAACGACGATTGTTTAGAGAAAGAAAGCCAAAACGAGTATAGACTAAAAGAAAACTATTTTAAGATAACGCGCGTTACACCTGAAAAGCATGCGATAGCAAGAGTAATTCAGCCAAACCTCAGAGATGAAAACACTTCTCTTTATCAAGAATTTGAAGAAAAGTTTAAAGTTAAAGGTCTTCATTTTTTACACCTTAATGTGAGGTCTATTCTAAACAAGATATCGGAACTTAGAATTCTTTTTAAAAGAAAAAGGCTGTCTATTATTGCTTTCACTGAAACATGGTTAAACAATTCCATAAATGATGAAGAAATTGAAATAGACGGATATAAAATCATACGCCATGATCGATCCTCTGGCTCTGGAGGTGGTGTATGTTTCTATATCAGAAATGATATTGCATTTAATATTATGGATGCTATAAGTACTGGAGATACGGAATCCCTGTGGATAAATTTGCTTATACCAAGATCAAAACCAATTGTTGTTGGTGTTCTGTATCGACCTCCGAAAAACAATTTGTTTATCGAGAAATTGTCCAATATTCTTGATACATTAAAGAAGGATGACGAAATAATTCTTTTAGGAGACATGAATATTTGTCTTCTTCGCAAATCGCCACTGGCTAAAAAATATATTGACTTGTTGAGTCTTCATGGGTTTAGTCAACTCATTAAAGAGGCAACACGCGTTACACCTACATGTTCTTCTCTATTGGATCATGTTGGTTGTACCAAAGAAAATAAAATAAGTCAAAGTGGTGTCATTGATCTAGGTATTAGCGACCATTATTTTACTTTCTGTACACGGACAAATGTTAGACTGGCTATAGGTCATCACAGGACTAATGATATCAGATCCATGAAAAAATATACAGAAGAGTCTTTCAATCTTCAACTATCTGTTGTTGATTGGTCACGAATAACTGACTGTACAGATGTAAATGAGGCATGGTCAATATTTCAACATGTTTTTATCTCAAATTTGAATATGATAGCGCCACTGAAACGGATAAGAATAAAACAAAGATCAGAAACTTGGGTGACTAAAGATATTCTTTCCCTAATTCAAGAGAGAAATATAGTATACAAAAAATGGAGGAAAAGAGCAAAAGATGAGAAGCTCTATAAAAGATACAGAGTATTAAGAAATATGGTCCAAAGAGAGGTGAAAAAGGCTAAACTCGATTACTTACAAAACAAGATAGAAGAAAATAAACAAGATTCGAAAAAACTTTGGCAGAATCTAAAAAGCTTAGGATTGAAAAATAAGAAGCGAAAAGAACAAGAATCTGTCATTAAAATTGATGGGGAATTATGTCATGATAAGATGGCCATCGCTGATGAATTCAATTCTCATTTCACAAATGTGGCTGCCAAATTAGTAGACAAACTCCCCCCTTCCAAAGACTTTTTCAGCGCAGACAATGATTGTATTCGTGACTTTTACGAAAGAAAAGGTGTACGTGAAAACAGCTTCGAGTTATTACCAATCAGTGAACAATTTGTTTTCAAAGAGTTACGTAAGTTGAATGTATCAAAAAGTACTGGGTTAGACTTGATTCCAGCTAAATTTCTAAAAGATGGTGCGAAGGTTTTATTTAAGCCTCTAAGTTACTTAATGAACCTATCTATCTTGACGAGTACTTTTCCAGAAGATATGAAAATAGCAAAAGTGACTCCACTTTATAAAAAGAAAGATAAAACTGATGTTAGCAACTATAGACCTATTAGTGTTTTAAGCGTAGCATCAAAGATTCTAGAAAAATCGGTCTGTGTTCAAATTGAAAGATACTTCAAAGAAAATGATATAATTTATGAATTTCAATCTGGTTTTCGACATGATTATTCGACTGAAACATGTCTAATTCATTTGACTGATTATTTGAGGAGAGAAACTTCCCAAGGACGCTTTGTTGGTATGGTGCTCCTTGATCTGCAAAAAGCTTTTGATACAGTTAATCATTGCGTCTTATTGAAGAAGTTACAACTAATGGGTTTTGATAAGGCAAGTTTAGATTGGTTCAGATCCTACTTATCTAATCGGCACCAAGTAGTGGCCATTCATGATATTCGTTCCAAACTAATGCCTATAACATGCGGTGTTCCTCAGGGAAGTATTTTAGGCCCAATTCTATTTTCAAGTTATATAAATGATATGTGTATTTGTATAAAAGACTTCAAACTATTATTGTACGCAGATGACAGCGTACTACTATATTCAAATCCTGATCCTAAATATATTGAGGAAAAGCTCAGTGAACAGCTGTCTACGTGTGTCGATTGGATGACTGATAATAAGCTTTCTTTACACTTGGGAAAAACAGAAAGCATTTTATTTTGTTCTAAAAGTAGTTCTAAAAAGTCATTTGAATTCAAAGTGACACACAATAATCAAGCAATCAAGAGAAAAGAGTCTGTGAAGTATTTAGGCATTGAGTTGGCTAGCGCAATTTCATTTTCATCTTTAGTAGAATCAGTTGTAAAAAAAGCAAATTCTCGTCTGAAATTTTTGTACAGATATCAAAGTTGTATGGATTTAAAAGCAAGACGTACACTCTGTTTTGCTCTTATTCAATGTTTATTTGACTATGCTAACCCTGCATGGTACAGTAACATAAACAAGTCAGATCAAAAGAAGTTGAAGATTATACAGAACAAAATGGTGAGATTTATCAACTGTTCTGGTCCAAGAACTCATGTTGGCTATAGCGAACTTTCTAAAGCTGGTTTTCTTGAAGTCGACCAAAGATCAAAACAACTCGCATTGCATCACGTGCATAAAATATATCATACTAGGGCGAATCATTATATTCGATCCAACTTCGATCTTGTTACTGACGTACATGATTATAATACAAGAAATAGACGATTCAACTTTAACTTACCAGAAAGAGTAGGTAGTATTGGAAATTCGTTTTATTACAATGCCATAAAACATTGGAATTCCCTTCCCAATGGTGTAAAAGAAATAGGAAACTATGATCATTTTAAGAGGAAATTAAAGGAATACCTAATACTTGACTGTCAGAGAAGAGAAGTGAATGACATGTTATATGATTGAAATTGTTATTCTTCTGTCGGTTCATACTTTTTCATGTTGTATATACTTATGTTTTCGTACGTTATAGAAATTCTACAAATTCATCATTATTTTCCTCTTCTTCCTTCTCCTCTTTTTCTTCTTCTCCTTCTTCTTTTTCTTCTTGTACTTAATATCATTTCTATCATCAGTTTAATGTTGTTATTATTATCTTTAATAAGTAGTTCTTTTAATTTTCTTATCTGTCTGTAAATATTACTATTTTAATTTATTAATTGTATACATGTCTGTAAGGGACCCCACTGGAAATAAGCTCTCGAGCTTTCGTGGGTTATCCTGTTCAAGCTGACTTATTTTTGATCTGTTATTATTGTATATTGTTGTATATTGGAAGCTTGTCGAATAAAATCAATCAATCAATCAATCATCAGTTGCAATTTTTCTGCAAACAAGATGTGGATCGCGGAGAAAGGCCTTTGTCTCTGCCCCCCTCCCCGATCACCCCACCACCTCCCCGCCAAAAAAAGAGAGAAAGAAGGGAAAGGGAAAGAGGAGAGCTAAAATGGAACACAAAAGAGGAAGAAGAAAAGAAAAGGGAGCAAAGAAGCAGAGATCAGTTGCGATTAATCCCACTAAAATCGTGTGGATCGGGGGAGGGGGTGAAAGGCCCCTGCCTCCCTCAGCACACTTAAATGTGAGAGAGAGAGAAAGAGATAGAGAGAGAAGTAAGGGAAGGGAAAGGGGGAAAAAAGAGGAAGAAGAAAGGTAGGGGAGATCATTTGCAATTTGTCCCGATTTGTACCCCTCCCTCCCCCCCCCCCCTTAGCAAAGAGAGAGAGAGAAGGAAGGAAAATAAGGGAAAGGGAAAGAAGAGAAAAGGAAGAAGAAAAGAAAAAGGCGAAAAGAAGGAGATTGGGGGGCCGGAAGGGCCTTGCCGCCTATGCTGTTGCCCCCCCCCCCCCCCCCGCGCGCAAAACAAGAGAGAAGGAAGGAAAGGGAAAGAAACAAATGAGGAAAAGAAAAGAAGGAATATCAGTTGCAATTTTTCTGCAAACAAGATGTGGATCGCGGAGAAAGGCCTTTGCCTCTGCCCCCTCCCCGACCACCCCACCCCCTCCCCGCCAAAAAAAGGGAGAAAGAAGGGAAAGGGAAAGAGGAGAGCTAAAATGGAACACAAAAGAGGAAGAAGAAAAGAAAAAGGTGAAAAGAAGCAGAGATCAGTTGCAATTATTCCCACCGAAATCGCGTGGATCGGGGGGAGGGGGCGAAGGGCCCCTGCCACCCTCAGCAAACTTAAATGAGAGAGAGAGAGAGAGAGAGAGAGAGAGAGAGAGAAGTAAGGGAAGTGAAATGGAAAGAGGAGAGAAAGGGACAGAAAACAAAGAGGAAGAAAAGAAAAGGAATAAGGGAAGATCAGTTGCGACTTTCATTGGTTCTTCTATCATCATTTTACAATTATCATTGTACAAATGTATTTATATATTCATTTATTTATTCCTGTTTGATAACAAAAATATGAATATAAACTCATAACAGCAACAAAATTAAATGTAGGAGGAAACTATTTTGCTGGGAGCAAGAAGCGCAAAAATGATCATGCATTTGCATGTACATGTAAGTGTATCATTAATATAATTCATATTGTTTAATTACATCTTGTGAAATAGTATGCATTCAAGCTTTGGGGATTTTTTGTTGGTGTATTTGTATGAAAGAAAGCGTTTGGAGCTTATAATGCACATGTTGCAATTTCAGGTGCAACTTAGTGTTCAAAGATGGAACGCGCACGGCCAGGCACTAGTATAGGAAATCTTCAAATGTTAATCAGGTATATGACTAAATTACTTGTCTGTTGCCTTACGAAAAAGTTTATATTCAGTCAGGCCTGAATTGAGTCGCAAAACAATTATTATGTTAAAAGGAAAAAAACATATTTGATGACATTCGAAATTTCCCAATAACCAATACGATTGGAGAGCGAGTACTCGTTTTTGTTTTTCTTCAAAACTTACTCAACTATAAATAGCTGGCCCGGATACTTGAGCCTCTCACAAAACGCAAGTATAGGCCTGATGTGTCGTCAGTCGCTAGTCCTTTTTCAGTGGGGGGGGGGGGGGGGTATAGAGGCCAACGATTCCCGACAAAACAAGCCACCAATTAATTACCGACAAAAGTAAATGTAAAAGTAAACAAATTTAACCCTATAAACCCGAGGCCAAAGGCTAAATTGTTATGCGCAAATGGTCATTTTCGTCGACGACATAAATATACAAATTATTTCGTCAACTTAGTAAGCATCATAGCTATATATTTCAATGCAGGTGCGTAGCTAGGATCTTATTTTAGGGAGGGGCGGTATTGAGCAAGCGAATCACTTAAAGAGCGCGCAAAGCGCTCCCTAGGTGGGGGAGGGGATGGGTGAAAGGCATCCCGCGCGAAGCGCAGTAGCTTAGACGTTCCATTAAATTATTATGAAAAGAAGACGATTTGTTGTACCGTTCTCGACTCTTAATCCTTATTGTCTGAATTCAGTTTCTCCCCCTCTCGCGCGAAGCGCGGGAGCTTCGACGTTTCATTAAATTATTAGAAAAAGAAGACGATTCATTGATTCGACTCTAAATCATTGTCTCAATTTTCAAAAAGTTTCTTTGTCCGATAAAAAGTCACAGTTCTAAGGGGAAAAAAATTTCTGGCCGACCGACATAAAAAAATATCACCGACTTCAACCCCACACCCCCCCCCCCCCTTTAGCGACGCCCCTGAATGTAGAGTGGCCTGAGCGGGTAGGCACAGGGTGTGGTTCTAAACTTACAGAGACACTTCGATGAAGACACCCTTATTTCATGATTGCGTGTGTTGAACTGCCATGGGCTTTACAACTTTAAACCTCCAGGGTTTATTTTGCATATATAGGGATTTACATAATCATTTATATAATAAAAGGAAATAATGAATATTCAAATATCATAGGTAGCAAATAAAGGATGACTAACAGAGGAATGAAAACAAACAGATAGGAGAGGATGATCAAGCATAATGATGTGCACCAATCTATAAATGTGAATTACTAATTAGCCTGTTCACACTACAGCTCTACAATAACAAAGCATTTGTAGCCTTACTTTTAAGCAGTTGAAGAAATTAATAAAAGTAGGCCTACTTGAAGAAATCGTTGAATTATAAGATATTCAGTTTATTTTACATGTATTAAGTATGACAAAACACACAATTAACACCTTTGGAAAAAATAATACCCCAGGAACGTGAAAAACAAAACTTTTATTGTCACACATGCCTATAATCGGACATATTTAAAAACTGAAATGTGGCACCACCCAATAATATAATTCTGAGATCCTTCTTTGTCTTTAATTTGCACCTGAAAATAAATTCTTTGTTCCTCGTCTATGTCATCGCGGCGAAAAATTTCAGACTTTTCTTCTTTTCATGCATCCTCAGACAAATGTGACAAAGAAGTTTTGTCTTTTTGTGTTCCTGGAAACAAAGTTTGGGCAATAGTTTTCAAGTTCAGTTTATCTTTACGAGATTTATATATGTGTAATATTAAGCTTTGGTTGAGCTTTCTTTGGGTCATTGTACTTATCAGAGAAGTTTTGATCCGTTTCAAGACAGAGAATGTTCTCTCGCAAGTTGCCGTTGTAACCGGGATTGTAAGGTAAATGAGAAGAAGGATGTGCACCTCTGAGAATGATTTCTTATAGATTGGAGTGTTGTTGAAAATCTCACGGGTTGTTTTAATGTATATTTTTGATAGGTTTACTCTCATCGTCACACGCGCCTGGGAGGCTCGTTAGCTGCCGAGTTAATGCTACAAAGTCAATATCTCCGGCATACACTTCCCTCAACTCATCAGCACGAACAAAATATTGGGGAGGGGGCTCATGACAACCGAGCCCGGCCGAAATATTTGGGGGGGGGGGGATGGCTCAATGATATCCGGGCCCCTCAAAAATATCGGGGGGCTCCGTAATGTTATCCGAGCCCCACACAAATATCGGGGGGCTCCGTGATGTTATCCGAGCCCCACCAAAAACACTTGAGGGGAGGGGGGGGGGGGCTTATGATATCTGAGCCCCACCAACATATGGGGGGGGGCTCAATGATATCAGAGTCCCTCCAAAATATTTGGGGGTTTAAATGATATCCGAGATCCACAAAATATATTTTTTGGGTCAATGATATGCGATATCCGATGTCTGACCCCCCCCCCTCCCTCCTCCCAAAATAAATATTTATAAAATGTTTATATTTGAATGGTACGTCTGTAGATTATAGGTATACATGAGTTTCATGCCAAGAATATAATCATTGGGGAGGAGGGCGGCTCAATGATATCTGAGCCCCACTTAAAATATTGGGGGCTCAATGGTATCTTAGCCCCTAAGGACTAAATGATATCTAAGCCCCACCAAAAGATTGAGGGGCTCGATTAATGACATCTATAAGCCCCGCCAAAAATATTGGGGGGGGGGGGGGCTCAATGATCTCTGAGCCCCCCCCCCCCAATATTTTTTTTTGGGGGGGGGGGGCTGTGCCCCCAATCCCCCTCCTCCCGGTTCCTGAGCCTAATTAACAGTTCAATGAAGTCTACTTTTTGAAACTTAAAGGGATTGGGTAACTTTGTCTTAGGTTCTGAAACAAAAAATCCTTGAATGATAGTTAGGGCTAGTTCTGATCGGAAAACGACCCAAATATCGGAGTATGGCTAGCTGCCCCAGGGCCTTGTCCTATATACGGATCAGAGAAAAAATACCCCGAGCCCCCGTGTATTTTTCCTCCTGATACGGATAAGTGAGTGCCCTGATGGGACTTCTTCTAACTCGTGTTTTTAGCCCTTCTTTCTTTACTTTTTCCTTTCCTTTCTTTTTTCTTTCCTTTCCTTTCTTATTTTTTCAAAGAGGAGGGGGGGGGGGGGGGCAGGTCCATCGCCCCCCGTATATCCGCGCCTGAGTGACACCCACACAAACTAACCTTATTTATTACCAAACAAAAAAATGAAGAAAGAGCCCCTCGACACCATAGGTGTAAGTATTCAGCCAGTTCCTACCCCCCCCCCCACCAATATAAACTTTAAAAGTGATTTTTTTTTTCTTCTAATTTGAATGCGTTTGTTGGAGAATGACATTATCACAATTTACAGTCAGGCAAGAAATGTGCTTATTTACTATTTAGAGGCCGACATGTCAGGTCCCGCGGAACGGCGGGCTTGGGGGCTCAAGCCCCCCCCCCTCCCACCCCACACTTTTGAAAAAGTATATTAAAGAGAGTTAAATAGAAAGAAATAGAAAAGAAAGTATGCTCATGTAACCGTAATTAAATGCCCATACCCCTGAGCTAATTCCGGGGGCTCTGCCCCCTGGACCCCATCTTGGGCCCTAAGGCTGGCCCCTGGATGCTAATCTGACCTTAATTGTAATGCCTAAAACCCCTGCGCTTTCGGGGGCTTCGCCCCTTGGAGCATACGCCAATTAGTGACCTGCCAGTGTCATGAATATGGTATTAAAATATGCTCATCTGACCGTAAGTACGAAGCCACGTACAATTGATTACAACAGTAATTGTGGGGCCGATATCACGAGTACGCCTTCATAGAATAAAGGACTGGCCCATTTGCTTAAAACAATTGTAGAGAGTTATCATTATGTAATTTCTAGAAAAAATGCCAACCACATGATTTACAATGAGTCTAAATACATTGATTTGCCGAGTTTCTTCCTTTTATCAAATATACACGTAAAACAATGGGGGTACAGACTGCGCGGATAGCAATCCGCACGGATCGTCCCTCGGACGATCCGTGCGAGTCACGGACGATCCGTGCGAGCAGAAAACCCGCATATTATGTCCGACGGACAAACGAAACTGGTAGGACAAACGGCGCGGTCACACCGGCCAGAGACTATTTATCGACACTTTATGTAGATGTCTTTTTCCTAGCTACAAAGGTGAGGAATGTGAGGGTTTGTAAGTATATAGTTAGTAATACTATTTTTGTTACGGTTCATCTTGTAACTGCAATGAGCATAAAACCAGTGCCCTATATATATGCCGAACGCACAATTTCTTTGAATTGATTCATCTATCATACAACATAAATTATTTTCCATTGGTTGAACGATTAAACAAAATGTTCGGAATCGTAATTAAACACCTTAAACCCCAGAGCTTCCGGGGGCTCTGCCCCCTGGACCCCACCAAGGGCCCTATGGCGATCCCGTGGATGCTCATCTGACCGTAATTAAATACCTAAAACCCCAGAGCTTCCAGGGCCTCTGCCCCCTGGACCCCACCAAAGGCCCTAGAGCGGTCCCCTGGATGCTCATTTGACCGTAATTAAATACCTAAAACCCCAGAGCTTCCGGGGGCTCTGCCCCCTGGATCCCACCAAAGGCCCTAAGGCGGGCCCCTCGATGCTCATTTGACCGTAATTAAATACCTAAAACCCCAGAGCTTCCGGGGCCTCTGCCCCCTGGACCCCACCAAAGGCCCTAGGGCGGTCCCCTGGATGCTCATTTGACCGTAATTAAATACCTTAAACCCCAGAGCTTCTGGGGCTCTGCCTCCTGGACCCCACCAAAGCCCCTAAGGCAGTCCCGTGGATGCTCATCTGACCGTAATTAAATACCTTAAACCCCAGATGTTCCGGGGGCTCTGCCCCCAGGACCCCACCAAGGGCCCTAAGGCGGTTCCGTGGATGCTAATCTGACCGTAATTAAATTTCTAAAACCCCAGAGCTTCTGGGGGTTCTGCCCCCTGGATGCTCATCCGACCATTATATAATACCTAAAACCCCTTAGCTTCTTTAGGCTCTGCCCTTTGAACACTCCACCAATTATTAGTAACCTGCCAGTGTCACAAATAAGGTATCTAAATATGCTTATCTGACCGTTATTTAATGCCTTAAAACCCTGAGCTTTCGGGGTTTACGCTCTACCTGATCCACTTTGAAAAACGTTCCGCGGGGCCTGCATGTAACGTATAAGCAGGCGCGGATTCAGAATTTCTTAGGGGGGAGGCCCAAATTTAAAATTATGCGAGCCAAATATTGGTACGCAATGGTGAAGCGCGGAAGCTTTGACGTTTCAATTATGCATTAGAGAAAGAAGACGATTTGCTGTACCGTTCTCGACTCTTAATCCTCGTCTGAATTCACTTTTTTCCCCTCCCGCGCTAAGCGCGGAAGCTTTTACGTTTCATTAAATCATTAGAGAAAGAAGATGATTCGTTGTACCGTTCCCGACTTTTAATCCTCGTCTGAATTCAGTTCCTCCCCTCCCCCTTCCGCGCGAAGCGCGGAAGCTTTGACGTTTCATTAAACTATTAGAGAAAGAAGACGATTCGTTGTACCGTTCTCGGTTTGTTAATCCTCTTCTGAATTCAGTTCACCCCACCCCTCCTCCCCTCCCGCGCAAAACGCGGATGCTTTGACGTTTCATTAATTTATTATAGAAAGAAGACGATTCATATTACCGTTCTCGATTTTTAATCCTCGTCTGAATTCAGCTCCTCTCCTTCCCCCCCCCCACACCTTCCGCGCGAAGCGCGGAAGCTTTGACGTTTCATTAAATTATTAGAGAAAGAAGACGATTCATTGTACCGTTCTCGAAAATAATCCTCGTCTGAATTCTCGCTACCCCAAATAGCGATTCTGCCGAGATCCGGGGAAAATCCTGAAAACGCGCATTGCATTATGGGATAGCTTTTCGACATTACAGCTTCCTGTGCAGGCGCGCGATAGCGCAAACGTAAAACGCCGTCGCCACACAACGTGTATGCACCGAATATGTCGTCTGCTCGGTCTTGTTTTTTTTTCGCAAATATTTCAACGTTTATTTGAACATTTCATTCGTTGTTTTTTGCGTCTTTTGACATCAGTGACGATGGTTTTCTTTTGTGAGGCTGCACAGTGCTGGGCTCATGATTCCAAGCGTAAGAACCCTGAAAATGGGGTTGGATGAAGGCCGTGACTTGGGATGGGACTCTATACCGGAAGTTGTAGTGACGACCCGAGAGAGTGAAAATTACCTCGTCTCGCGAATTTCGAGATTTTCGTACCTATTTAGGGTAGCGAGAAGTTTTCCCCCCTCTCGCGCTCAGCGTGGAAGCTTTTACGTTTCATTTAATAATGAGAGAAAGAAGACGATTCGTTGTACCGTTCTCGACTCTTAATCCTTGTCTGAATTTCAAAAATGTTCCTTGTCTACTCCCTTTTTTTCCTAAGTCCTCTTCCTTTTCTCTCCTTTTTTGTTTTGGCCGGCGTTTTTTGGGGGACCACCCGCACCGCCCCCCTGGCTACACGCCTGCGGTCAGATGAACATAATGTTGATACCTTGTCCGCCCCCGGCAGCTCAGGGGTTTTTGGCACTCAATTACGGGCCAATGAGTATCAAGGGGACCGCCTTAGGGCCCTTGGTTGGGTCCAGGGGGCAGAGCCTCCGGAAGCTCAGGGGGTTTAGGCGTTTAATTATACGGTCAGAAGAGCATTTTTAGATTTATTATTATTTTGTGACACTGGCAGGACACTATTTGGCGTGGGGTCCAGGGGCAGAGCCCCCAGAAATCACGGATTTTAGGCATTAAATTACCGTCAGATGAGCATCTAAGGCCCGCCTTAGGGCCTAAGGTGGAATCCAGGGGGCAGAGCCCTCAGGGTTTTAGGCATTTAGTCCCATTTTTTGTTCCCTTTTAGTTCTCCTCTTTTCCTTTTCCTCCCTTCTCTCTTTTTTTTAAAGCGGGGACGGGGGGGGGGCAAGGGCCTTTTGCCCCCCTCCCCCGACCCACAACTTGTAGGCGGTAAAATTGCAACTGATATCCCCCTTCTTTTCTTCTCTTCTTCCTATTTTTTCCTTCCCTTTATCTCATCTTTTCCTTTTTCTTTCCCTTTCCTTCCTTCTCTTTTATTTTTTGATTGGGGGGGGGGGGGGGGGAGGCAACAGCCTGGGAGGCCAAGTCTTTTTTCCTCCCCCGATCTCCTTCTTCCCTCTTTTTTTCTTTTCTTCTTCCTCTTCATTCCCCTTTCTCTCCTCTTTCCCTTTCCCTTCTTTTCCTTCTCTCTCTCTCTCTCTTTGTTCGGCCCCCCTGGATCCGGTGGTGGTGATGCAGATTCTGCCCCCCCCCCACACTTCCAAACGTTTTTTGTCATTACGTCACTGCCCCTGGAAGGTGAGCCCCCTGGAATATTTGCCCCATGATAAGATTTCAACCTCAAAGCTTTCAATGAGAAAAAAGAAACATAGTATTCTGGCCATTGTTATCTATTTGTCAAATGAAATATGAAATATAAAGGACCACAAAGTTTGGAAAATTAACCTGTGAAACACATGCACTTGTACCATCTACTTTTTATAACAAATTACAGCTTTTGTTTTGCTTTGGCGAGTCTGTACATGAGTTGCGAGACATCGTCAAAGATCTCTGGTTGTACGTGCTCTCTCACTCTCCCTATCCACGCCTTCAGCTTTGGTCTTCTGTCTAGCGTGCCATAGCCGCAGGGTTCCACCTGTATAACCTGTTGGTTTGTGAAAAAGATTAAATATTTTAAGTTAAAGTCGAGTACTGGTCATGGAATTACACCATGAAAGAAACTTTCTGGATGCAATTGAAAAAGGTTCATTATAGAGTATATTGAGATTTGTGATTATCAAAATGATAACTAATTATTGATGCAATTGCTTAAAGCCGCATGCAGTTCACGCAGGAATTTGCATAATTATAGGACTACAAACACATTTGGCAATCAGTGGCAAGAAGGTTTGGTCCGAACAGTTCAGCTATTTCTTTTCATATTTTGAATATGAGGGCATTTGAAATGCAATTCTTTTCACCGGACATTTCTTTTGCTCTATTCTGTCAAACTGACATAACAGAATCAGCAATCTGGTAACTAATTTTGTTTCACCTTTAACGGAATTGAACATCGATATTCAGCCTTTTCAGCAATGTAATTTCACATCCCAAACTCTATGTTTTCATGTGTCGGGATTAAGCCTATTTACATTAAAACAAACAAAATCATCAAATTTATTCAAGATATAACACATAATTGTTTAAAATCACAATTTAATTACACAGAGGAAGAACCATAATATTATAATCTAAAGGTTTCGCATACCCCAACTGCCTCCATTATGCCCAATTTTTCTTTTAATGTAATTGAGATGAATCAGATAACTTATAGATGCACTGGAACATATGTTGGGAGCCGTAAAGGTACATGTATTAGCACCTTACCCCCCCCCCCAACGACAAAAAATGTCAAATTATGAAATTTCGAGACCAAAAAAAAAAAAAAAATGTGTCCGCTTTGTGTTCTAGTCACTTTTTTATGTGCCATATAATTCTGCAAAGCTACAAGAAATACAGAATGACCTCCTTGTTTCTAATGATTATCGTACTAAGACGCAGAATAACTTAAATATACATTGTACATGTATATACCTCAATAATCTTTATACATTTGACAACCAAATTATTCATACCGCTTGCAATTTTGATGTATTTTTTCTTCTTCTTGTTACTCAAGAAAGAAAGCTGGACTGGCTGAATACTTTTGAGTGTAAGCTTTCATGTCACATTCTCAAGAAACATAAATTGGGACAAGTTATTTATCACATACCGGTACTTTAAAACTTACAAAACAAGGTAAAGGTATGAATAATTTAGTTGTTGAAGGTATAGACCAGTTCTTTTGTTTTGTAATATTCTTTATTGTATTCACTCAATAAATAATATTAATTCATACAAATTGTAATATATAACATATTGAAACCAATTACAGAGTACAAAATACAGTAATCTCAATTATATTGAATGAATTAATATTGTTATAACCCCCCCCCCTCTATATTTTGTTCTGTGTTACTAGTATCCCTATTACATATTATCATTTATAACATATTGGAACAAAGTACAGACTACAATCAACTTAGTTATATCGAATGAATAAAGTTTGTTAAATCCCCT
Source organism: Strongylocentrotus purpuratus (assembly GCF_000002235.5). Lineage (NCBI taxonomy): Eukaryota > Metazoa > Echinodermata > Echinoidea > Camarodonta > Strongylocentrotidae > Strongylocentrotus > Strongylocentrotus purpuratus. The sequence goes on along the minus strand of NW_022145576.1, from coordinate 1,130,630 downwards.
ACCCCCGTTAAAAACAAAACCAACAACAACAAACACAAAACAACAAAAAAAACCAAAAAAAAAAGAAAACAAAAACAAAAAAAAAACAAAAAAAAACAAAAAAACAAAAAAAACGATACAAGAAGACGTGGGCAGTCTATGGCAGTCGAGACCGGTCAATCACACACAGCTGTGAACCGGGCAGGCCCCCCCCTTTCCTCATCCCTTGCATTTTCTTGCATATTATCCATGTTTACCTTGAGATGTTCCCATTTTTTATAGTGGAGCGTCAACGTATTTCGTTCAGTAGCACTCTTTCTTTCTTCCCGTTTACTTTTGAATATTTTCTCTCTTATTTCTTCAATACTTGGAGGCTTCTTTTTTTCCCTACTAATAAATATCAAATATTTAATTAATAAAACCACGTGATTAATCATTTGCCTATCTTCGGTTATTTCGTCTAATCCAATGTGAACTTCCTTCCAGCTCATATCTTTAAGGATTGGAATATCCAAACTATCACTACATTGATCCCATAATTTTCTCACCATTTCGCATTCAAAAAATATGTGCCTATATGTTTCCTCTTCTTTTCCACAAAATGAGCATTTATCACTTAATATGAATTGAAACCTGTATAAATAACGATTGACATAAACAATTTTATAAAGCAATTTGAATTGAAATTCTCTTAGTTTATTATCTAAAGTACTAATTCTTGGTCGGACAAAAACCTTTTCAATTTCTTTAACCGACAGATTGTATGATGAATGTAAATTCTGAAAACTGACAGGGACGTCTTGCATTTTTTGTATGCATGCCCTGTACAGATTTTTCGAACAAACCGATTCAAATTGGAATGTTTTTTTTGTGAACATAAATTCTATTTTTAGATCATGAAATGAAATTTGCCTCTTTGTTAATTCGATTTTCCATTCCTTTGGTATATTACCATAGATTTCTTTAAGCATTGATATTTCCTCTTCCTCTAGTCCCATACATCTGAAATAAGTTTCCGACTTTAATGTTCCTTTTCCATCTATAATATGGTACAATCTATAAGTATTTTTTAAGAAAAGATTTTCATTGAAGTATGTTTTTCCACTATTGTGTATATACCTATTATTTAAAAAAATTTCATTCCCTTTGTGAGTTGTATCTTTTTTAATAAAATCATTCATATCTAACCAAATGTTTATTAAATCCCGATAGTATTTTGGTAATTGTAAATCGATCTTGTTAGGTAAATAGTTACAGTAAAAAATAAGATTTCCTCCGAAAGGTCTCATTAAAAATTTGAAATACTTTTTCCATTTAACTCTCTGGTTTCCTGTTACAAGTCTTTTAATCCACATCACTTTTTGTACTTTCACAAAAAGTTGAAAGTTGAGCATTTTTAATCCTCCTTGCTTGTAATCAAAATACATCGTACTTTTTTTAATTTTGTCTTTACCTCGCCATAGAAAATTAAAACAGATCTCATCAATTTCTTTTATAACCCATTCAGGCACTGGAGTCAAAGAGCTTACATAGATTAGTTTTGAATATGCGTATGTTTTCAGTAAATGAATTTTTCCTATCAAAGTAAGATCTCTTTGTTTCCACCAATTTAACAATTTCTTTATTTTGCTTAATATTTCTTTGTAATTCATCTCTTCCGCCACATTGGGATCTAATGCAAAATATATACCGAGTATTTTTAAAATGTGTGCCTCCTTTCCAAAAGGATACACAGTCGCAGAGCCAACAGAAGATCCTAAGGGTAAAATGAATGTTTTATTTCCATTAATCTTTAGTCCTGATATTTTCCTAAAATTTTCCATGATTACCTCTATTCTATTAATCGAGTTTATGTCTCGTACAAAAATTGACATGTCATCTGCATATAAGATCATCTTTATTTCTGTTTCTCCAAAACAAATACCTTTTACCAACTTATCATTTCTAATGCAGTGAGTTAAGCATTCTATGCATAAAATAAATAAATATGGAGATAACGGATCTCCTTGTCTTACACCCCTTTGAACTTTAAAATATCCGGTTGATTTACCCCCATTAAAAACACAACTTTGAGCATTGGTAAGTAAAATTGTAACCCATTCACAAAACATTGGCCCAAACCCGAAAGAAATGAGCACTTTCTGAAGAAAACTATGTGAAATCGAGTCGAAAGCTTTTTCATAATCTATTGCCAATAGGTACCCTGGTTTGTTAAAACAAGAAGTATGAAAAATCATATCATTGATTAATCTGATTGCATCACCGATGTTTCTATCTTTTAAATAACCTACTTGATCGACCGACACAATTTCATTCAAAACTTTTTTTATTCTTTTAGAAAGTATTTTGGTAATAATCTTATAGTCTACGTTGAGTAAGGAGATAGGTCTATAATTACTAATGAAATTGGGGTCTTTACCATCCTTATGTATAAGCGTTATGATTGCTTGTTTTTGAGAAGGCGACAATTCCTTGAATTTCATGGTATCGTTAAATGCCTTAAGAACTAAGTCACCAACTACATGCCAGAATGTAATATAAAATTCTACATTTAATCCGTCATTTCCTGGGGATTTATTTAACTGCATTTCTTTTAAGATTTCAATACACTCTCCCTGGTTAATTTTTCCTTCACATAGCTTCCTCTGATTTTCTGTTAATTTGGGTAAGGTTTTGGGGAAAAAATTAATATTTTCGCATAATCCTTCTTCTGATTTAGCATACAGTTTAGAATAAAATCTTCTAATTTCTTGTATGATATCTTTTTCATCATCAGTTATATTTCCATCTACTTGTAATTCTTTAATAGCACTTTTTTTCTCTTTGAAATCTATTAGTTGCTTAAAATATGCCGTTTCTCTTTCTCCACTTTCAAACCATTGGGCTCGAGATCTGATTTTTACCCCTTCACTTATATAACCGTAAAGATTTTTCAATTCCCTTCTTTTCTTTTCCAAATCGTTAATCAAAGAATTGTCATTCACCTTCGCTGGTATTTGTAATTCTTCCTCTAACTTTGAAATTTCTTTTTCCAAACCAACAATCTTATCCTTTCTTTCTTTGGCTTTTTTCTTACAGTATTTTCTTGTAAAACTTCGTATCTCCATTTTAACATAATCCCATAATATTCTATTATCTATTATCTCTTTGGATAGATTGAGTTTCAACCGTGTTATTTCTTCTTTCATACTTTTCACATAATCTGCATCGTTACATAAACTGTTATTAAATTTCCAATATCCTGCTTTTATTACAGGATTAGTAGAAGAATGTAGTTTAATAATCAGTTCTACTGCTGAGTGGTCCGGTGAAATTGAAGTTAATATTTTGCAGCTAAATACCATATCTTCTATGCTCTCCGAAATAACCCAGTAGTCCAATCTACTATGCATTTTAGGATTCTGTTGGTGATATGTAAATTGTTTCTTTAAATTATTTTTGACACGCCATATGTCTGTGGCATTATAGTCAATTAAAAACTTTTCAAATTCATAGCTAAGCTTAGACTGTTTTTTATTAACATTATGTCCACTGTAATCTAAATGTACATCTCTAACCATATTAAAATCCCCTCCAATAATGAGAGGTTTACTTTTGAATTCATCTTTTTCCAAAATATTTCTAACTTTGCCCAGAAACTCCAATTGTTCCAACTCTTTGCTCCCAACAGGGAAGTAAACATTTCCGAATATTACCTCCTTATTCTGCAGAAAACCAACTGCAAAAATGTATCTGCCACTTTCATCGATAACTGTGTGTCGTATCTTAATATTTACTCCACTATCAAATAGTATCATAACCCCTTTACCATGATTAGTACCGTGGCTGTATATACATTCGCCTTCCCACATCGAATTCCAAGTATTAACTATATCTTGTGTGCTAAAGGTTTCCTGTAAAAAAATAATATTCCCACCTTTTTCTTTGCACCATTTGAAAATGCTTCTTCTTTTATTTTTCTCCCGAATACCTTTTACATTTAAGGATATCAAATTGCAGACGGAAATTTTAGTGTTACTCATCATGTGCGTGTTGAGTATATAATATAGGTGGATGAGAGATGGAAAGGTTGTTGCCCACATTCAAGCCATATAAAACTAACCAGATCAAAGGCTGCCACAAACTGTCCCCATTGAAAAAAAAAGAAGAATACATTAAACATTTACGTAACATATAACACACACAATAAAACCTATGTAGAAAAGACATGTCTACAAATAAAGTTGCACCTATTTCTCCACCGCTTACAACCACCGCCTCACCCCCCCCCCCCCAGCTTCTACCCTTTCTACTACCTTCTTTATACAATCATTCCAATACCGGCTACATGCATGCGCTTCATTAAACCTAAACATCTTTGTATGCAGTAACCACTTCTGTAAATGAATGTCAATGAGCATCTATGTGTTTGACCAGCACAATGAACTCTTTCCTTTTTCTCTATATGAAGAAACCAAAACAATCATTAAAACATCTAGTATGGAGTAACCAATTCTATAAATGAATGTCAATGCATGCGTGCACTTCATTAAACCTAAACATCTTAGACTAAACTATCCTATTCCATCCCGGGCATTCTTTAATCGTCTAAAGAATCATTAGACCTTGGCATTCTTTAATCGTCTAAAGAATCATTAGACCTTGGTATGAAGTAACCACACCTATGAATGTATGTCACTATGCCTACTAGTACTTCGACCATCACAATGAACTCTTTTTTCTTCTTCTTTTAAATGAATATATTTAAATGGCAATATTTCTTCAAACTACTCAAGATTCCTATGAATCAAAAGACCAAACTGTACTATTCAATCCAGGGCATTCTTTTTTTTCTCGTTTAAACATAAGACATGCTCTTAATATAAAAGAACTCAAGATGTCTATGGGTCAAAATACCAACCAATACTAATCAATCCCGGGCATTCTTTAATCGTCTAACCCTAAGACACGCCCTTAGTATAAAAGACCTTCTGGTCATGCGATTGCATTGTGAAAGAAACGTTGTGGAATCGATCGGTAAGGTTGATCATATAGCATATAAGTATTGGTGTATACTGCAAGGTTCCGGAATCATCAAAATGATAAGAAATTTGGCCCAGTCTTGGTAAAGTGATAAGCACTGTACACAGAAAGATGTATATGGTAATACCCTATATCTATTCAGTCCGGATATATATAATAATTTACCAAATCTATCAATAAGTAGGCGGTTTCCCGTCAAAATTTGTATCGTCACGTATGACGTATTAGTCAAAACATATTCTTTCACATGACTGGTAATAAGAGCTTCCATTTCATTTTTTGAGAGGGGGGGGGGGGGGGCGTTTCCAAAACTGGTCCATATAAATCATCAAGGTACCTCATTGACGCCAAACAGGTCTGCGATGCTGATATCATACCCACACAGGAAAGGTTTTTCCTGGAGGAAGTGCTTTTCTAAGTTGTCTAAGGTTTCTTCCATTCTCTGGATGTCTGGTGCAAGGGCCGCAGGGTCTGGTGGGGTGCCCGTCATCCGGGGGAAGATCACCTGTGAAAAGGAGGAGACCGGTAGGGTGTTATTTAACTTAAAGCACCACTGTACTACTTGCAGCTACTTGCTCCCTCTATGTAGAAAACAATGCCTAATCAGTGTCCGTTGGTCCCTCATGATCCTCTTTTTCTTATGTTAATTGAGAGCTGAGTTGATGAGATAGCCACCTGTCAGTGACCTCCCTGGGTGGTCTAATAGCCATACTAGTACAGACGGTCTTTAAAGGCATTATTACAACAAAAACGTTGGAAAGAGACTATAGAGATGGGAAAGAGCGAGGGAGAGAGAGAGGGGGCAGGGAGAGGAAGAGGGTGTGGGAGAGAGGGAAAATAGAGACATAGGGTGAGAGAGGAGGGAGAATATTAAGAGTGAGAGAGGGAAAGTACGATGGAGAGAGAGAGAGAAAGAGAGAGGGAGAGAGAGAGAGAGAGAGAGGGGGGGGGGGGGGATAAGAGAACGGGAATGAAAAACAAGACTTGTATAATGTTTTATACACATATACATGATAAATTAGGGAGAAAGAGACCAAGAGAGAGAGAGAGATAGAGCCAGACAGAGTAAAACAGAGAGGCAGAATGAGGTGGAAACATGACAAACAAAAAGTTAGATGTACAAATCATTGATCATTGTATATACTTAGTTAATTAGACCAAGCCCTCGATGTGAATTGTAATGTAAACCCTATTTGTAGGGGTTTGCATGTTATCTATCTTGTACAATATTAGATTTAGGAACTGGGTAAAATAGTTGGTAGTACTTTTCAGTGCAGTACTTGATTCTGACCCTCTGGTCTTTGATACTACTGATACTTTACCTCAGTAGTTGATCGAAGGGGGGGGGTGGTGGGGGGCACAGTCTGCCCATGCCCCTCCCCCACATTTTAAGCCCAATCTGGCATTCATAAGTACCCCCCAAAACCCATCCCCCAATCAATGATATAATTTCTATGATTTCCATAAAATACATGATCCAATGTGTTTATGGCTATATGAGCATTGATGTTTATTCAAATTGAATGCAATACAAAACAATCTGTTACAATTTACTGAAACTGCACGCAATTTGATGTTTGACTCACTTCTGCGCAAAATACATTATACACACGAGCTCTCATATTGAAATGCTGCCAATCCAAATATTCATTGATCCTTGACCTCTGCTGAAGGCTCTTGGGAAACCAGTGATCCGCACAGTCAAACTTTTCATGAAGATACTTTGTGATGGTTGCACTTTGCGAGTCGGGAATATGTGAAGATAAGCAGAAAGATGAATGGAATATGCATGATATATTGCATTTCAACTTTGTGGTCAAGAGTATTATGGGTGACCCCACACTTTCATATCAAGGTGTTTATTAACTGATGGAAGTTTGAACACAAAGCAATTGTCTCTAAAGCACTTGTCTATAGGGTTCTTCGAACAATCCTTGGAAAATGTGCGCTTATCTGTACAGAACTAGGACTAACCTCTTTCCAAAAGACCTTTGCAACATTGATTCTGGTGTTCATGTGTTGCCAGGCGAGATACTCATCGACCTTGACCCTATCCTGAAGGTCAGATGGGCAGGGGCGTCTACAAAGGGGGGGGGGTGGGGTGCGACACGCCTCCTTTTGGAACTACACATGACCTTTAACTCAGATGGCGGTCATTTTGGATTTGCCCAATATGGCAGTCCCAGAAAGCGCCCTTCTTGGCGTCCGGCAGAAATCGTAATAGTATGGTATAATCTACCTCTGGGCCAAATTTGGTGCTTTTAGAAGAATCTGCACCAAAATATCTCTAACGGCCCCCACTAATAAGGATTAACAGACGAGAACAGTACACCGAATCGTCTGCTTTTTCTCATAATTTCATGAAACGTCAAAGCTTCCGCGCTTCACGCGGGAGGGGGAAACTTCATTCAGACAAAGATTAAGAGTCGAGCACGGTTCAACGAATCGTCTACTTTCTCTAATAATTTAATGAAACGCCAAAACTTCCGCGCGGGAGGGGGAGATGGGAATGCAGATAAGGATTAACAATCGAGAACAGTACACCGAATCGTCTGCTTTTTCTCATAATTCAATGAAACGTCAAAGCTTCCGCGCGAGGTAGAGAAACTGAAGTCAGACAAGGATTAATAGTTGAGAACGGTACAGCAAATTGTCTTCTTTTTATAATAATTTAATGAAACGTCAAAGAAGGGGGAAACGGAAGGGGGAAACTTCATTCAGACAAGGATTGAGAGTCGAGAACGGTGCAATAAATTGTCTTCTTTTCCTAATAATTTAAGGAACACCCCCCTAATCAGCGCGCTTCGCGTTCTTTAAATGATTCGCTTGCTCCCTACTACCCCTCCCTAAAATAAGATCCTAGCTCCGCGCCTGCATCAAAATATATAGCTATGATGCTGACTAAGTTGACGAGATAATTCGTATATTTATGTCGTCGAGGAAAATGACCATTTTGCGCATATGCAAGTACTATAGATAGTCCATAGGAAAAACAATTTAGCCTTCGGCCCCGGGTTTATAGGGTTAAATTTGTAGATATTGGGACATTTAATTGTGTCGGTAATTGGTGTCTAGTTTTGTCGATAATCGTTGGCCTCTACATCCCCCCCCCCCCCTCCAACTGAAAAAGGTCTAGCGACGCCCCTGGAGATGGGTACCAATGATCAGGGCATGCATGCTTGGCCTGCTCGTATTTCACTATTGTGATACTGCATGGTTCAGAGAATTAAAACAAATGTTCGGAAGTCGCAACCATCACATTTGTTTAACTGTGATAGTCCATTGTTCACAGAAATAAAAGAATTGTTCACTTTTGCGCTAATGCATTGATCAAAGAATGAATGAATTGTTGGAAATTACATCGATAACAAATTTGTTCACTATTGCAATACTGCATTGTTCAGATAACGCACAAAATGGTTCTGAATTCCGTTTATAACAATTTTTTTCCATTCTGTGAACCTGTAATATTCAGAGCAGGAAAAATTTATTTCGAATTGCATCAATCAGAGATTTTGGCATCAAATAAAATCTTTGGAGTGCTGATCAATTCATTAAAAATAATCTACAAAAACTGCACAAAACTGCAGAAAATTGATCACAATTTGTAGCTTTTAGTCTAACAGGATTTCGGTTTATCCCAAGCAGCCTCAGTACCTTACACAGTAGTAATTTCAGACAGGTTTTTTTTTCTGCACCATGATCAAAATAAAAACCATCTGAATAATCCAATCACATTATCTAAACCATAAATAATCAAAGATTGGCTATTGGACTATCAAGAAAAAACAAACATGGCATAGTATTTCATTTTGTAGTACTCATATGAATTCTTACCTAACACAAACAATGCTGAAACATGTAAAACAATGGCTTAGGCCCTTGTGTGAATTTCATTTTAAAGAGCTGCTTTAAAGAGCAATCTAACCCTAGTAATAACGAGATTTACAGAATGGCAAAAGTTTAAAATGAAGCAGATCGATAATGAGAAAGTTATGAATGTTTTAAATATGAGATATGAGGTTCCCATGTGTCCTGTTTTGTGAGGGTGTCCACATTGAAATTTTTAAGGACTGTATGTGTGGGCCCCCATCAAATTTGGGCGACTAAAATTTTGGGTGCACATGTGTCTCCGGCACCTGGCAGTGTTGTTGATCCATACCTCTCTGTGAGTTTGAACTCTCCGTCTTGCATAGCCGGAATCTTCATCATTGGACTGACGGCTGCATACTCCTTGGATTGGTGCTCACCTAAAAGATCAAAGGTTACAAAGCAGGGCATGGCAATGAACAAAAGATAACAGAATAAAGAGATGGAAATTCTTTCCTTTTTGAATACAGACCTCTTTACAGAGTATTACAGAGTATTACAGGTGGACCACTACACCGGGGCTTCCCCCTACTCTTATACAAATAGTGCAGTAGGTTCTTAACGTGCAAAGGTAGTGACTCTTCTCTACACGGGGCCTCCATTTAACGTCCTATCCGAGGGATGGAGTGTTTTCCACTTAACATTAAAGGTAAATAATAATACAAAGTTTTGGACAATTTTGAAAATTGAGTGTATAGTGATTCTTTACAATTTTGATATATTTGGATGTCCCTGTGGATGTCGTATAAAAACTAGAAAATTTAGACCCTAAAACACTTCTGCTTTCGAGAAAAATTGAATATAAAAATTTTCGGGAGCAAAATAATAAAGCTGAGTCGTTGCGAAATTTTGGGCCCGATTTTAACCCCCCTCCCCCTCTTGAAAAAATCCTGCGTACGCCACTGGCCAGGATAGTAATACAGCTATGTGTGCCATGGCCCGATGGGCCCGAGGGCAGGCCCATGTCTTTCAATCGACATTCAGCAGAACCCCTCGATACACACCCCCCCCCCCCGAACTCTGGCAGAGAAATAGATAGAATTAGTACGTGCACTTCTCCCCCCCCCTTCCACAGGGTTCTTTATTTTCAAAACAAATTCCATCATATACAGCATATCCATATATCATATACTAATAATTAAAGAAATAATTTCCATACATAATGGCTTGACACAGATAATAACCATAATAACTTTTATGACAAAATTAGTACTTTAAATATATAATAAAAAAATACCAAACATAAAATACATGATCATGTTTATGTTAGCACATTTCAAACACTCTCAAAATATTTTCTAAAGTGAAACAATTTCTTTTTCAATTTATTCTCTCTGAGATTTGTTTGGTATATATATTTTTCCATTTCATAATAACGTTTTACAGCTGATAAAATTATATCAAATGATGGTAGTTGATTTCGTAATTTAGCTGAAAATATCTCTTGTCTTACAACCATCAGAACACAGTTGAGTGCATTATTATTGCTACCGCAAAATCCAAACAATTTATTTTGATTTGTAAGTTTGATCCTTTCCCCCGTCTCACGAAATATCCAGAACTCTAACTTCGACCATACTTTGTTAGAATAGTTACAAAAGCAAAAAACGTGCACTTACTTTTTCGTATGGCTATTGGACATGGAGTGTATGGGATCTTGTTTGCTCTCACAAACATCAACACCGACCTCGCAGGGTGCGACAGTACGTCGTAGAATATTTTAACAGACATTTTGCAACTTATTTAGGCATTAAATGGTAGAAATAACGATGCTTTTTACTGGCAGGTGATAACCTTGTGCGATGTCTGGACACCAATTATTCTGAGATTTGTTACGCCAGTACGTAAGTACAACGCGCGTGCGCGACGTGCACCATATGCATTGATATGCATGCACGATATCGCGCGCATGAAGAATATCGCTAATGTTTTTTCTGAGAACGAGACCGCAGCAGACAAAATAATGAAGTTGAAATTATTTTTAGTGGATGTTCACCCCGTGAACACCTTTATACGCCACATTTCAAATCACATAGCGAGATACCAAAACGGTCTTCCATTAGAATAAAAATAGAAATATAAACAGAAATTGGTAATAGAAATAGAAATTATAGAAATCGATAAAAAAGGAAAATACAAATAAGAAATAGAAATTGATTTTGTAGGAGAGCTCTAAGATGGCGGCGTAATCGGTCTTTTGGCGAGCCGTGACGTCAATGCATAAGGTCTATACGGCAATGCGTTCCTCGATCTACCCACTCCTGCTGTTGCTGCTATAATGCTAGCTACTACTACTGTTTCCTAATGCCGGACAAGAGATTAAACTCCCCGTCCAAAAACGGTGATTCGATCGAGAAAAAACAAAGAAAGTTGCCCGTTGATTGTCAGCGATCCAACGCCATGTCTTCGCCAGCCGGCCCCGGCAGCTCCCGAGTGAGTGACGCGGCCGCTGCGGCCCCTGTTTGGTTCATAGAATATGAGAGGCGTTTGGATTCAAAGTTTGATGACCTGCATAAGAGACTGGATTTTCATGAAGCTGCTTGTGAAGAAAAGTTCCAACATCTGGAAAAGGAATTGGCTGCAGCTTTTGATAAGATTGACGACCTTGAGAATAGATCTCGAAGAAACAATCTAATCTTTTTCAACTTCCCTGAAGGTGAGGAGCCTGATTCTGCCAGTGGATGCAGTGAGTTGATTTCATCTTTTTTGGCCTCTATTGACAAGAATCTTGAGCATGTTCAGATCGAGAGGGCTCACCGCACGCCGCCAGGTCCACTATCATCTCGTGGACATCCCCAGAATGGCAGCCAGTACAAGCCGAAGGATCGTCCAATTCATGTTTGCTTCAGTTCGTTTCAAGATCGAGTGAGGGTCCGGAAGGCATGTGTTGCTGCGTTCAAGGAGGGGTTCAAGTTCAAAGAGAGATCAAAGTTGTATGTTGCAGAGGATTTCAGTCATCGCGTTCAGGCTCGCCGTAAAGCTCTCCTGCCTGAGTTAAAGATGTTGCAGCAACAAGGAAAGCGAGCATTCTTTGTATACCCTACGACAATTAAGTATGTCCAAGATCACCAGCTGAAGGTTCACAAGCCAGGTGTTTGAATTGCATCTGTAGTACATCATAACAACACTGTGATTATCATAGTGGCTGTCTCGTACAAACCGTCTGACTTTCACAGAAAACTTTTATATTTTACAAGATGACATGCCTTGAACTTAACGCGTTTTAACTTGCTGGACACCAGATTAGTTTAGTGATGTCGGTCTTTTTAAACATATTTTGTTTACTTAAACTTTTTTAGGAATTCTCGGGGTGCCCTGGAGGTGCCTTGTTTTTGGTTACCCACGATTCACCATTGGGGATAATAGTTTTTATTGTTCTTATCCTTGTTGATACTGGTTCATTATGATTAATTATGAGGCTCTAAGGTTTTCTCATTCTTGCCACATACTGTTGGCTGCCTTTACAGTTTGTTTTGTTTTTGGTGGGTGTTTGTGCGTATGCTTTTTTCACTGAGTGTGTGGTGTGTGCCCTTTTCCCAGGGGTTCTTTATCATGAATCAAATTGTGTAAATTTTTAGGATATTACTTGTTTTGTCAACTCACTGTTGCTACTCTAGGTTTTTACTGTTATATGATGTTACAGATTAATACTTTTAATTGCAGAGGACTGCATGACAATTTTAAAAGAAAGAAAGTTTTTAATTTTTTAAGAGAATTTGGGAATGATATAATCTTTCTTCAGGAAACCCACTCTAGGATAGATGATGAGAAGCTGTGGCGTACTCAGTGGGGAGGGGAGGCAGTTTTTGGCAGCTATGGTTCCAATAGCCGAGGTGTGGCTATCTTGTTTAAAGCTTCTTTGAAAATATCAGTCTTATCTTTTCACCTGGATCCTGAGGGAAGATATATTATCCTCCATGTTAATGTTAATGATGTACACTTTATTCTTGTCAACTTATATGGCCCTAACAAAGACTCACCAGATTTTTTTGTTAATGTTTTTGCTAAGTTAGATGAAATAGGTAACTCTCATGTTATTTTAGCAGGAGATTTGAATATTGCGGTAGGCCCTTTAGATTATGAGGGTTCTAATGCAACCCACTCTAATGCTCGTGCCAAATTGCTTTTAATATGTATGTAGAAGAATTAAGTCTTGTAGATGTATGGAGAAGAGATCATACTCATGATAAGATTTTTACACGCCATCAGAAAATTCCATTTGTTTCCTCCAGGTTAGACTATATTTTTATTTCTAGTGATTTGTTGGATTGCGTAAAGAAATCTAAAATTGTGACTGGTATTTGTTCTGATCATTGTATGGTAACACTAGCACTGTCACTAAATGATTCACCTCGGGGCAAGGGATATTGGAAACTGAACACTGCACATTTGAAACATTCAGAATTTTGCAATTTCATTAAAGACAAAATTAATGAATTTAAGGAATTTCATGCTGAATGTGATCTAAATCCACATATTATTTGGGATGCATTCAAATGCACAATGGCTGGTCATTGTATGGAGTATTGCAGTAGAAAGAAAAAAAGAAAAGAATTTGACTAAGAATAATTTACTAAAGAGTATATCCTTACTTAAAGAAAAAATTGGTTCATTGAAAAAGGATAATAGTTCAAATGAAGAACTGCTAGAATTATATAGCAAATTAGAAGTTGAAGAAGCACAGTTGAATGAACTTCTGGATACTGAAACTGCTGGCTCTATAGTAAGGTCTAGATTAAAGTGGGCTAAACACGGAGAAAAAAGCTCTAAATACTTCTGCAATTTAGAAAAACGGTCCTATGAAAGAAAAACTATACGCCAACTGAAGGCGAACAATGAGCAAATCATCACTGATCCTAAAAGAGTACTTCAGGAAATTCATTCTTTTTATAAAGCTCTATACTCTTCAGAGGTATCTCTTGAGGATAGGGACACTATCAAGGATTTTATCGCCCCTTTGAATATACCTACCTTATCAGATGATTCAATTTCTGCTCTAAACAGACCTTTAACCAAAAATGAACTTTGGACTACATTAAAGAATATGGGAACAAATAAGAGTCCAGGACTAGATGGCCTTCCTTGTGAATTTTATTTAACCTTTTTCAATGATATCATAGATTTATTACTCCACTCTTATAATTATTCCTTTCAAGAAGGAATTTTATCACAATCTCAAAGAAGTGGAATAATCACGCTTCTTCCAAAAAAGGGTAAGGATCCATTGTTAGTGAAGAATTATCGCCCTATCTCTCTACTGAATGTTGACTATAAATTATTAGACAAAGTTATGAGCTCCCGTTTGAAGTCTTGTATAAATTCTTTGATACATACAGATTAACAAGGGTTTATGAAGGGACGCAACATTGGGGCCAATATTCGGGTTATAATTGATTTAATTGAATACACAGACTATATGAATGAGCCAGCTACAATTATTTTGTTAGATTTTGAGAAAGCGTTTGATAGAATAGAACATGATTATTTATTTTCAGTCTTGGACTATTTTAATTTTGGAGACAATTTTATAAGATGGATAAGGTCTTTTTACAATGACAGAACTAGCTGTGTGTTAAACAATGGTTTTATGTCCAATCCGGTTGCAATTAAAAGAGGAATATTCCAGGGGTGCCCAATATCCCCTCTTTTATTTATACTAGCTATTGAAATTCTGGCTATTTTAGTACGACACAATCCAGGGATAAAGGGAATTTCAGTTGGCAATTTTGAACAGAAGATAAGTCTTTTTGCAGATGACACAACTTGTTTTTTGAATGGGGAAACAGTTTCCTTTAAACATTTATTTGAAACGTTGACTCAGTTTGCAAAATTTTCAGGTTGTCGCATTAATTTAAGTAAGTCAGATGCAATTCATATAGGAAAGCTGAAAGGCAGTACAGTTATTCCGCAAGATGCATTAGGGTTGAATTGGAAATCAAAAACGTTTAAGGCTTTAGGAGTGGTTTTCTCATTGAACACAAAAATGCTTTACGAACTGAATTTTGTTCCCAGACTTGTCATTATAGAACAGATTTTAAATTGTTGGAGGCATAGAAGCCTATCCTTGTTGGGCAAAATTGCTGTTGTAAAGTCGCTTTTACTCCCCCAAATGTTATTTTTGTTTTCAGTATTATGCATTGACCTGCCAAACTCTTTCTTTAAAAGATTAAATGGTTTGCTTTTTAAATTCATTTGGAGCAATGGCAATGACAGAGTTAAGAGAGATATATTATGCAATGATTATGAAGAAGGGGGTCTAAGGATGATTAATCCTTTAGTTTTTTGCACAAGCGCAGAAAGTTTTGTGGATGGCTAAACTCTTAGACGATAAATATGAAAGTTGTTGGAAAACAATAGAAATATATATTCTTTCTACCTTTTGTGATGACCATCTTGCCTTTTTTAAGGCAGATGCCCCTGATTCGGTTTTGGCAAAACTTAAAAATTGCCAGTTAACAGCGTCTATTAAGACATGGTATTTATATAGGCAAGAGATGAAAAGAGAACTAGGTTTATGTCAGTTTCATTTACAAGATTTTATTTGGTGGAATAGAAATGTAAGATTGCAATATAAAACACATTTTTTCTATCCAGTTTGGTATGAAAGGGGTATTCATTCCATTTTTCAATTACATAATGGTTTTGGTAACCCCAAAACATTTGAAGACCTCGTAATTGAGTTTGACATTCCTATTAGAGACCAAAGAAAATATGACTCCCTCATGAATGGCATATTTTTGGAGTGGTTTGATAATTCTCTTAATGTGGATGACAATATATTTAATCAAATTTTTAAAGATCTATTAAGTCAAAAGAAAATGTCTAAGTATACATACAATATTTTGCTAAAGAAATATAGTTGTACTAATGCCAAAAGGGAGAGTAAATGGGAGGAACTCTTTGGCCATCAACCCAAAGAGAAGGATTGGTCGATTATTCATACGAGTAACTTTTGTTGCACAATTGAGACTCAGTTAAGGAGTTTTTATTTCAAATTTTTCCATAATGCTATTGGTTTTAATGCATTTTTGTTCAAGATTGGGAGAAAGGAGTCTGCTAATTGTTATTTTTGTTCAGATTTTCCAGAAACTTTAGATCACTTGTTTTGTGACTGTAGGAGAGTTGTACCACTGTGGGAAAAATTGGTGGATAAGATTAACACTGGCACTGATCACAGTTATAATCTGACTCTGTCAAAATTTATTTTTTTTGTTTGGGATACAGTCAAGGGACAAATACGCCTCTTGTATAAATTTTCTCTGTTTATGTTTAAAATATTACATTTATTCATGTAGGTTTCAGGGAAAAGAACTTATTTTCGAAGCATTTGTTTCAATGGTAAAGTTCAAACAAAAAATAGAATATAAAATTGCCCAAAAGAAAAATAAGTTACAAGTCCATTTTAAGAAATGGTCTATCAATTTTAACTGAAATTTAGGAGTAGTCTTGCAAAGCTCTGTTGTCATTAACATCTTCATTGGCTTTTTGAATTGTAAACTAGCCCTCTGGGAAAGTATATGAGTGTGAGTGTGTGTGTGTGTGTGTGTGCGTGTTTATGGGTGCATGAGTGCGTGCCTGTTTTGTAGTTTTAAGATGATATTATATTTTATATTGCTGCTTTTACTCTGTTAATTTTTCAGAAAAAACAATAAAAACAGAAAGAAAAAAAAAAGAAAAAAAGAAATTGATTTTGTATTTCTTGTTTTAAAATGGCTAAAAGTTTATTGCACTTTTACGTCTGAGCGCGTGCAGGAGCAAGGCTGCAAGGTTGCATTTTACGCATCTTGATTGGCTGACAGTTATTTCTCTCCTATTATGACATCACAATCAATGAAACCGTACACACACCAATGCATTGTGATTGGCTGAAAGGATTTCTCGCACTTTCATTATGACATCACAATCAGCTCAAAAGACATGATTGCGCAGCCACTTGTTTAAGCGTCGTGATTGGCTGAAAGTTTCATCGCCCTTTTGTGACATCACAATCACAGTTACTACGATCGCAATAAGTAAACAATTAAACATAAAATTTAAAATGCTAGCTAGGAGCCGTCCAACCAACAATAAGGCCGACCAGAGACTATTTATCGACACTTAACCCTATGACATTTTTCGCGATAATTTTTTAACGCACTGAAATTTTGTGACTTTTTTCTTTTGAGTCTTGCGCATCTTTTGAAAGAAATTTTTCGAAAATCGGACCTACCATTACAAAGTCACGTGTCCTTTTGTCTTTGCATGTCAGCCCGAAAATCGCGCATTTTTGTGATTTGTGTACAAAACATATGGAAATCTCATTTTTCAAATAAAGAGATAAAGCGTTGGTTATTTGGATTTGTTTACAGTTGAGGTGTTTATTTTGGGGTCAAAATAGTTGAATTATAATTGGAAATGAAATAAAACAACAAAAACAATAAAAATCCATAAGTTAAACAAAACAAAGAAATACATAAGAAATTATCAAAACAATAGATAACATAAGGAATAACCCTGGTTTTTTCAATTTGTTGCGTTGTATTATTATTCCAAACGGTCTAACAAATGTATGTAGTGATAAAAAATGCTTAAATATGAATAATGTCTGATTTATTGGCATAAATGTGAATTGTATGGCCTTATTTGCATAAATTACCATAAATATGCAAATGAATGCAAAGTGAATTTTTCAAAAAATTGAAATTACCATAGCATCTATACACTTCACTTGACATGTATGCAAATTTTCGCGACGATCGGGCGTTTCACGGCCGAGATCATAGGGGGGGGGGGGGCTTAGAAGCCACCCCCCCCCCCCCTGGGCTATGCAGTTTCAAAATAGCCCGGGCTAAATAGGGTTAATGTGGATGTCTTTTTCATAGCTGCAGAGGTGAGGAATGTGAGGGTTTGTAAGTATATAGTTAGTAATACTATTTTTGTTACGGTACATCTTTTAACTGCAATGAGCATAAAACCAGTGCCCTATATATATATATATATTTCTTTGAATTGATTCATCTATCATACAACATAAACTATGTCCGGTAACGGAGTAAGGGGAACATGTACGGAGGGGTTTGTATCAACTTATTTTCACCTTGCCTTTCCCTCTCCGTTTTTTTTCTGGATTACTTTGGAATTTTCATTTGCGTTTTTTTCTTCTTGCAGGATTGTTTCTTTTTTAATCAGAATTTTGTATCAGTCCTCTTCCTCAGTAAAAGACCCCAAAAGTTAGAATTTAAACTGACATATTTGCCGCTCTTGGCATATATAACAGATTAATGCACAGTTAAAGTTGACATAGATTTTATTCTGTTGGTGAATATGTGCATATCAATCAATGATAACATTATTCTGCAAGTTACATTTTGAATCTGATTTGTAATGATCTATAACTTCAAACTTTCAATACATACATGCATGTCACATGTGTCATGTGTTGGATAAATGGTGCATTCACAGTGTACATATGTATGACATAGCACAGAATCAACAATTGCAAATGGTAGGATATTGAAAAATGGTTTGATTTCTAGGTCTGGCATGACAATTTCTTTCTATTTTACATGTACAGTTAACAAAAAAAAATAATGTTTTTTGTAAAGGTGGACTGGCTGAATACGGGCCTTTGTTATATACTTTCAAGATGGAAGCTTTAATATGTCACATTCTCAAGAAACATAGATTGGGACTTATTAATTGTTTACATACTTAATAGAATTTTAACTGTAGTTCTATATGAGATTGTAATTGATTCTCTCTCTGGATACCCCCCCCCCCCCACCTCTCTTTGGTATCTTGCTTCATGTTGGTACATCTCCAATATGAGTACTTCCTTTGCATGTTTGAGCGAGTTCTTTTTAGAAAAAAAGTTTTTATTTCTCCTTCTCCTTATTTCATTCCCATCCGTTTCTCTTTTTCTCTCCCTCCCCATCTCTTAATTTTGTCCTCTATATTTATTCCATCTATCTTCTGTCTGTACCCTTCTCTCTCGTCTATCTCTTTTCCTTCCCTTTTTCTTGTCTCTCTCTCTCTCTCTCTCCCCCTTTTATCCTATCTCACACCTGTCTCTCGTCGCTCTTTACTTTGAGACTTTGTCTCCCCTCCCTCTATCTCATATATTTCTCATCCTCTCTTCTCTCTCATACCATCCTGTCCTTTTACTTCAGTAATCATTCTCTTCCATGAAAAACTAAGACATTTAAGAACTGCAGCATTGACAAACAAAGTTATGATAAATGCTTTATATCATGATCATTCTCTATGTACCGGTACAAGAATTGCATGCGTCGTGCAATCTGTGCAATATACGGGTACGCGTGGGGCGCGAGACGACAGCATTACATTACGAACATCGCTAAGGCAGTTACTAGTACGCAAACACATAATTTTTGTTAAATACTTTAAGATGGAAGCTTTAATGTGTCACATTCTCAAGGAAAATAAATCAGGACTAATCAATTTTCACATACATGGAAGAATTTCACAACTTGGCAAGGGTATGAATAATTTAGTTGTTAACTGTAGTTCTATATTGAGATTGTACTTGATTCTCTGTCTGGATCCCCCACTCTATTTGGTCGCTTGCTTCATGTTAGTGTATCTCCAGTACGAGTACTTCCTTTGCATGTTTTTGAGAGAGCTCTTTATTCATATGGCTCCATTTAGTCTCATTTCACAACGCCCCCTATCGTCAGAGCATGATCAGAATCAGCAGCCTAACATGTTAGCCTATGGACGTTTTTTTTAAAAATCGTTAAAAATTCATTTTTTGTTTAAACGAAAAGCACATCCACCCCGACGTACGTTATCACTAGCTCTTTTATTGGAGCCTTCATGTCTCATTGACTTTTGAAAGTTTACCCACCGTAATTTTTCAAAATAGGTTGCAAGCTCGTCATTGCCTATAATACACATGTGAAACAAGTCTAACTTTGGACTCGGTTTACCAAGCGATTTGAAGATTATAGGTCGAGCACACGAAACATAAAAAGCATGAATTATCATAGATCACTTCTGCCTATTTCATTATGTCCATTTCATCCAAACCCCCACCGTAATTTTTCCATTTAGTAAAAACAAACATTTTGCCGAGTTTAGCAAAAACATGAATATTCATGACGGTCAGACAATACAGCCTTTTAGTACGTAACGTATAGTGAATGGGAATGGGCGATGATCCGTTCAGGAGGTAGAGGTCAGTGGTTTGTGCTGGCAATGTTCACGCGAGCGAAAATGAGACAATCGGAGCAATATGTTTTAAAAGTCCTTATTTCTCCCCATCTGTTTCTCTTTTCTCTCCCTCCCTATCTCTTAATTTTATCCTCTATATTTGTTCCATCTATCTTCTATCTGTACTCTTCTCTCTCTCGTCTATCTCTTTCCCTTCTCTCCCCTTCTTCTTTTCTTCTCTGCTGTCCAGGCGCGGATCCAGGATTTATTAGGGGGGGGGGCCCAAATTTGAAATTATGCGAGCCAAATATTGGTACGTAATGGTGACCAACAGTGACGTAATGCGGGGGGGGGGGGGCGAGTTCCCCCTCCCAAGCTTTGACGTTTAATTAAATTATTAGAGAAAGAAGACGATTCGTTGTAGAGTTCTCGACTCTTAATCCTCGTCTGAATTCAGGTTCCTCCCTCCCGCGCGAAGCACAGAAGCTTTTACGATTCATTAAATTATTAGATAAAGAAGACGATTCGTTGTACTGTTCTCGACTCTTAATCCTTGTCTAAATTTAGTCCCCCCATCCCCCTCCTGCGCGAAGCGCGGAAGCTTTGACGTTTTATTAAACTATTGAAGAAAGAAGACGATTCTTTGTACCGTTCTCGACCAATATTCCTTGTCTGAATTCAGTCCCCCCCCCCCCCTCCCTCCTTCCGCGCGACGCGCGGAAGCTTTTACGTTTCATTAAATCATTAGAGAAAGAAAACTATTCGTTGTACAGTTCTCGACCAATAATCCTTGTCTTAATTCAGTCCCCCCCTCCCCCTCCTGCGCCAAGCGCGGAAGCTTTGACGTTTTACTACACTATTAAAGAAAGAAGACGAAAGAAGACGATTCGTTGTACCGTTCTCGTCCTCGTCTGAATTCAGTCGCCCCCCCCCCGCTTCCGCGCGAAGCGCCGAAACTTCTACGTTTCATTAAATCATTAAA
Organism: Strongylocentrotus purpuratus; assembly: GCF_000002235.5. Classification (NCBI taxonomy): domain Eukaryota; kingdom Metazoa; phylum Echinodermata; class Echinoidea; order Camarodonta; family Strongylocentrotidae; genus Strongylocentrotus; species Strongylocentrotus purpuratus. The sequence goes on along the minus strand of NW_022145576.1, from coordinate 1,109,626 downwards.
GATTCGTATTACCGTTCTCGCCTCTGAATCCTCGTCTGAATTCAGTCCCCCCCCCCTCCCCTCCTGCGCGAAGCTTTGACGTTTCATTAAATTATTAGAGAAAAAAACGATGCGTTGCACCGTTCTCTGTACTCTTGATCCATGTCTGAATTTCAAAGATGTTCTTTTAATTGCTCCTTTTTCTTCCTACGTCCTCTTCCGATTTTTTGGGAGGGACCGCCCCCCCCCCCCCCTGGCTACGCGCCTGCGGTCAGATAAACACTTTTTGATACCTTGCCCGACCCCGCAATCTCAGTGATTTAAGGCAATACATTACGGTCAGATAAGCATTCAGGGGCCCGCCTTAGGGCCCCTGGTGGGGTGGGGTCGAGGCGGCGGAGCCGGCTCCGGAAGCTCAGGGGTTTTAGGCGTTTAATTAAGGCCAGATGAGCATTTTGTTATATACCTTATTATTTTGTGACACTGGCAGGTCACTATTTGGCGTGGGGTTCAGGGGGCGGAGCCCCCAAAAATCAGGGATTTTAGGCATTAAATTACCGTCAGATGATCATCTAAGGGCCCGCCGTAGGGCCCTAGATGGAATCCAGGGGGCAGAGCCCCCGGAAGCTTAGGGGTTTTAGGCATTTAATCACGGTCAGATGAGCATATTTTGATGCCTCATTATTTTGTTGACACTGGCAGTTAACTATTCTATTTTATTTCTCTTTAATATACTTTTTTTTTTTAAGTGGGGAGGGGGGGGGGGGGAGCTCGAGGCTCTCGATCCCCGCCGTACCTCGGGCCCTGACATGTAGGAATCTCAAGAATCATATTTTTTGCCTGGCTGTAAATCTAGGAATTTGTCATTTTCCAACAAACACATACAAACGTATAATTTACTAAACAGTGAGGAAAATTTTCGGAAATAATGTCATTTCAGCATTATTTGTAATCCACCGTTGTGGAATTAGAAATAAACCACGTTTGAATTTGATTTTCCCCAAGCCCCCCCCCCCTATCAGTACGCCATTATCTCCTCTTTTCCTTTTTTCTTTCCCTTTCCTTCCTTCTCTCTTATTTTTTTGATGGGGGGGGGGGGGGGTCAACAGCCTGGGAGGCAAGGCCCTTTCGGCCCCCGATCTCCTTCTTCCCCTTTTTCTTTTCTTCTTCCTCTTCTTTCTTTCACTTTCTCTCCTCTTTCCCTTTCCCTTCTTTTCCTTTCTTCTCTCTCTTTTTTTTATTTTGCGGGGGGGGGGGGGCAAGGCCCGCTCGGCCCCCCTGGATCCGCGCCTGCTTCTGTCTCTCTCTCTCCCCTTTTATCCTATCTCACACCTGTATCTCGTCGCTCTTTTCTTTGAGACTTTGTCTCATCTCTCTCTCCCTCTATCTCAAATATTTCTCACCCTCTCTCCTCTCTCTCATACCATCCTGTCTTTCCATCTTCAGTAATCATTCTCTTCCATGAAAAAAATAAGACATTTTAGAACTGCAGCATTCACAAACAAAGTTTAATACGATAAATGATTTATATCATGATCATTCTCTTCGTAGCGGTACAAGGATTGCGTACGTCGTGCAATATACCGGTATGTGGGGGGCGCGAGACGACAGCATTGCATTACGAACATTGCTAATGCCCGCGTCACACTGTCCCGAAGATGACATAAGATGGACACACGATGAAGGAAAATTCCAAATTCGGCTCTGATCGTAAACACATCGGGCCATATCGGGCCATTCGTCAGGGCATCTGAAGCAATCGTGTGGCCGCCGTTGGATTTTTCAGGCTCCGGCAGCAACTTCGTGAGCGGTGGCAAAATCTTTGGCGTGCAAAAAAATTACCCGAAGACCTTGCGATGGTTCATTTTCGTGTTGTATTCGTGTGTCCATGTTGCCCTTCGTAAGGCCATCGTGAGGGCATCGTGTCAAATCGTGTCATCATCGTAATGACTTCGTGTGATCATCGGTGCCATCGGGAATTTATTACCTCACGAAGACAATACGAAGGAAACAAGATGCTGTCCGAATGTCTTCGGAAGGCAACACGACTACATGAAACCCTCGCAATGCCATCGTGTAGCCATCGTATTATAGTACGATGACTTCCAGATGGGACCACGGTGTCCGCGAAGACAGCCGAATTTAAGTAGCTCAAGCGTTTCCCATGTGTCATGGTAACGTGGACATATGTTGCAATAAGCTATATTTCTCGTATCTATACTGATTTGTTTTTCAGATTCAATATATCATGTTATGGAATGTTTTATATTACATTATGTGTTTTAATTTTGTTTGTAAACTTTGTAATTCGGCTAAACGCCGCGATGAAAGTTTTATTTGAAATAAACCATTTTGAATGAATGAAAAAATAAATATATAAAGCCAGCCTCATAGCCAGAGGCTTTGTCAAGTACCTCAAAAGTGCTCTTCTTATGTAGGAAAGGTGCCCCTATAACTTCGTAAGAAGTGCCATTTTTACAGAGCAAAAGGGCCCATTTTACCTTAAAAAGTGCCCATTTCACTTTTGACAAGTGCCCCCTTTACTCTGATAATTACCCTATTCTTCCCCTTTTAATAACTACCCACTTTAACTCCCTTAAGCAAACCTTTTATTTCCACGTGTGCCCCTTTTCCAATCTAATTAGTGCCCCTTTTTCGTATGATAAGTTTTCCCATTAGAACAAGAGAGCTCCTTCTCCTTCTCATAAATGCCCCTTTTTCACCTATTAAAAGTGTCCCTTTTCATTCTCATAAGTACCCCTTTTCATTTTTACTCAGTGCCTCTTTTCAGGGGCGATAAATTCCCCTTTACACCTCTGACAATTTCCTTTTTAACAATGATCCGTGCCCCTTTTCCTATTATCCGTTCAATCTGACTTGCGTGCATATAACAAATAAGCATTTTTCCATGAAAAAGTGAAGTTTTTCTAAAAATGTGCGTTTCTTTCCAGCATTGGGGCGCCCGGGAGTCACTCGGGTAACATTTCATAAAGTATAATATAAAAAGACCATATGCAAATTGTCTGTACTTTTGTCGGAAAAAATAGATTTATCCAGCACAATGTCGTCTCTTTTTGCGTAGGAGAAGAGCAAAAAGCGAGTTTCAATCATACTTTGGCCGCTCTCGCAAGCTCTCACTCGTTTCATTGTGGTCAAGCGACTTTGGGACAATTAGCGGTTAACGAAAATACTAATCGTGAGCTTTCTTCTGGTATTGAACTTGTTTTGATTTATTGTATAATTTTGTCGGAATAAAGGAAACAAAGAGGCTTGACCAATAACATAACGTCTGAATTGACCTTTTGACCTTGAATTCCGTGATGCAAGCGCACATAAACAGGTTCTAATGACGTCATCTTCGCTCAATCGGTGTCTTTTATCGTAAAATGCTACACTTTCACAATGTTTATACATCTTTTTTAATTATTAGTAAGAAAGAACATATTTTGTCTGATATCACTAATGTTTTGGGTTTTATTTAAAGAGTAATTTTAAAATAAGAGCCATTTTACTGTTCAAGTTTACTGGATCGTACCATTAAAGTCGCAGGGTAGAAAGATGCATTTTCCAACCGCGCCAAATTTGATTTACGTTCCGCCATTCTGTTAAATGGGTTCGTGTCGTTAAGAATCCACTGCTTTCTGCTCCACAAAACGTCCACATGCGGAATCATTTATCAACTAAACTATTCAAATTTAGGAATGCTTCCTTCCCAGGTGTTTGTGTTGTTGAAGCATTTCATTCACCTGCTATCATTCTTTGTACTCCAATTGCCAGTACGCAAATTACATTTTGGTTTTATAGTTTCATGCGGAGTCGTTTATCAACTATATGTATTCAAATTTATGAATGCTTCCTTCCCAGGGGTGGTGTTTATGCATTTCATTCACCTGTTATTATTCTTTGTACTCCAATTATTGTTAGAATACAAAATGCATTTTGTTTTTATAGTTTCATTCAATAAGTAAGTCAATAAAAGAGTATGTTCTGCACGATAAAAACAATGTGTGTCCCTATTGTACAATGTAATGTGTCTCCTCATTTTGTAATAGTTAATTTACCCATTCACATAATGGAACTACCTGCCCGGTGAAGCCAGTGGCCCTTGACCCCTGAGCACTTAACACCGTACATGGGAGTCAGTTTGTGGTCAACTTCTTTTATGAGACAAATCTAAGCAAACGTTTCCATATGTCTAATCAGGGACCTATCCCCTTTTCATTAATTCCCATTTTCAACTTCTCTTTTTAAACGTGCCCCTAATTTAAAATGAATATTAGGGCAATTTTTCCCAAAACTCGCTCGCTATACTCACTCGCATTGATTTCATAGATGATATAATTATGTTACTTATCAAAGGTCTTTTCAGTCTTCCGTTACGAGAATGTGAGTATAACCCCATCAGTATTGGATTTAATTATCTTTATAAGATGTAATTTTTTGCACTGCGACCTCACAAATCTTAACATTTTTCCTCGCTCGCATATGAATATTCAGACCATCATACCCAACTGCAAAGTATGATGCTTAAACAATATCTTGTTTGATGAACAAAGTGAAATAAATATTGAGAGCATCCCTGTTAATGTGACCACAATGTATTTGGGTACATACCAATGTCTAACAATTTGTAGTGAGCACTATTTTTTTTTTTTTTTTTTTTTTTTTTGCTCCCGAAAATGTAAAAATCGCGCTGGCCGAAAAGTCGCTCATTGCGTTCTGGAATGCTGAGGTGCTAAAGAAAATTGCGTGTTGATAAATTCGTGATAATATGCAACTCATACATACATTGTAATGAAGTGGTTATACAGCACACTAAATCCAAATGGACACCTGAATTTCTTGAGCGAATATAACTGTTGAATACATCTCTTATCCATCAGTGTTGCCCCTTACATTTTAATATTTGATGATGGAGTCTAGCTAATACAAACATCCACAATTATAGCATGAACCAATGTCATAAATAGATGCACCATTTCATAATAACCAGTACCATACATACAAGTACATGAAGATGGACCATTACCATGAGGCCAATCTCATAATTATATAGATGGACTGAAGCCTTTTATAGATCATACAAATATTCTTCCATGTTAATATGACAGCAAGACCCCCCCCCCCAAAAAAAAAAGAATACACCAGAGAAAATATCTCTTACAAATATGGAATTTGTAGATATACAAATTTGTTTTATAGATAATTAGAGCACACTTAATATGCTTACTCTCTACATCTTAGAAATCAGTAAATTGAATATCAGTCAAACCTCTCTCAAATCACAGCATCATAAGATTTCAACCTCAAAACTTTCAATGAGAAAAAAGAAACATAGTATTCTGGCCATTGTTATCTATTTGTCAAATGAAATATGAAATATAAAGGACCACAAAGTTTGGAAATTACAAGCTAATACTGTCAGCAGAAGCAAACTGCATGTATGTAAGAAAATCCAGCCCACAAAATGGAAACCAAAACTGTTTAATGACAAGACTACAGGTCTACCATCATTTAAAATAAAATCAATAGGCATATCACCCACCAGATGGCAATGAAATCGATTTTTAATTGAATAAATCTGGCCACTTTTGTCCTTCCAACAAAAATCAATAAGCAGCTCAATAACAATAATAATAATTTTCCCTTTCATGAAATTGTCCACTTCTGTCATTCATATGAAAAGTAACCTGTGAAACACATGCACTTGTACCATCTACTTTTTTATAACAAATTACAGATTTTGTTTTGCTTTGGCGAGTCTGTAGATGAGTTGCGAGACATCGTCAAAGATCTCTGGTTGTACGTGCTCTCTCACTCTCCCTATCCACGCCTTCAGCTTTGGTCTTCTGTCTAGCGTGCCATAACCGCAGGGTTCCACCTGTATAACCTGTTGTTTTGTGAAAAAGATTAAATATTTTAAGTTAAAGTCGAGTACTGGTCATGGAATTACACCATGAAAGAAACTTTCTGGATGCAATTAAAAAAGGTTCATTATAGAGTATATTGAGATTTGTGATTATCAAAATGATAACTAATTATTGACGCAATTGCTTAAAGCCGCATGCAGTACACACAGGAATTTGCATATAGGACTACAAACACATTTGGCAATCAGTGGCAAAAAGGTTTGGTCCAAACAGTTCAGCTATTTCTTTTCATATTTTGAATATGAGGGCATTTGAAATGCAATCCTTTTCACTGGACATTTCTTTTGCTCTATTCTGTCAAACTGACATAACAGAATCAGCAATCTGGTAACTAATTTTGTTTCACCTTTAACGGAATTGAACATCAATATTCAACCTTTTCAGCAATGCAATTTCACATCCCAAACTCCATGTTTTCATGTGTCGGGATTAAGCCTATTTATATTAAAACAAAAAAATCATCAAATTTATTCAAGATATAACACATAATTGTTTAAAATCACAATTTAATTACACAGAGGAAGAACCATGATATTGTAATCTAAAGGTTTCGCATACCCCAACTGCCTCCATTATGCCCAATTTTTCTTTTAATGTAATTCAGATGAATCAGATAACTTATAGATGCACTGGAACATCTGTTGGGAGCCGTAAAGGTACATGTATTAGCACTGTGTTAGAAGATGCTTTTCTGGTTCTGAGAAGATGAATTATGCAGTTTGTGTTCTAGTCACTTTTTTATGTGCCATATAATTCTGCAAAGCTACAAGAAATACAGAATGACCTCCTTGTTTCTAATGATTATCGTACTAAGACGCAGAATAACTTAAATATACATTGTACATGTATATACCTCAATAATCTTTATACATTTGACAACCAAATTATTCAGACCGCTTGCAATTTTGATGTATTTTTTCTTCTTCTTGTTACTCAAGAAAGAAAGCTGGACTGGCTGAATACTTTTGAGTGTAAGCTTTCATGTCACATTTTCAAGAAACATAAATTGGGACAAGTTATTTATCACATACCGGTACTTTAAAACTTACAAAACAAGGTAAATGTATGAATAATTTAGTTGTTGAAGGTATAGACCAGTTCTGGTCATGCGATTGCATTGTGAAAGAAACGTTGTGGAATCGATCGGTAAGGTTGATCATCTAGCATAGTAGTATTGGTGTATACTGCAAGGTTCCGGAATCATCAAAATGATAAGAAATTTGGCCCAGTCTTGGTTAAGTGATAAGCACTGTACACAGAAAGATGTATATGGTACTACCCTATATCTATACAGTCCGGATATATATAATAATTTACCAAATCTATCAATAAGTAGGCGGTTTCCCGTCAAAATTTGTATCGTCACGTATGACGTATTTATAGTCAAAACATATTCTTTCACATGACTGGTAATAAGAGCTTCCATTTCATTTTTTGAGAGGGGGGCGTTTCCAAAACTGGTCCATATAAATCATCAAGGTACCTCGTTGACGCCAAACAGGTCTGCGATGCTGATATCATACCCACACAGGAAAGGTTTTTCCTGGAGGAAGTGCTTTTCTAAGTTGTCTAAGGTTTCTTCCATTCTCTGGATGTCTGGTGCAAGGGCTGCAGGGTCTGGTGGGGTGCCCGTCATCCGGGGGAAGATCACCTGTGAAAAGGAGGAGACCGGTAGGGTGTTATTTATCTTAAAGCCCCACTGTACTACTTGCAGCTACTTGCTCCCTCTATGTAGAAAACAATGCCTAATCAGTGTCCGTTGGTCCCTCATGATCCTCTTTTTCTTATGTTAATTGAGAGCTGAGTTGATGAGATAGCCACCTGTCAGTGACCTCCCTGGGTGGTCTAATACCTCCTAGCCATACTAGTAAAGACGGTCTTTAAAGGCATTATTACAACAAAAACGTTGGAAAGAGACTATAGAGATGGGAAAGAGCGAGGGAGAGAGAGAGGGGGCAGGGAGAGGAAGAGGGTGTGGGAGAGAGGGAAAATAGAGACATAGGGTGAGAGAGGAGGGAGAATATTAAGAGTGAGAGAGGGAAAGTACGATGGAGAGAGAGAGAGAAAGAGAGAGGGAGAGAGAGAGAGAGAGAGGGGGGGGATAAGAGAACGGGAATGAAAAACAAGACTTGTATAATGTTTTATACACATATACATGATAAATTAGGGAGAAAGAGACCAAGAGAGAGAGAGAGATAGAGCCAGACAGAGTAAAACAGAGAGGCAGAATGAGGTGGAAACATGACAAACAAAAAGTAAGATGTACAAATCATTGATCATTGTATATACTTAGTTAATTAGACCAAGCCCTCGATGTGAATTGTAATGTAAACCCTATTTGTAGGGGTTTGCATGTTATCTATCTTGTACAATATTAGATTTAGGAACTGGGTAAAATAGTTGGTAGTACTTTTCAGTGCAGTACTTGATTCTGACCCTCTGGTCTTTGATACTACTGATACTTTACCTCAGTAGTTGATCGAAGGGGGGGGGGGATGGTGGGGGGCACAGTCTGCCCATGCCCCTCCCCCACATTTTAAGCCCAATCTGGCATTCATAAGTACCCCCCAAAACCCATCCCCCAATCAATGATATAATTTCTATGATTTCCATAAAATACATGATCCAATGTGTTTATGGCTGTATGAGCATTGATGTTTATTCAAATTGAATGCAATACAAAACAATCTGTTACAATTTACTGAAATTGCACGCAATTTGATGTTTGACTCACTTCTGCGCAAAATACATTATACACACGAGCTCTCATATTGAAATGCTGCCAATCCAAATATTCATTGATCCTTGACCTCTGCTGAAGGCTCTTGGGAAACCAGTGATCCGCACAGTCAAACTTTTCATGAAGATACTTTGTGATGGTTGCACTTTGCGAGTCGGGAATATGTGAAGATAAGCAGAAAGATGAATGGAATATGCATGATATATTGCATTTCAACTTTGTGGTCAAGAGTATTATGGGTGACCCCACACTTTCATATCAACGTGTTTATTAACTGATGGAAGTTTGAACACAAAGCAATTGTCTCTAAAGCACTTGTCTATAGGGTTCTTCGAACAATCCTTGGAAAATGTGCGCTTATCTGTACAGAACTAGGACTAACCTCTTTCCAAAAGACCTTTGCAACATTGATTCTGGTGTTCATGTGTTGCCAGGCGAGATACTCATCGACCTTGGCCCTATCCTGAAGGTCAGATGGGCAGGGGCGTCTACAAAGGGGGGGGGGGGGGGGGGGTGGGGTGCGACACGCCTCCTTTTGGAACTACACATGACCTTTAACTCAGATGGCGGTCATTTTGGATTTGCCCAATATGGCAGTCCCAGAAAGCGCCCTTCTTGGCGTCCGGCAGAAATCGTAATAGTATGGTATAATCTACCTCTGGGCCAAATTTGGTGCTTTTAGAAGAATCTGCACCAAAATATCTCTAACGGCCCCCACTAATAAGGATTAACAGACGAGAACAGTACACCGAATCGTCTGCTTTTTCTCATAATTTCATGAAACGTCAAAGCTTCCGCGCTTCACGCGGGAGGGGGAAACTTCATTCAGACAAAGATTAAGAGTCGAGCACGGTTCAACGAATCGTCTACTTTCTCTAATAATTTAATGAAACGCCAAAACTTCCGCGCGGGAGGGGGAGATGGGAATGCAGATAAGGATTAACAATCGAGAACAGTACACCGAATCGTCTGCTTTTTCTCATAATTCAATGAAACGTCAAAGCTTCCGCGCGAGGTAGAGAAACTGAAGTCAGACAAGGATTAATAGTTGAGAACGGTACAGCAAATCGTCTTCTTTTTATAATAATTTAATGAAACGTCAAAGAAGGGGGAAACGGAAGGGGGAAACTTCATTCAGACAAGGATTGAGAGTCGAGAACGGTGCAATAAATTGTCTTCTTTTCCTAATAATTTAAGGAACACCCCCCTAATCAGCGCGCTTCGCGTTCTTTAAATGATTCGCTTGCTCCCTACACAGTAAAAACGCTGCTTAAAAAAGTGATGTTCACTTACAGTTGTACACTATCTTAAACAACAGTTGAACAAATTGTAAACAATGTTGCTCGAAACGAAAGTAATTTTGTTAAACATTCGCTGTTTAAAATTTAATGACTGCTTTATTTACTATACGAGAGCTTTTAGACAGTGTTGTTTACATATGACGTCATGTGTCACGTGCCAGTAAAGTGCGCGTTGGCTAAAAGATTTGTTTCAAATCATGGCCAACCAAGCTGTAGACGTGTCGTGGATGAGTGGAAACGTCGCCGGACTGTCGATCACAAGGTCCACGGTTCGAGTCCCGCCGCGGAACTAATGTCCTATGGCAGCCTAGCATAGCCGGGTAATGTTGGAGCGCCTTGAGGACCTTGCAAGGTCGATACGTGCGCTATATAAGAATCCAATATTATTATTATTATTTAACAACAGCTCCTTTTTAAACAACTTTCTTTAAACAACCCAGTTGGTGTAAACAACCCCCACTGAACAACAGCTCCTTTTTAAACAACTTTCTTTAAACAACCCAGTTGGTGTAAACAACCCCCACTGAACAACAGCTCCGTTTTAAACAACCGTCTTTAAACAACACCAGTTGTTTAAATTGTGATTTTAAACAAGTTGTTCAAAATGTTGATCAACTAAGTGTTTAAACTTTAAACAACTCGAGTTGCTTAACATTTTAAACAACTCTTAGATCAGGTCACCCGTTAATCAACAGTTGTTTAAACTTTTAAACAACATGTTCACTAAATTTTTAACTGTGTACTACCCCTCCCTAAAATAAGATCCTAGCTCCGCGCCTGCATCAAAATATATAGCTATGATGCTGACTAAGTTGACGAGATAATCCGTATATTTATGTCGTCGAGGAAAATGACCATTTTGCGCATATGCAAGTACTATACACAGTTAAAATTTTTGTGAACAAGTTGTTTAAAAGTTTAAACAACTCTTGATTAACGGGTGACCTGATCTAAGAGTTGTTTAAAATGTTAAGCAACTCGAGTTGTTTAAAGTTTAAACACTTAGTTGATCAACATTTTGAACAACTTGTTTAAAATCACAATTTAAACAACCGGTGTTGTTTAAAGACGGTTGTTTAAAACGGAGCTGTTGTTCAGTGGAGGTTGTTTACACCAACTGGGTTGTTTAAAGAAAGTTGTTTAAAAAGGAGCTGTTGTTCAGTGGGGGTTGTTTACACCAACTGGGTTGTTTAAAGAAAGTTGTTTAAAAAGTAGCTGTTGTTCAGTGGGGGTTGTTTACACCAACTGGGTTGCTTAAAGAAAGTTGTTTAAAATGGAGCTGTTGTTCAGTTGGGGTTGTTTAAACCAACTGGGTTGTGTAAAGAAAGTTGTTTAAAAAGGAGCCGTTGTTCAGTGGGGGTTGTTTACAACAAAAGGGTTGTATAATGGGGTATAATTTGGGTTTGATACTCTGAATAAGTGCACCACTACTTCTGGGTCTCTATATAGGTATATGAAGACTAGGGTAATTCTGCAATTCATGAATTAGCGCCAAAACAGTGCCCATTTTGCATGAGCGCGCATGCACGCACGTATAAACTGCATATATAGGGATGCATACAATCTCTATGGCAAGGAATTTAGCACACGTTATAACCGAGTGCGCGATCAGTGCCGCACTGCATGACGCGACGATTTTAAGTCTACCTATATTCTTACATTTGCGTACAGATACCGAAAATTTTAACTGAACTTACGCTATAAGTTAAAAACTTCAAATTGGTTAATAGAAAAGTGATTTCAATTAAGCCATTGAATCCCCAGTCACTTAGAAGCGTGTCGGTAGCTTGGTCGGCCATGATGTGTGTTGTGTTGTGGGTTGGAAAGTAATAACTATTAAGCTAAATAAATGTAAGTATAGAGACAAACAAAATGGAGCCTGCAGAAACACGTGTGGTTGCTTTGGTAGTTTAATCCAGACTCAATGTCCATGTGCTTTTACATATGTATCAATCTGTGTAGTCAACAGAAGACCCTTGCATACACTTGCATTGTGTGTATGCATCTAATATGAATAACAATGAGCTGTGCCTTAACAGCTGCACTGCATTTCTAAGTGGCATGTCAATTTCAATTGCATGTTAGTTTCAAGGAACCTGTTTCTAAACATAACAATGTGCAATAAAGCCTTTAGCCAACACGCACTTTACTGGCACGAGACACATGACGTCATATGTAAACAACACTGTCTAAAAGCTCTCGTATAGCAGTCATTAAATTTTAAACAACGAATGTTTAACAAAATTACTTCTGTTTCGAGCAACATTGTTTACAATTTGATCAACTGTTGTTTAAGATAGTGTACAACTGTAAGTGAACATCACTTTTTTAAACAGCGTTTTTACTGTGTAGATAGTCCATAGGAAAAACAATTTAGCCTTCGGCCCCGGGTTTATAGGGTTAAATTTGTAGATATTGGGACATTTAATTGTGTCGGTAATTGGTGTCTAGTTTTGTCGATAATCGTTGGCCTCTACACCCCCCCCCCCCCCTCCAACTGAAAAAGGTCTAGCGACGCCCCTGGAGATGGGTACCAATAATCAGGGCATGCATGCTTGGCCTGCTCGTATTTCACTATTGTGATACTGCATGGTTCAGAGAATTAAAACAAATGTTCGGAAGTCGCAACCATCACATTTGTTTAACTGTGATAGTCCATTGTTCACAGAAATAAAAGAATTGTTCACTTTTGCGCTAATGCATTGATCAAAGAATGAATGAATTGTTGGAAATTACATCGATAACAAATTTTTTCACTATTGTAATACTGCATTGTTCAGATAACGCACAAAATGGTTCTGAATTCCGTTTATAACAATTTTTTTCCATTCTGTGAACCTGTAATATTCAGAGCAGGAAAAATTTATTTCGAATTGCATCAATCAGAGATTTTGGCATCAAATAAAATCTTTGGAGTGCTGATCAATTCATTAAAAATAATCTACAAAAACTGCACAAAACTGCAGAAAATTGATCACAATTTTTAGTCTAACATGATTTCGGTTTATCCCAAGCAGCCTCAGTACCTTACACAGTAGTAATTTCAGACAGGTTTTTTTTTCTGCACCATGATCAAAATAAAAACCATCTGAATAATCCAATCACATTCTCTAAACCATAAATAATCAAAGATTGGCTATTGGACTATCAAGAAAAAACAAACATGTCATAGTATTTCATTTTGTAGTACTCATATGAATTCTTACCGAACACAAACAATGCTGAAACATGTAAAACAATTGCTTAGGCCCTTGTGTGAATTTCATTTTAAAGAGCTGCTTTAAAGAGCAATCTAACCCTAGTAATAACGAGATTTACAGAATGGCAAAAGTTTAAAATGAAGCAGATCGATAATGAGAAAGTTATGAATGTTTTAAATATGAGATATGAGGTTCCCATGTGTCCTGTTTTGTGAGGGTGTCCACATTGAAATTTTTAAGGACTGTATGTGTGGGCCCCCATCAAATTTGGGCGACTAAAATTTTGGGTGCACATGTGTCTCCGGCACCTGGCAGTGTTGTTGATCCATACCTCTCGGTGAGTTTGAACTCTCCGTCTTGCATAGCCGGAATCTTCATCATTGGACTGACGGCTGCATACTCCTTGGACTGGTGCTCACCTAAAAGATCAAAGGTTACAAAGCAGGGCATGGCAATGAACAAAAGATAACAGAATAAAGAGATGGAAATTCTTTCCTTTTTGAATACAGACCTCTTTACAGAGTATTACAGAGTATTACAGGTGGACCACTACACCGGGGCTTCCCCCTACTCTTATACAAATAGTGCAGTAGGTTCTTAACGTGCAAAGGTAGTGACTCTTCTCTACACGGGGCCTCCATTTAACGTCCTATCCGAGAGATGGAGTGTTTTCCACTTAACATTAAAGGTAAATAATAATACAAAGTTTTGGACAATTTTGAAAATTGAGTGTATAGTGATTCTTTACAATTTTGATATATTTGGATGTCCCTGTGGATGTCGTATAAAAACTAGAAAATTTAGACCCTAAAACACTTCTGCTTTCGAGAAAAATTGAATATAAAAATTTTCGGGAGCAAAATAATAAAGCTGAGTCGTTGCGAAATTTTGGGCCCGATTTTAACCCCCCCCCCCTCCCCCTCTTGAAAAAATCCTGCGTACGCCACTGGCCAGGATAGTAATACAGCTATGTGTGCCATGGCCCGATGGGCCCGAGGGCAGGCCCATGTCTTTCAATCGACATTCAGCAGAACCCCTCGATACACACCCCCCCCCGAACTCTGGCAGAGAAATAGATAGAATTAGTACGTGCACTTCTTCCCCCCCCCCTTCCACAGGGTTCTTTATTTTCAAAACAAATTCCATCATATACAGCATATCCATATATCATATACTAATAATTAAAGAAATAATTTCCATACATAATGGCTTGACACAGATAATAACCATAATAACTTTTATGACAAAATTAGTACTTTAAATATATAATAAAAAAATACCAAACATAAAATACATGATCATGTTTATGTTAGCACATTTCAAACACTCTCAAAATATTTTCTAAAGTGAAACAATTTCTTTTTCAATTTATTCTCTCTGAGATTTGTTTGGTATATATATTTTTCCATTTCATAATAACGTTTTACAGCTGATAAAATTATATCAAATGATGGTAGTTGATTTCGTAATTTAGCTGAAAATATCTCTTGTCTTACAACCATCAGAACACAGTTGAGTGCATTATTATTGCTACCGCAAAATCCAAACAATTTATTTTGATTTGTAAGTTTGATCCTTTCCCCCGTCTCACGAAATATCCAGAACTCTAACTTCGACCATACTTTGTTAGAATAGTTACAAAAGCAAAAAACGTGCACTTACTTTTTCGTATGGCTATTGGACATGGAGTGTATGGGATCTTGTTTGCTCTCACAAACATCAACACCGACCTCGCAGGGTGCGACAGTACGTCGTAGAATATTTTAACAGACATTTTGCAACTTATTTAGGCATTAAATGGTAGAAATAACGATGCTTTTTACTGGCAGGTGATAACCTTGTGCGATGTCTGGACACCAATTATTCTGAGATTTGTTACGCCAGTACGTAAGTACAACGCGCGTGCGCGACGTGCACCATATGCATTGATATGCATGCACGATATCGCGCGCATGAAGAATATCGCTAATGTTTTTTCTGAGAACGAGACCGCAGCAGACAAAATAAAGAAGTTGAAATTATTTTTAGTGGATGTTCACCCCGTGAACACCTTTATACGCCACATTTCAAATCACATAGCGAGATACCAAAACGGTCTTCCATTAGAATAAAAATAGAAATATAAACAGAAATTGGTAATAGAAATAGAAATTATAGAAATCGATAAAAAAGGAAAATACAAATAAGAAATAGAAATTGATTTTGTAGGAGAGCTCTAAGATGGCGGCGTAATCGGTCTTTTGGCGAGCCGTGACGTCAATGCATAAGGTCTATACGGCAATGCGTTCCTCGATCTACCCACTCCTGCTGTTGCTGCTATAATGCTAGCTACTACTACTGTTTCCTAATGCCGGACAAGAGATTAAACTCCCCGTCCAAAAACGGTGATTCGATCGAGAAAAAACAAAGAAAGTTGCCCGTTGATTGTCAGCGATCCAACGCCATGTCTTCGCCAGCCGGCCCCGGCAGCTCCCGAGTGAGTGACGCGGCCGCTGCGGCCCCTGTTTGGTTCATAGAATATGAGAGGCGTTTGGATTCAAAGTTTGATGACCTGCATAAGAGACTGGATTTTCATGAAGCTGCTTGTGAAGAAAAGTTCCAACATCTGGAAAAGGAATTGGCTGCAGCTTTTGATAAGATTGACGACCTTGAGAATAGATCTCGAAGAAACAATCTAATCTTTTTCAACTTCCCTGAAGGTGAGGAGCCTGATTCTGCCAGTGGATGCAGTGAGTTGATTTCATCTTTTTTGGCCTCTATTGACAAGAATCTTGAGCATGTTCAGATCGAGAGGGCTCACCGCACGCCGCCAGGTCCACTATCATCTCGTGGACATCCCCAGAATGGCAGCCAGTACAAGCCGAAGGACCCGGTGGGGTCACTCAATGTGACTTCCGGACCGCATGACCGTTACCAAAATCGCGGAAAAAGGGGTCAATTTCAAGCAATGTCCGCGGACAAAATATTCCTCGAAATAAAGAAAATAGGGGTGCACAGGTGTCCTCGAAATTGATAAATAGGGGTCAGGAAAAGGGAAAAGAGAAAACCGGGAAGGGAAAAGAGAAAACCAAGAAGAAAAATTCTCGGAGCCGAGTCTTGTCCTTGAAATATGGTAAAATAGGGGTAAATTTGCGAAAGTGTCCTTACAATCTTATAAATAGGGGTATTCCAAAGTACGATTTTGTCCTTGTTTTGACGTAAAAAAGGGGGTTAAATTTCACAAAATGTCCTTGAAATTGACCGCAAAAGGGGGTTATATGCATTTGTGGTAACGGTCATGCGGTCCGGAAGTCACATTGAGTGACCCCACCGGGCCGAAGGATCGTCCAATTCATGTTTGCTTCAGTTCGTTTCAAGATCGAGTGAGGGTCCGGAAGGCATGTGTTGCTGCGTTCAAGGAGGGGTTCAAGTTCAAAGAGAGATCAAAGTTGTATGTTGCAGAGGATTTCAGTCATCGCGTTCAGGCTCGCCGTAAATCTCTCCTGCCTGAGTTAAAGATGTTGCAGCAACAAGGAAAGCGAGCATTCTTTGTATACCCTGCGACAATTAAGTATGTCCAAGATCACCAGCTGAAGGTTCACAAGCCAGGTGTTTGAATTGCATCTGTAGTACATCATAACAACACTGTGATTATCATAGTGGCTGTCTCGTACAAACCGTCTGACTTTCACAGAAAACTTTTATATTTTACAAGATGACATGCCGTGAACTTAACGCGTTTTAACTTGCTGGACACCAGATTAGTTTAGTGATGTCAGTCTTTTTAAACATATTTTGTTTACTTAAACTTTTTTAGGAATTCTCGGGGTGCCCTGGAGGTGCCTTGTTTTTGGTTACCCACGATTCACCATTGGGGATAATAGTTTTTATTGTTCTTATCCTTGTTGATACTGGTTCATTATGATTAATTATGAGGCTCTAAGGTTTTCTCATTCTTGCCACATACTGTTGGCTGCCTTTACAGTTTGTTTTGTTTTTGGTGGGTGTTTGTGCGTATGCTTTTTTCACTGAGTGTGTGGTGTGTGCCCTTTTCCCAGGGGTTCTTTATCATGAATCAAATTGTGTAAATTTTTAGGATATTACTTGTTTTGTCAACTCACTGTTGCTACTCTAGGTTTTTACTGTTATATGATGTTACAGATTAATACTTTTAATTGCAGAGGACTGCATGACAATTTTAAAAGAAAGAAAGTTTTTAATTTTTTAAGAGAATTTGGGAATGATATAATCTTTCTTCAGGAAACCCACTCTAGGATAGATGATGAGAAGCTGTGGCGTACTCAGTGGGGAGGGGAGGCAGTTTTTGGCAGCTATGGTTCCAATAGCCGAGGTGTGGCTATCTTGTTTAAAGCTTCTTTGAAAATATCAGTCTTATCTTTTCACCTGGATCCTGAGGGAAGATATATTATCCTCCATGTTAATGTTAATGATGTACACTTTATTCTTGTCAACTTATATGGCCCTAACAAAGACTCACCAGATTTTTTTGTTAATGTTTTTGCTAAGTTAGATGAAATAGGTAACTCTCATGTTATTTTAGCAGGAGATTTGAATATTGCGGTAGGCCCTTTAGATTATGAGGGTTCTAATGCAACCCACTCTAATGCTCGTGCCAAATTGCTTTTAATATGTATGTAGAAGAATTAAGTCTTGTAGATGTATGGAGAAGAGATCATACTCATGATAAGATTTTTACACGCCATCAGAAAATTCCATTTGTTTCCTCCGGGTTAGACTATATTTTTATTTCTAGTGATTTGTTGGATTGCGTAAAGAAATCTAAAATTGTGACTGGTATTTGTTCTGATCATTGTATGGTAACACTAGCACTGTCACTAAATGATTCACCTCGGGGCAAGGGATATTGGAAACTGAACACTGCACATTTGAAACATTCAGAATTTTGCAATTTCATTAAAGACAAAATTAATGAATTTAAGGAATTTCATGCTGAATGTGATCTAAATCCACATATTATTTGGGATGCATTCAAATGCACAATGGCTGGTCATTGTATGGAGTATTGCAGTAGAAAGAAAAAAGAAAAGAATTTGACTAAGAGTAATTTACTAAAGAGTATATCCTTACTTAAAGAAAAAATTGGTTCATTGAAAAAGGATAATAGTTCAAATGAAGAACTGCTAGAATTATATAGCAAATTAGAAGTTGAAGAAGCACAGTTGAATGAACTTCTGGATACTGAAACTGCTGGCTCTATAGTAAGGTCTAGATTAAAGTGGGCTGAACACGGAGAAAAAAGCTCTAAATACTTCTGCAATTTAGAAAAACGGTCCTATGAAAGAAAAACTATACGCCAACTGAAGGCGAACAATGAGCAAATCATCACTAATCCTAAAAGAGTACTTCAGGAAATTCATTCTTTTTATAAAGCTCTATACTCTTCAGAGGTATCTCTTGAGGATAGGGACACTATCAAGGATTTTATCGCCCCTTTGAATATACCTACCTTATCAGATGATTCAATTTCTGCTCTAAACAGACCTTTAACCAAAAATGAACTTTGGACTACATTAAAGAATATGGGAACAAATAAGAGTCCAGGACTAGATGGCCTTCCTTGTGAATTTTATTTAACCTTTTTCAATGATATCATAGATTTATTACTCCACTCTTATAATTATTCCTTTCAAGAAGGAATTTTATCACAATCTCAAAGAAGTGGAATAATCACACTTCTTCCAAAAAAGGGTAAGGATCCATTGTTAGTGAAGAATTATCGCCCTATCTCTCTACTGAATGTTGACTATAAATTATTAGACAAAGTTATGAGCTCCCGTTTGAAGTCTTGTATAAATTCTTTGATACATACAGATCAACAAGGGTTTATGAAGGGACGCAACATTGGGGCCAATATTCGGGTTATAATTGATTTAATTGAATACACAGACTATATGAATGAGCCAGCTACAATTATTTTGTTAGATTTTGAGAAAGCGTTTGATAGAATAGAACATGATTATTTATTTTCAGTCTTGGACTATTTTAATTTTGGAGACAATTTTATAAGATGGATAAGGTCTTTTTACAATGACAGAACTAGCTGTGTGTTAAACAATGGTTTTATGTCCAATCCGGTTGCAATTAAAAGAGGAATATTCCAGGGGTACCCAATATCCCCTCTTTTATTTATACTAGCTATTGAAATTCTGGCTATTTCAGTACGACACAATCCAGGGATAAAGGGAATTTCAGTTGGCAATTTTGAACAGAAGATAAGTCTTTTTGCAGATGACACAACTTGTTTTTTGAATGGGGAAACAGTTTCCTTTAAACATTTATTTGAAACGTTGACTCAGTTTGCAAAATTTTCAGGTTGTCGCATTAATTTAAGTAAG
The DNA here is from genome assembly GCF_000002235.5 of Strongylocentrotus purpuratus. Lineage (NCBI taxonomy): Eukaryota > Metazoa > Echinodermata > Echinoidea > Camarodonta > Strongylocentrotidae > Strongylocentrotus > Strongylocentrotus purpuratus. Next base: position 1,090,120 of record NW_022145576.1, on the reverse strand, counting down.
TCAGATGCAATTCATATAGGAAAGCTGAAAGGCAGTACAGTTATTCCGCAAGATGCATTAGGGTTGAATTGGAAATCAAAAACGTTTAAGGCTTTAGGAGTGGTTTTCTCATTGAACACAAAAATGCTTTACGAACTGAATTTTGTTCCCAGACTTGTCATTATAGAACAGATTTTAAATTGTTGGAGGCATAGAAGCCTATCCTTGTTGGGCAAAATTGCTGTTGTAAAGTCGCTTTTACTCCCCCAAATGTTATTTTTGTTTTCAGTATTATGCATTGACCTGCCAAACTCTTTCTTTAAAAGATTAAATGGTTTGCTTTTTAAATTCATTTGGAGCAATGGCAATGACAGAGTTAAGAGAGATATATTATGCAATGATTATGAAGAAGGGGGTCTAAGGATGATTAATCCTTTAGTTTTTTGCACAAGCGCAGAAAGTTTTGTGGATGGCTAAACTCTTAGACGATAAATATGAAAGTTGTTGGAAAACAATAGAAATATATATTCTTTCTACCTTTTGTGATGACCATCTTGCCTTTTTTAAGGCAGATGCCCCTGATTCGGTTTTGGCAAAACTTAAAAATTGCCAGTTAACAGCGTCTATTAAGACATGGTATTTATAAAGGCAAGAGATGAAAAGAGAACTAGGTTTATGTCAGTTTCATTTACAAGATTTTATTTGGTGGAATAGAAATGTAAGATTGCAATATAAAACACATTTTTTCTATCCAGTTTGGTATGAAAGGGGTATTCATTCCATTTTTCAATTACATAATGGTTTTGGTAACCCCAAAACATTTGAAGACCTCGTAATTGAGTTTGACATTCCTATTAGAGACCAAAGAAAATATGACTCCCTCGTGAATGGCATATTTTTGGAGTGGTTTGATAATTCTCTTAATGTGGATGACAATATATTTAATCAAATTTTTAAAGATCTATTAAGTCAAAAGAAAATGTCTAAGTATACATACAATATTTTGCTAAAGAAATATAGTTGTACTAATGCCAAAAGGGAGAGTAAATGGGAGGAACTCTTTGGCCATCAACCCAAAGAGAAGGATTGGTCGATTATTCATACGAGTAACTTTTGTTGCACAATTGAGACTCAGTTAAGGAGTTTTTATTTCAAATTTTTCCATAATGCTATTGGTTTTAATGCATTTTTGTTCAAGATTGGGAGAAAGGAGTCTGCTAATTGTTATTTTTGTTCAGATTTTCCAGAAACTTTAGATCACTTGTTTTTTGACTGTAGGAGAGTTGTACCACTGTGGGAAAAATTGGTGGATAAGATTAACACTGGCACTGATCACAGTTATAATCTGACTCTGTCAAAATTTAATTTTTTGTTTGGGATACAGTCAAGGGACAAATACGCCTCTTGTATAAATTGTCTCTGTTTATGTTTAAAATATTACATTTATTCATGTAGGTTTCAGGGAAAAGAACTTATTTTCGAAGCATTTGTTTCAATGGTAAAGTTCAAACAAAAAAATAGAATATAAAATTTCCCAAAAGAAAAATAAGTTACAAGTCCATTTTAAGAAATGGTCTATCAATTTTAACTGAAATTTAGGAGTAGTCTTGCAAAGCTCTGTTGTCATTAACATCTTCATTGGCTTTTTGAATTGTAAACTAGCCCTCTGGGAAAGTATATGAGTGTGAGTGTGTGTGTGTGTGTGTGCGTGTTTATGGGTGCATGAGTGCGTGCCTGTTTTGTAGTTTTAAGATGATATTATATTTTATATTGCTGCTTTTACTCTGTTAATTTTTCAGAAAAAACAATAAAAACAGAAAGAAAAAAAAAAGAAAAAAAGAAATTGATTTTGTATTTCTTGTTTTAAAATGGCTAAAAGTTTATTGCACTTTTACGTCTGAGCGCGTGCAGGAGCAAGGCTGCAAGGTTGCATTTTACGCATCTTGATTGGCTGACAGTTATTTCTCTCCTATTATGACATCACAATCAATGAAACCGTACACACACCGATGCATTGTGATTGGCTGAAAGGATTTCTCGCACTTTCATTATGACATCACAATCAGCTCAAAAGACATGATTGCGCAGCCACTTGTTTAAGCGTCGTGATTGGCTGAAAGTTTCATCGCCCTTTTGTGACATCACAATCACAGTTACTACGATCGCAATAAGTAAACAATTAAACATAAAATTTAAAATGCTAGCTAGGAGCCGTCCAACCAACAATAAGGCCGACCAGAGACTATTTATCGACACTTAACCCTATGACATTTTTCGCGATAATTTTTTAACGCACTGAAATTTTGTGACTTTTTTCTTTTGAGTCTTGCGCATCTTTTGAAAGAAATTTTTCGAAAATCGGACCTACCATTACAAAGTCACGTGTCCTTTTGTCTTTGCATGTCAGCCCGAAAATCGCGCATTTTTGTGATTTGTGTACAAAACATATGGAAATCTCATTTTTCAAATAAAGAGATAAAGCGTTGGTTATTTGGATTTGTTTACAGTTGAGGTGTTTATTTTGGGGTCAAAATAGTTGAATTATAATTGGAAATGAAATAAAACAACAAAAACAATAAAAATCCATAAGTTAAAAAAAACAAAGAAATACATAAGAAATTATCAAAACAATAGATAACATAAGGAATAACCCTGGTTTTTTCAATTTGTTGCGTTGTATTATTATTCCAAACGGTCTAACAAATGTATGTAGTGAGAAAAAATGCTTAAATATGAATAATGTCTGATTTATTGGCATAAATGTGAATTGTATGGCCTTATTTGCATAAATTACCATAAATATGCAAATGAATGCAAAGTGAATTTTTCAAAAAATTGAAATTACCATAGTATTCTATACACTTCACTTGACATGTATGCAAATTTTCGCGACGATCGGGCGTTTCACGGCCGAGATCATAGGGGGGGGGGGCCTTAGAAGCCACCCCCCCCCCTGGGCTATGCAGTTTCAAAATAGCCCGGGCTACATAGGGTTAATGTGGATGTCTTTTTCATAGCTGCAGAGGTGAGGAATGTGAGGGTTTGTAAGTATATAGTTAGTAATACTATTTTGTTACGGTTCATCTTGTAACTGCAATAAGCATGGAACCAGTGCCCTATATATATATTTCTTTGAATTGATTCATCATACAACATAAACTATGTCCGGTAACGGAGTAAGGGGAACATGTACGGAGGGGTTTGTATCAACTTATTTTCACGTTGCCTTTCCCTCTCCGTTTTCTTTCTGGATTACTTTGGAATTTTCATTTGCGTTTTTTTCTTCTTGCAGGATTGTTTCTTTTTTAATCAGAATTTTGTATCAGTCCTCTTCCTCAGTAAAAGACCCCAAAAGTTAGAATTTAAACTGACATATTTGCCCCTCTTGGCATATATAACAGATTAATTCACAGTTAAAGTTGACATAGATTTTATTCTGTTGGTGAATATGTGCATATCAATCAATGATAACATTATTCTGCAAGTTACATTTTGAATCTGATTTGTAATGATCTATAACTTCAAACTTTCAATACATACATGCATGTCACATGTGTCATGTGTTGGATAAATGGTGCATTCACAGTGTACATATGTATGACATAGCACAGAATCAACAATTGCAAATGGTAGGATATTGAAAAATGGTTTGATTTCTAGGTCTGGCATGACAATTTCTTTCTATTTTACATGTACAGTTAACAAAAAAAATTGATGTTTTTTGTAAAGGTGGACTGGCTGAATACGGGCCTTTGTTATATACTTTCAAGATGGAAGCTTTAATATGTCACATTCTCGAGAAACATAGATTGGGACTTATTAATTGTTTACATACTTAAAAGAATTTTTAACAGTAGATCTATATTGAGATTGTAATTGATTCTCTCTCTGGATACCCCCCTCCCCCCCACCTCTCTTTGGTCTCTTGCTTCATGTTGGTACATCTCCAATATGAGTACTTCCTTTGCATGTTTTTGAGAGAGCTCTTTATTTTTAAAAGTCCTTATTTCTCCCCATCTGTTTCTCTTTTCTCTCCCTCCCCATCTCTTAATTTTATCCTCCATATTTGTTCCATCTATCTTCTATCTGTACTCTTCTCTCTCTCTCGTCTATCTCTTTCCCTTCTCTCCCCTTCTTCTTTTCTTCTCTGCTGTCCAGGCGCGGATCCAGGATTTATTAGGGGGGGGGAGGCCCAAATTTGAAATTATGCGAGCCAAATATTGGTACGTGATGGTGACCAACAGTGACGTAATGCGGGGGGGGGGGCGAGTTTCCCCCTCCCAAGCTTTGACGTTTAATTAAATTATTAGAGAAAGAAGACGATTCGTTGTACCGTTCTCGAAAATAATTCTCGTCTGAATTTAGTTTTTCCCTCCCGCGCAAAGCTCGGAAAATTTTACGATTTATTAAATTATTAGAGAAAGGAGACGATTCGTTGTAGAGTTCTCGACTCTTAATCCTCGTCTGAATTCAGGTTCCTCCCTCCCGCGCGAAGCACGGAAGCTTTTACGATTCATTAAATTATTAGATAAAGAAGACGATTCGTTGTACTGTTCTCGACTCTTAATCCTTGTCTAAATTCAGTCCCCCCCCCCCATCCTCCTCCTGCGCGAAGCGCGGAAGATTTGACGTTTTATTAAACTATTGAAGAAAGAAGACGATTCTTTGTACCGTTCTCGACCAATAATCCTTGTCTGAATTCAGTCCCCCCCCCCCCTCCCTCCTTCCGCGCGAAGCGCGGAAGCTTTTACGTTTCATTAAATCATTAGAGAAAGAAAACTATTCGTTGTACAGTTCTCGACTCTTAATCCTTGTCTTAATTCAGTCCCCCCCCCCCCTACCCCTCCTGCGCCAAGAGCGGAAGCTTTGACGTTTTACTAAACTATTAAAGAAAGAAGACGAAAGAAGACGATTCGTTGTACCGTTCTCGACTCTTAATCCTCGTCTGAATTCAGTCGCCCCCCCCCCTTCCGCGCGAAGCGCGGAAACTTCTACGTTTCATTAAATCATTAAAGATTCGTATTACCGTTCTCGCCTCTGAATCCTCGTCTGAATTCAGTCCCCCCCCCCCCCCTCTCCTCCTGCGCGAAGCTTTGACGTTTCATTAAATTATTAGAGAAAAAAACGATGCGTTGCACCGTTCTCTGTACTCTTGATCCTTGTCTGAATTTTAAAGATGTTCTTTTAATTGATCCTTTTTCTTCCAACGTCCTCTTCCGATTTTTTAGGAGGGACCGCCCCCCCCCCCTGGCTACGCGCCTGCGGTCAGATAAACACTTTTTGATACCTTGCCCGACCCCGCAATCTCAGTGGTTTAAGGCAATACATTACGGTCAGATAAGCATTCAGGGGCCCGCCTTAGGGCCCCTGGTGGGGTGGGGTCGAGGCGGCGGAGCCGGCTCCGGAAGCTCAGGGGTTTTAGGCGTTTAATTAAGGCCAGATGAGCATTTTGTTATATACCTTATTATTTTGTGACACTGGCAGGTCACTATTTGGCGTGGGGTCCAGGGGGCGGAGCCCCCAAAAATCAGGGATTTTAGGCATTAAATTACCGTCAGATGATCATCTAAGGGCCCGCCGTAGGGCCCTAGATGGAATCCAGGGGGCAGAGCCCCCGGAAGCTTAGGGGTTTTAGGCATTTAATCACGGTCAGATGAGCATATTTTGATGCCTCATTATTTTGTTGACACTGGCAGTTAACTATTCTATTTTATTTCTCTTTAATATACTTTTTCAAAAAAAAGTGGGGGGGGGGGGAGCTCGAGGCTCTCGATCCCCGCCGTACCTCTGGCCCTGACATGTAGGAATCTCAAGAATCATATTTTTTGCCTGGCTGTAAATCTAGGAATTTGTCATTTTCCAACAAACACATACAAACGTATAATTTACTAAAAAGTGAGGAAAATTTTCGGAAATAATGTCATTTCAGCATTATTTGTAATCCACCGTTGTGGAATTAGAAATAAACCACGTTTGAATTTGATTTTCCCCAAGCCCCCCCCCCCTATCAGTACGCCATTATCTCCTCTTTTCCTTTTTTCTTTCCCTTTCCTTCCTTCTCTCTTATTTTTTTGATGGGGGGGGGGGGGGGTCAACAGCCTGGGAGGCAAGGCCCTTTCGGCCCCCGATCTCCTTCTTCCCCCTTTTCTTTTCTTCTCTCTCTTTTTTTTTTTTTTTTGCGGGGGGGGGGGCAAGGCCCGCTCGGCCCCCCTGGATCCGCGCCTGCTTCTGTCTCTCTCTCTCCCCTTGTATCCTATCTCACACCTGTATCTCGTCGCTCTTTTCTTTGAGACTTTGTCTCATCTCTCTCTCCCTCTATCTCATATATTTCTCACCCTCTCTCCTCTCTCTCATACCATCCTGTCTTTCCATCTTCAGTAATCATTCTCTTCCATGAAAAACTAAGACATTTTAGAACTGCAGCATTGACAAACAAAGTTTAATACGATAAATGATTTATATCATGATCATTCTCTTCGTAGCGGTACAAGGATTGCGTACGTCGTGCAATATACCGGTATGTGGGGGGCGCGAGACGACAGCATTGAATTACGAACATTGCTAATGCCCGCGTCACACTGTCCCGAAGATGATATAAGATGGACACACGATGAAGGAAAATTCCAAATTCGGCTCTGATCGTAAACACATCGGGCCATATCGGGCCATTCGTGAGGGCATCTGAAGCAATCGTGTGGCCGCCGTTGGATTTTTCAGGCTCCGGCAGCAACTTCGTGAGCGGTGGCAAAATCTTTGGCGTGCCAAAAAATTACCCGAAGACCTTGCGATGGTTCATTTTCGTGTTGTATTCGTGTGTCCATGTTGCCCTTCGTAAGGCCATCGTGAGGGCATCTTGTCAAATCGTGTCATCCTCGTAATGACTTCGTGTGATCATCGGTGCCATCGGGAATTTATTACCTCACGAAGACAATACGAAGGAAACAAGATGCTGTCCGAATGTCTTCGGAAGGCAACACGACTACATCAAACCCTAGCAATGCCATCGTGTAGCCATCGTATTATAGTACGATGACTTCCAGATGGGACCACGGTGTCGGCGAAGACAGCCGAATTTAAGTAGCTCAAGCGTTTCCCATGTGTCATGGTAACGTGGACATATGTTGCAATAAGCTATATTTCTCGTATCTATACTGATTTGTTTTTCAGATTCAATATATCATGTTATGGAATGGAATGTTTTATATTACATTATGTGTTTTAATTTTGTTTGTAAACTTTGTAATTCGGCTAAACGCCGCGATGAAAGTTTTATTTGAAATAAACCATTTTGAATGAATGAAAAAATAAATATATAAAGCCAGCCTCATAGCCAGAGGCTTTTTCAAGTACCTCAAAAGTGCTCTTCTTATGTAGGAAAGGTGCCCCTATAACTTCGTATGAAGTGCCATTTTTACAGAGCAAAAGGGCCCATTTTACCTTAAAAAGTGCCCATTTCACTTTTGACAAGTGCCCCCTTTACTCTGGTAATTACCCTATTCTTCCCCTTTTAATAACTACCCACTTTAACTCCCTTAAGCAAACCTTTTATTTCCACGTGTGCCCCTTTTCCAATCTTATTAGTGCCCCTTTTTCGTATGATAAGTTTTCCCATTAGAACAAGAGAGCTCCTTCTCCTTCTCATAAATGCCCCCTTTTCACCTATTAAAAGTGTCCCTTTTCATTCTCATAAGTACCCCTTTTCATATTTACTCAGTGCCTCTTTTCAGGGGCGATAAATTCCCCTTTACACCTCTGAAAATTTCCTTTTTAACAATGATCCGTGCCCCTTTTCCTTCATATAGAAACGTTGTATCATCCGTTCAATCTGACTTGCGTGCATATAACAAATAAGCATTTTTCCATGAAAAAGTGAAGTTTTTCTAAAAATGTGCGTTTCTTTCCAGCATTGGGGCGCCCGGGAGTCACTCAGGTAACATTTCATAAAGTATAATATAAAAAGACCATATGCAAATTGTCTGTACTTTTGTCGGAAAAAATAGATTTATCCAGCACAATGTCGTCTCTTTTTCCGTAGGAGAAGAGCAAAAAGCGAGTTTCAATCATACTTTGGCCGCTCTCGCAAGCTCTCACTCGTTTCACTGTGGTCAAGCGACTTTGGGACAATTAGCGGTTAACGAAAATACTAATCGTTAGCTTTCTTCTGGTATTAAACTTGTTTTGATTTATTGTATAATTTTGTCGGAATAAAGGAAACAAAGAGGCTTGACCAATAACGTAACGTCTGAATTGACCTTTTGACCTTGAATTCCGTGATGCAAGCGCACATAAACAGGTTCTAATGACGTCATCTTCGCTCAATCGGTGTCTTTTATCGTAAAATGCTACACTTTCACAATGTTTATACATCTTTTTTAATTATTAGTAAGAAAAAACACATTTTGTCTGATACCACTAATGTTTTGGGTTTTATTTAAAGAGTAATTTTAAAATAAGAGCCATTTTACTGTTCAAGTTTACTGGATCGTACCATTAAAGTCGCAGGGTAGAAAGATGAATTTTCCAACCGCGCCAAATTTGATTTACGTTCCGCCATTCTGTTAAATGGGTTTGTGTTGTTAAGAATCCACTGCTTTCTGCTCCACAAAACGTCCACATGCGGAATCATTTATCAACTAAACTATTCAAATTTATGAATGCTTCCTTCCCAGGTGTTTGTGTTGTTGAAGCATTTCATTCACCTGCTATCATTCTTTGTACTCCAATTGCCAGTACGCAAATTACATTTTGGTTTTATAGTTTCATGCGGAGTCGTTTATCAACTATATGTATTCAAATTTATGAATGCTTCCTTCCCAGGGGTGGTGTTTATGCATTTCATTCACCTGTTATTATTCTTTGTACTCCAATTATTGTTAGAATACAAAATGCATTTTGTTTTTATAGTTTCATTCAATAAAGCTATGGTCACAAATCAGAGCAGCGACCGACCGATCAGTAGCCTGCTCGGTCGCTGCTGGAATTAGGCATCGCCCAGCGATTAGGTCGGTGCCCGGGCGGCGACCGCCCAGGCACCGAGCGTATTTTGGGCGGCGAGTGAAAAGTGAGCAGGCGCCGCCCAAATTTTAACTCCGCGCTAAAACTTCAGCGGCGACCGAGCGATGCCCTAAAAACGAGCGGTGCCTGGACGGCAGCCGCTCGGTGGCTGGGCAGCCGCCGGGCAGAATTGGTTAAAAACTCGCCGCTCGGCCGCCGAGCAGTCTACTTTTGGGTAATGTGACCATAGCATAAGTAAGTCAATAAAAGAGTATGTTCTGCACGATAAAAACAATGTGTGTCCCTATTGTACAATGTAATGTGTCTCCTCATTTTGTAATAGTTAATTTACCCATTCACATAATGGAACTACCTGCCCGGTGAAGCCAGTGGCCCGTGACCCCTGAGCACTTAACACCGTACATGGGAGTCAGTTTGTGGTCAACTTCTTTTATGAGACAAATCTAAGCAAACGTTTCCATATGTCTAATAAGGGACCTATCCCCTTTTCATTAATTCCCATTATCAACTTCTCTTTTTAAACGTGCCCCTAATTTAAAATGAATATTAGGGCAATTTCTCCCAAAACTCGCTCGCTATACTCACTCGCATTGATTTCATAGATGATATAATTATGTTACTTATCAAAGGTCTTTTCAGTCTTCCGTTATGAGAATGTGAGTATAACCCCATCAGTATTGGATTTAATTATCTTTATAAGATGTAATTGTTTGCACTGCGACCTCACAAATCTTAACATTTTTCCTCGCTCGCATATGAATATTCAGACCATCATACCCAACTGCAAAGTATGATGCTTAAACAATATCTTGTTTGATGTACAAAGTGAAATAAATATTGAGAGCATCCCTGTTAATGTGACCACAATGTATTTGGGTACATACCAATGTCTAACAATTTGTAGTGAGCACTATTTTTTTTTTTTTTTTTTTTTTTTTTGCTCCCGAAAATGTAAAAATCGCGCCGGCCGAAAAGTCGCTCATTGCGTTCTGGAATGCTGAGGTGCTAAAAAAAAATTGCGTGTTGATAAATTCGTGATAATATGCAACTCATACATACATTGTAATGAAGTGGTTATACAGCACACTAAATCCAAATGGACACCTGAATTTCTTGAGCGAATATAACTGTTGAATACATCTCTTTTCCATCAGTGTTGCCCCTTACATTTTAATATTTGATGATGACGTCTAGCTAATACAAACATCCACAATTATAGCATGAACCAATGTCATAAATAGATGTACCATTTCATAATAACCAGTACCATACATACAAGTACATGAAGATGGACCATTACCATGAGACCAATCTCATAATTATATAGATGGACTGAAGCCTTTTATAGATCATACAAATATTCTTCCATGTCAATATGACAGCAAGACCCCAACAAAAAAAAGAATACACCAAAGAAAATATCTCTTACAAATATGAAATTTGTAGATATACAAATTTGTTTTATAGATAATTAGAGCACACTTTTTATGCTTACTCTCTACATCTTAGAAATCAGTAAATTGAATATCAGTCAAAACCTCTCTCAAATCACAGCATCATAAGATTTCAACCTCAAAACTTTCAATGAGAAAAAAGAAACATAGTATTCTGGCCATTGTTATCTATTTGTCAAATGAAATATGAAATATAAAGGACCACAAAGTTTGGAAATTACAAGCTAATACTGTCAGCAGAAGCAAACTGCATGTATGTGAGAAAATCCAGCCCACAAAATGGAAACCAAAACTATTTAATGACAAGAATACAGGTCTACCATCATTTAAAATAAAATCAATAGGCATATCACCCACCAGATGGCAATGAAATCGATTTTTAATTGAATAAATCTGGCCACTTTTGTCCTTCCAACAAAAATCAATAAGCAGCTCAATAACAATAATAATAATTTTCCCCTTCATAAAATTGTCCACTTCTGTCATTCATATGAAAAGTAACCTATGAAACACATGCACTTGTACCATCTACTTTTTATAACAAATTACAGCTTTTGTTTTGCTTTGGCGAGTCTGTAGATGAGTTGCGAGACATCGTCAAAGATCTCTGGTTGTACGTACTCTCTCACTCTCCCTATCCACGCCTTCAGCTTTGGTCTTCTGTCTAGCGTGCCATAGCCGCAGGGTTCCACCTGTATAACCTGTTGGTTTGTGAAAAAGATTAAATATTTTAAGTTAAAGTCGAGTACTGGTCATGCAATTACACCATGAAAGAAACTTTCTGGATGCAATTGAAAAAGGTTCATTATAGAGTATATTGAGATTTGTGATTATCAAAATGATAACTAATTATTGACGCAATTGCTTAAAGCCGCATGCAGTACACACAGGAATTTGCATATAGGACTACAAACACATTTGGCAATCAGTGGCAAGAAGGTTTGGTCCAAACAGTTCAGCTATTTCTTTATATATATTTTGAATATGAGGGCATTTGAAATGCAATCCTTTTCACCGGACATTTCTTTTGCTCTATTCTGTCAAACTGACATAACAGAATCAGCAATCTGGTAACTAATTTTGTTCCACCTTCAACGGAATTGAACATCAATATTCAACCTTTTCAGCAATGTAATTTCACATCCCAAACTCTATGTTTTCATATGTCGGGATTAAGCCTATTTACATTAAAACAAAGAAATCATCAAATTTATTCAAGATATAACACATAATTGTTTAAAATCACAATTTAATTACACGGAGGAAGAACCATGATATTATAATCTAAAGGTTTCGCATACCCCAACTGCCTCCATTATGCCCAATTTTTCTTTTAATGTAATTCAGATGAATCAGATTACTTATAGATGCACTGGAAAATCTGTTGGGAGCCGTAAAGGTACATGTATTAGCACTGTGTTAGAAGATGCTTTTCTGGTTCTGAGAAGATGAATTATGCAGTTTGTGTTCTAGTCACTTTTTTATGTGCCATATAATTCTGCAAAGCTACAAGAAATACAGAATGACCTTCTTGTTTCTAATAATTATCGTAATAAGACGCAGAATAACTTAAATATACATTGTACATGTATATACCTCAATAATCTTTATACATTTGACAACCAAATTATTTATACCGCTTGCAATTTTGATGTATTTTTTCTTCTTCTTGTTACTCAAGAAAGAAAGCTGGACTGGCTGAATACTTTTGAGTGTAAGCTTTCATGTCACATTCTTAAGAAACATAAATTGGGACAAGTTATTTATCACATACCGGTACTTTAAAACTTACAAAACAAGGTAAAGGTATGAATAATTTAGTTGTTGAAGGTATAGACCAGTTCTGGTCATGCGATTGCATTGTGAAAGAAACGTTGTGGAATCGATCGGTAAGGTTGATCATCTAGCATATAAGTATTGGTGTATACTGCAAGGTTCCGGAATCATCAAAATGATAAGAAATTTGGCCCAGTCTTGGTAAAGTGATAAGCACTGTACACAGAAAGATGTATATGGTACTACCCTATATCTATTCAGTCCGGATATATATAATAATTTACCAAATCTATCAATAAGTAGGCGGTTTCCCGTCAAAATTTGTATCGTCACGTATGACGTATTAGTCAAAACATATTCTTTCACATGACTGGTAATAAGAGCTTCCATTTCATTTTTTGAGAGGGGGGCGTTTCCAAAACTGGTCCATGTAAATCATCAAGGTACCTCGTTGACGCCAAACAGGTCTGCGATGCTGATATCATACCCACACAGGAAAGGTTTTTCCTGGAGGAAGTGCTTTTCTAAGTTGTCTAAGGTTTCTTCCATTCTCTGGATGTCTGGTGCAAGGGCCACAGGGTCTGGTGGGGTGCCCGTCATCCGGGGGAAGATCACCTGTGAAAAGGAGGAGACCGGTAGGGTGTTATTTAACTTAAAGCCCCACTGTACTACTTGCAGCTACTTGCTCCCTCTATGTAGAAAACAATGCCTAATCAGTGTCGGTTGGTCCCTCATGATCCTCTTTTTCTTATGTTAATTGAGAGCTGAGTTGATGAGATAGCCACCTGTCAGTGACCTCCCTGGGTGGTCTAATACCTCCTAGCCATACTAGTACAGAGCGAGGGAGAGAGAGGGGGGCAGGGAGAGGAACAGGGTGTGGGAGAGAGGGAAAATAGAGACATAGGGTGAGAGAGGAGGGAGAATATTAAGAGTGAGAGAGGGAAAGTGCGATAGAGAGAGAGAGAGAGAGAGAAAGAGAGAGGGAGAGAGAGAGAGAGAGGGGGGGATACGAGAAAGAGAATGAAAAACAAGACTTGTTTAATGTTTTATACACATAAACATGATAAATTAGGGAGAAAGAGACCAAGAGAGAGAGAGAGAGAGAGACAGAGCCAGACAGAGTAAACCCGGAGTAAAACAGAGATTCAGAATGAGGTGGAAACATGACAAACAAAAAGTTAGATGTACAAATCATTGATCATTGTATATACTTAGTTAATTAGACCAAGCCCTCGATGTGAATTGTAATGTAAACCCTATTTGTAGGGGTTTGCATGTTATCTATCTTGTACAATATTAGATTTAGGAACTGGGTAAATATGAGTTGGTAGTACTTTTCAGTGCAGTACTTGATTCTGACCCTCTGGTCTTTGATACTACTGATACTTTACCTCAGTAGTTGATCGAAGGGGGGGGTGGTGGGGGGGGGGGGGCACAGTCTGCCCATGCCCCTCCCCCACATTTTAAGCCCAATCTGGCATTCATAAGTACCCCCCAAAACCCATCCCCCAATCAATGATATAATTTCTATGATTTCCATAAAATACATGATCCAATGTGTTTATGGCTGTATGAGCATTGATGTTTATTCAAATTGAATGCAATACAAAACAATCTGTTACAATTCACTGAAATTGCACGCAATTTGATATTTGACTCACTTCTGCGCAAAATACATTATATACACGAGCTCTCATATTGAAATGCTGCCAATCCAAATATTCATTGATCCTTGACCTCTGCTGAAGGCTCTTGGGAAACCAGTGATCCGCACAGTCAAACTTTTCATGAAGATACTTTGTGATGGTTGCACTTTGCGAGCCGGGAATATGAAGGAAGATAAGTGGATATAAGCAGAAAGATGAATGGAATATGCATGGTATATTGCATTTCAACTTTGTGGTCAAGAGTATTATGGGTGACCCCACACTTTCATATCAAGGTGTTTATTAACTGATGGAAGTTTGAACACAAAGCAATTGTCTCTAAAGCACTTGTCTATAGGGTTCTTCGAACAATCCTTGGAAAATGTGCGCTTATCTGTACAGAACTTGGACTAACCTCTTTCCAAAAGACCTTTGCAACAGTGATTCTGGTGTTCATGTGTTGCCAGGCGAGATACTCATCGACGTAGGCCCTAGATGGGCAGGGGCGTCTCCAAAGGGGGGGGGGGGGGGGGGGGGTGTGGGGTGCGACACGCCTCCTTTTGGAACTACACATGACCTTTAACTCAGATGGCGGTCATTTTGGATTTGCCCAATATGGCAGTCCCAGAGAGCGTCCTTCTTGGCGTCCGGCAGAAATCGTAATAGTATGGTATATTTAACTATTGTTTAACTGTGATAGTCCATTGTTCACAGAAATAAAAGAATTGTTCACTTTTGCGCTAATGCATTGATCAAAGAATGAATAAATTGTTGGAAATTACATCGATTACAAATTTTTACACTATTGCAATACTGCATTGTTCAGATAACGCACAAAATGGTTCTGAATTCCGTTTATAACAATTTTTTTCCATTCTGTGAACCTGTAATATTCAGAGCAGGAAAAAATTATTTCGAATTGCATCAATCAGAGATTTTGGCATCAAATAAAATCTTTGGAGTGCTGATCAATTCATTAAAAATAATATACAAAAACTGCACAAAACTGCAGAAAATTGATCACAATTTGTAGCTTTTAGTCTAACAGGATTTCGGTTTATCCCAAGCAGCCTCAGTACCTTACACAGTAGTAATTTCAGACAGGTTTTTTTTTTTTGCACCATGATCAAAATAAAAACCATCTGAATAATCCAATCACATTATCTAAACCATAAATAATCAAAGATTGGCTATTGGACTATCAAGAAAAAACAAACATGTCATAGTATTTCATTTTGTAGTACTCATATGAATTCTTACCTAACACAAACAATGCTGAAACATGTAAAACAATGGCTTAGGCCCTTGTGTGAATTTCATTTTAAAGAGCTGCTTTAAAGAGCAATCTAACCCTAGTAATAACGAGATTTACAGAATGGCAAAAGTTTAAAATGAAGCAGATCGATAATGAGAAAGTTATGAATGTTTTAAATATGAGATATGAGGTTCCCACGTGTCCTGTTTTGTGAGGGTGTCCACATTGAAATTTTTAAGGACTGTATGTGTTGGCCCCCATCAAATTTGGGGGACTAAAATTTTGGGTGCACATGTGTCTCCGGCACCTGGCAGTGTTGTTGATCCATACCTCTCTGTGAGTTTGAACTCTCCGTCTTGCATAGCCGGAATCTTCATCATTGGACTGACGGCTGCATACTCCTTGGATTGGTGCTCACCTAAAAGGTCAAAGGTTACAAAGCAGGGCATGGCAATGAACAAAAGATAACAGAATAAAGAGATGGAAATTCTTTCCTTTTTGAATACAGACCTCTTTACAGAGTATTACAGAGTATTACAGGTGGACCACTACACCGGGGTTTCCCCCTACTCTTATACAAATAGTGCAGTAGGTTGTTAACGTGCAAAGGTAGTGACTCTTCTCTACACGGGGTCTCCATGTAACGTCCTATCCGAGGGATGGAGTGTTTTCCACTTAACATTAAAGGTAAATAATAATACAAAGTTTTGGACAATTTTGAAAATTGAGTGTACAGTGATTCTTTACAATTTTGATATATTTGGATGTCCCTGTGGATGTCGTATAAAAACTAGAAAATTTAGACCCTAAAACACTTCTGCTTTCGAGAAAAATTGAATATAAAAATTTTCGGGAGCAAAATAATAAAGCTGAGTCGTTGCGAAATTTTGGGCCCGATTTTAACCCCCCCCCCCTCCCCCTCTTGAAAAAATCCTGCGTACGCCACTGGCCAGGATAGTAATGCAGCTATGTGTGCCATGGCCCGATGGGCCCGAGGGCAGGCCCATGTCTTTCAATCGACATTCAGCAGAACCCCTCGATACACACCCCCCCCCCCCGAACTCTGGCAGAGAAATAGATAGAATTAGTACGTGCACTTCTTCCCCCCCCCCCTTCCACAGGGTTCTTTATTTTCAAAACAAATTCCATCATATACAGCATATCCATATATCATATACTAATACTTAAAGAAATAATTTCCATACATAATGGCTTGACACAGATAATAACCATAATAACTTTTATGACAAAATTAGTACTTTAAATATATAATAAAAAAATACCAAACATAAAATACATGATCATGTTTATGTTAGCACATTTCAAACACTCTCAAAATATTTTCTAAAGTGAAACCATTTCTTTTTCAATTTATTCTCTCTGAGATTTGTTTGGTATATATATTTTTCCATTTCATAATAACGTTTTACAGCTGATAAAATTATATCAAATGATGGTAGTTGATTTCGTAATTTAGCTGAAAATATCTCTTGTCTTACAACCATCAGAACACAGTTGAGTGCATTATTATTGCTACCGCAAAATCCAAACAATTTATTTTGATTTGTAAGTTTGATCCTTTCCCCCGTATCACGAAATATCCAGAACTCTAACTTCGACCATACTTTGTTAGAATAGTTACAAAAGCAAAAAAACGTGCACTTACTTTTTCGTATGGCTATTGGACATGGAGTGTATGGGATCTTGTTTGCTCTCACAAACATCAACACCGACCTCGCAGGCTGCGACAGTACGTCGTAGAATATTTTAACAGACATTTTGCAACTTATTTAGGCATTAAATGGTAGAAATAACGATGCTTTTTACTGGCAGGTGATAACCTTCCTTAATCTACACAAACCTTTAAACTATGCCTCCAAAAAAAAAACCGTGCATCAATTTAAAATGCACATGACACCCCCTCTAGACGTTAGTGCGATGTCTGGACACCAATTATTCTGAGATTTGTTACGCCAGTACGTAAGTACAACGCGCGTGCGCGACGTGCACCATATGCATTGATATGCATGCACGATATCGCGCGCATGAAGAATATCGCTAATATTTTTTCTGAGAACGAGACCGCAGCAGACAAAATAATGAAGTTGAAATTATTTTTAGTGGATGTTCACCCCGTGAACACCTTTATACGCCACATTTCAAATCACATAGCGAGATACCAAAACGGTCTTCCATTAGAATAAAAATAGAAATATAAACAGAAATTGAATTAGTAATAGAAATAGAAATTATAGAAATAGATAAATAAGGAAAATACAAATAAGAAATAGAAATTGATTTTGTATTTCTTGCTTTAGAATGGCTAAAAGTTTATTGCACTTTTACGTCTGAGCGCGTGCAGGAGCAAGGCTGCAAGGTTGCATTTTACGCATCTTGATTGGCTCACAGTTATTTCTCTCCTATTATGACATCACAATCAATGAAACCGTACACACACCAATGCGTTGTGATTGGCTGAAAGGATTTCTCGCACTTTCATTATGACATCACAATCAGCTCAAAAGACATGATTGCGCAGCTACTTGTTTAAGCGTCGTGATTGGCTGAAAGTTTCATCGCCCTTTTGTGACATCACAATCATAGTTACTACGATCGCAATAAGTAAACAATTAAACATAAAATTTAAAATGCTAGCTAGGAGCCGTCCAACCAACAATAAGGCCGACCAGAGACTATTTATCGACACTTTATGTGGACGTCTTTTTCCTAGCTACAAAGGTGAGGAATGTGAGGGGTCGTAAGTATATAGTTAGTAATACTATTTTGTTACGGTACATCTTGTAACTGCAATGAGCATGGAACCAGTGCCCTATATATATGCTAAACGCAAAATTTCTTTGAATTGATTCATCTATCATACAACATATTAATAATAATAATAATAATAATAATAATAATAATAATAGCTTAATAGTCCAATCCAAATTTTATTAAACCGGAACGGAAATTCTTTTTGCCCAATTGATCGTGAGCCCGGCAGCCACTGAGCAGCGCCAGATCGATGTTGCTCTATCCCTTATTGTTGAACATTAAAATTATTCATGCTAACATAATTTGAGTTGTAATATCATGCAACCACTGTCTACAAGCATTATGTAATATTGCGTCCACTCTGGACTACAAAAGAGTTTGGCAAAGAGAGCATTTTAAACATAATGGATAAACGCAAATTTACTGTGGCATAGTCAGAATTAAGGCAGCCGGCGAAAACGCCCCCATCACCCCCCCCCCCCCCAGCCCCTCCGTTTGAAGGCCATGGCCACTGAATGTAAGAGGATTACAGTTTTGATCTTTTGTCAAAGTTTTATGATAAGAAGCCATTTTTTGTTATGCCGTTCTTATCCATCTTCATCAGTATTGTTTTTCGGAATACGAATCTATACGTATTTAATATGTGTTTCTCTCAGGAGTTCATAAACTTGGCGAATGAGATGGATCCTCAAGATGAGATAGCTCTTCCAGAGAATGCGCTCCAGCACATCAGATCAACATGGAAGGAGATGGGCTCTCGGTGTGAAAAGGTCGAGTCTTCTTGGAAAGAAAAGGTCATCCAATTGACCTCTGACCTGACTGCTGCGCGGACCTACATTCAGGTGAGTTGAATATAAAAATTAAGGTGAAGGAATCAATGGAAATATAATATTTTGATGGAGATCATTCCACACCAACAAGAGGCACTGCTTTGCCCCTGTAATTAAAAGCTTGGTGCCTATAGCTTGATTGCAATGACTTTCGCAAAATCAATCTACAGCAATTTGAATAGCCTTGTCTATATTACAATTATTACGTCATCTAAACATGATTTCTACTGGATAAAATAAAGGATATATTCCCTTGAGTTAATTTCCCGAAAGTCTTTGCGATGGTGTCATATAAATACTGGACCTTTACAATATACTATAAGAATGTGATAGTTGGGAATAAATGGACATATGATTACTTCGCAAGGAATTGACCTTCACATATTTCTCATCCAATCACTTTCATTCATTTATTCACTCATTCATATACATCTATTCGAATTCCTACAGACTGTGGAAGCAGAGCTCCTTCATGTCCAAGAATCTCAGACCAATTGTTGGCCCAATATTATCAAACGACGGTGGTTTCCGAGGAGAAAGAAGAGCAAAGTTGTTCCAAATCAGGTAGGAATATTAAAAGCGATATTTTGAATTGTGCTTCTACCTCTCTGGAACTTATCAGACATTCCCCAAACACATTCCAGAGTTAAAACTGCAATAACACCAGCTAAGACTATTTCGACCGTAGTTGCTTATCATGCTTATAATTAATTCTGTCAAAGGTATGTTCTGAACTGTTCCAAGCATTATCTCCTTATTGTATAACATGACGCAAGAGTGTTATGATTTTTTTTCAACAAGCCCCGAAACGACCCAAGCAGCAAGATGCTTCATGAGACAAACGCAAATTATGATATATTTCAATACGATTAAAATGGTTGAATAAAGGCGAAAAGACTTACTCCCCGTCTTGCATATTACGCCAAGATATAATCATAGCAAAAGAAGGCACGGCACATTTTTAGCAAACAACTATGGTGTATTGTGCGACTTTAGGCCATGTAAAAAAATATACAAGTTTAGCGTCCCCGCCCGCCTCCTTTTTGGGGGCCGCCTCCTATTTTGTTTTAATTTTATTTTTTTTAAATTTTTTTAATTTTTTTAAATTTAAATTTTTTTTTTTTTATTTATTTTTTTTTTTTTAAAGAAAAAAAACATGAAAAGACAAAAAAAAAATGTCGGCCGCCAACTTGAAAAATAGCCCGAATGTCAGGGAAAATGTACCGAGCGGCCATTTTGAAAGAAAAAAAAAAGGGCCTCCTCCTTCCTATTTTTCGAAAAAACAGGACGCTAAACATGTTTGTTTTTTTATTTGGCCTTAAGCTTTTTAGACTTTTCCTTATTATATATATTAAATCGTATCGATCCCGAATCTGACCGCTGAAGAGGATTGTCAGGTTAAAACGTATAGCCCTAAAGTGCATAGGGAATTATATGTCATAATGGGGAAAACGTTTGGAAAGAATAAAGACAAATTCTGTTCACGAAAATAATCGTCTTTTTTTCGCTGCAGGGTGAGAGATCAGGGAAATCCGAACAGACTAAAGAACTCGATGAGAAATCTAACCTTACGAACCAACTCAAGAATCTCTCGAACGCAGGAGGAACATCCCCAAAGGAAGTTGATCGTACTGAAGATTTTCAGTGTACTCTGACGAAAGTCAGGGGTTTAGAATACGATTGTCAAAGGCTGCAGGAAAAGAACCAGGGACTACGGGATCTAATCGAAAAGTAAGTTACTTCTGAAAGGAAAGTACCCTATATTACTTAATATATGAACGAACGAATGAATGAATAAATAAAAAAAGTATATCAATAAATCAATAATCAAATAGATAAATCAATGAATAAATGAATGAATTTACACATCATTATAAACAATCGATGTTCCTGATGAAGACAATGATATTTCCTAAATCAAAACTTTATTTTCTTAGTGTAACAAATAGGCTTGAAGCAATAAACTCTAATTACACATTGCTCTCGTAATCTCCTTTAAATAGAAGTAGATCCCCGCAAAAAAAGTCTTCGATGTAATGAAAGATCAATATATTTATTTAAGTTAAAGAAGATGGAGAGATGATATTTTCAGGTGGGTAATTAGTCACCACAAGAGATTGTTTCTAATAAAACAAAAAAGTAACATAATCCATTGCCTACGGTGATCGGTTTGCTCCCGTATAAGTGCCAATTAGAAAATGAAATAATTCAGCAGTCAATTTGTTAAAGTATTCTTTTAGTTATGCTCCCAATGGTTTGTTATTTTTATAGCTTAGGAGCGCATCTTGGCAAGACGCAAGGTCCAATTCTTGATGTCAGGACCATCGCGGATGTAGCCGTAATCGCCACACTTGGATCTAACCCATGTACCGAGCTCAGCATGCATGATGTCATCACTTTCCATGCCACATCCATTCTTGATAACGACTTCAAGTTCAAGGAGATTGGGCGGGGAGCCTTTGGACGTGTGCTGCTTGCTCGACTTACAGCCAGCTCGGACACCGTTGCCATCAAGGAGCCTCTCATCCCACCATACTTCTCTCCACCTAAGATTGAGGCTGAGAGAAGGGCCAACTTCGGTCAGTTCACGAAGGAAGCTGTGGTCTCACAGTTCCTTTCCAGGAGCAACCACTTTCCCAAACTCTACGGTACTCTGGTGCTTGATGAGAACATGTGCATTGTTCAAGAATTCATCGGAGACAAGAAGACAGGGAAGGTCTTCCCTTTGCTCAACATCATGGAGAGCAACCCCAGCCCGTTCCTGTCTCCTCCCAGCTTGCTAGATATCGCTGATGATGTCCTGGAAGGCATACACTTCATGCACTCCAACGGCTTGCTTCACAACGACATCAAGGCTGATAACGTTCTCCTGGAGCTTCGTAACGAGAGATGGTACGGGTGTATCATAGACCTAGGTCTCGTCAGCACCATCGCGTTTCCACCACATGTAACCATCAAGCAATCGGTCATGGAAGACCATAAGAAGCTCAGCGGAAACGTCTACGTCGCACCCGAGGTCGTCGATGACGGAACAACCTTGTCCAAGGCCAGTGACATCTATTCTGTAGGAGTCCTGCTGGTGTTCATCGGCCGAGCCGCTCGACTTCAAGACCTGGTCGCCATTGGGGAGTCTTGCTCTCAGAAGGCACCCATGCTTCGTCCACAGTCGCTAAAGGATGTGATGCCAAAAGTTCGAGCTCTGCAGGAGCAACTCGCACACGAAAGCAATTCCAGACATCAAACTGACCATAGTTAACCACCTACGTCCAGCACCACTTTGTACAGGCTGTTGGGGATATCTTTCTCCAGACATTCTGCTGCTCGTGTATATCGAGATGTCTGCTGTGAGAAAGGTTCTTCATCCTTAATTATCAGAAGCTGATTTCACGCCTCTACAAGGTGTAGGAAGAGATGGTCAACTGCTTGAATTTTTTCTTTATGTTATTAAGTTGGTGACTGCATGGCTTATATAGACTCAGGTATAGCTTATGGAAGTGTGTGGAGGGCAGATAACGACGGAGAGTGGGGGAGGGGTGAACATGGCAACAACATTAATGTACAGCTGGAGATATATATATATATATATATATATATATATATATCAACGACTGATATAACATTAATCGGATGTCAAACACTGAACGGATGTCTTACAGAAGGAGAGAGAGAGAGAGAGAGAGAGGGAGAAAGAAAATTCAGAAAGTGGGGGAACAGACAGCGAAACAATCCATAAGTCGTCAGTTTTCGGCGATGATTCGTCATCAAAATACATTTAAAAAAAAAATAATATTGGGTACACCTAGTACGAACTGTATGTAACTATTTACGATTTCGAATCATACTTTAACGTATCAAAAAGAATTGGGAATATATTATCTGAAAAAATTGTATCGTAACAGAAAATGATAAAATCGCTTGATATCAAACAAATCGTCGAGGACACACGCCGAGTGTACTCTCGTTTGAAAACTAGTGATGAAATTAAATTGTATGTATATGATCCATCAATAATTGTTGTTGTATTCGAGAGTCTAAATTATATGATCAATTACCAAATGGAATGTGCAACCTGTCCGATGTCTCGTGATCGAATTCATATCCCTAAACAAATAACAATTATATTTTAGTATATATTCATCATACTGGACCCAAAAATCTGCAGTTTGATAGTAAACAGTCTAATTAAACTCAAAATTATTATTTACTACATTTAAAAAAAAAATGTTTTGTACTTTTATTCTTGCATTATATTGTATGTGCATCTGAATACATGATGAGTAAATGTAATCATATATTTTTATATCAGTTTGTTCAGAGTTCATGATAAGGCTCCAGTGCACATCATTTTATTAATTCAGAACCTGACCTACTTGTCAACAACTAACTGAATCATTTATCAACTTTAAACAAGCCTCGTGAAATGGGGGTCAGTGTGTAAATTTAATTTTTGTATGCGTCTGACTGTAGAGCCTCTTAAGCGTTGGGCGCCCCAAAAGTTTGACTCAAATTTTATCATAATGTGAAGAGGATCTAATTAAAGACATATTTCTACAACGGTTTTCAAAACAAATGCATTTAAAGTCGAATATTGATGAAAGAATACAAAATGTAGATTTTCTGCGTACAACAGAAAACCCATTGTCTGCTTCTAATGAAGCTAACTTAATATTAGAGTGGACTTGCCCTCCCTGTATTCAATAATGATCAGAAAAGTTTAATCTATTCCTTTTTCCATTAGACCATTTTTATTCAACATGTCTCAGTAAAATGTTGTTTATATTCTCTCAGCAAATAAACCAACATTTTAAATATATACAGGGCGTCTATAGCTTATTTTGTTAACAAAACTTTAAAAAAATACGCAAAACGTTGTTTGAATATTAAGCTAAAATCTGACCGAACGTTGCCTGCCCCAGATATCGATTTGCACAATCATGGATTGAATGTACTAATTTCAATCATGTTTTCACTCCGATGGATTGATTATAATCCTTAGCATATAAAACAAGCTACAATAAAAACACCGTTTGGAATAGTAGAATTGTAAACAGGTTAGGTTGGGTTCTTGATTATGTGCATGACAATCAAACCTTTCTGATTATCATAATATATAATTAAAACACCATATGGAATTGGATCGTAAACAGGTAACCTTAGCTTCTTGATTATGTGCATAACGATAAAAACTTCATGATTATAATAATACTAAAAAGTAAAAACACCTTTGTTTTACAATCTTTTTAGGTGCTCTTCAAAAAAAAAAGATTTGAGATAAATGAGGTAAAAGTAATTATAGTATAATTAATGCACAGAGAAATTCAAGTCCATTGAAGAGTGAATAAGCAGGCTAAGATAATGAGAGTATTATGGAAAGCATATTATCTAGGTACTCTAAAATGCAAAGACTCTCCGGAGTCATACATTTTGCACAATAGAAATCTTAGTTATTTTGTGAAATATTGTTGGACACCAGTGGTGGATCAAGGGGGGGGGGGGGGGGGGGGGGGGGGGGGGGGGGGGGGCTGAGCGAATTATCGGCCGGCACGATTTTCAAATTTTCAGGAGCAACAAAATAAATAAATTAGTGCCCCCCCCCCCCCCCCCCCCCCCTCCCCAGTAGGCGAATTATCGGCCGGCTGTTTCGCCGCCCCCTCCCCTTCCGCCGGCTCGATCCGCCTCTGGCGTCTGTATAGCCCATTAGGCCTATGCCACCTGATGGTGATACAGATTTTTCTCTCTCCCCCCCCCCCCCCTAAACAAAAGTTTTTGCTCATTACGCCACTGTCTATAATATGGCCTCCTCGCTTACATGCATCCCACACAGTTCGTGCGACCCCAACAAATATTTGCGAGGGTGAGAATGAAAGGCAATGACCATCTCCGGTTTAGCGTTGATGGTGTGCTATTTTCTCACGTCGAATATAGGGGTACAAAAGTTTGGTAGCTAGATTCAGGCTAGGCATATATCATTCATCAAGAAATTGGTGTCTATGTTCAACATTTTTCTCTACCTCGACTGTGCCAAATGTGCTACACGATTTCGGTCCTATCTGGTAGGGGTTTTCTCTAAAATACCTTGAAGTAATTCTTAACGAAAAAGGTAATTTGAATTTATAGTTTAAACGATTATAGTTAATTTGAGATGCGTTCTTATGTCATTTTATGCCAATTATATTTCATAGGTGCCCCACTTATAGCATTTTGTGTCAAGATCAATAAATGTACTATGTACGTAGATCTAGATGCGTATGAAGGGCCAGGGGTGACCAAAGTTCGCCGACATTTTAGAACATATTACAAACTGTGCTATTCGATCTATGATTTCTCATATTCTACACAAATTTATTTATTTAAATTATTACCAAATGGACGGCATAGTTTTTTACTAAAAATTGGTTCAACTACTGTCGTGAACTAGAAAATTTACCGTCGAAGGATTTCAGAGATAGTCGCAATCTAAAAATTTGATGTCTGATCGTGCATGCGCGCTTCATCAAAAAAAGTCTTAAAACAACGAGACCTAACTTCACGCATGGGGGTTTACAGCTGATTTATACAAAAATGTGATCCATCAAAAATAAGATAAATTAATAATTTACAAGGCAAGATATCATACAATTAGTCGGTACCACTTCTTATTAGACCTACTTACAAATTTGAGGATATCTGGTCTCAAAATGATGATTTCCAGACCCTTATCGGCAATTTGATAATTTTCGGAACGGACGCAAAAGACTGCAAAATTTGCTGATCTTTTGTCAATATTTTCACAATTTCACACCCAATTCCAAAGAAAATTTTGTTTCTGGGTAATTGTATGATCCTCTTTTCATTGGTGATATCAGATTTTTGAAATCTTACCGATTTTTTGAGAAAGCGAACTTTGATCACACCACCATATATATTATACGCAATATAATAAAAGACAGAAGGGGATTTTCTAATGACAATATTCTTTCCTTTTGGATCCCTAAATATTGAACAGTATAATCATTTAGGTGCTTTCAATTAGTCCGGAGATTTTGGACTGACATCATCATCCAGCATGTCTGGTTTGATGAAAGAATCATTGAATGATCACTGTTGAGTGTCGTTGTCGTTGATTGATTCAATGATCAGATGATCATGATTGACTGATTAATTAATTGATGTCAAACTGTCTATTATTCAGCGTAGGTAACTCACTGAAATGGCAGATCTTCATTATCCAAGACCATGCGGATGTACAGGAATCCGATCATGCCTCGTCTGTGAAGGCAAAGATATCCATGTGAAGAATGCATCAACGGGCAGTGAATATTTACAGGTAAACAACATTTTATACTTTTTCATTGAAAAAATTGTTTCCTCCAGCTAAGATGACAAACATTGTCACACCAGCATCACATAGTGAGCATTGGACATTGTAGGACAATTGATCTGAATCATCTGATACACCCCTCGCCCCTCAATTTTTGTTCCTAAACAAGGAAAGATCTATTTTGATTCTTACTTCTAATTTCTGATTAAAATGTGTGCACAAATACTGAGCACATTCTTCATAATTATTTTCATTCGTGAGCACAGGGTAGTAAAATCTTTGAAATTAGGGGGGGGGGGGTAGGGTTCTGTAAAATAACAGGCACAATTCTTAAAAGAGTGACAAAGCAAAACAGAAAATAAAATAAGTCAATAAAACTCTATCCTTAAGAAATTCCAGACTGGGTTTAAAGACGGGCACAAGCAAGTTTTCTTCCTCCCCCCTTAATTTAAACTGCCAGTGGATGAAATCAGTTTCAGGCACTTTGTTTTTTATTTCTATTATGTAGGCACTCTGGAGATACTGCTACTTGTGTGGAAATATCCAGCCTCCTCCTCACATAGAGATGGGACAGAGCAGCACAAAACAGCCAACACCAGACACAGTGTGCCCTGATCACCACGCTACTCAGGGCTTTAGGTTGCCTGGTATACAGGTGATACCAGAGTTTATCACAGATGAAGAGGAAATGGAGATGGTGCACATGATTGAAGAGAGTCCATGGAAATCCTCCCAGTCAGGAAGATTCAAACAGGTAAGCTCCAGTCAGATGATCACTACCTATTTGTTATTTAATTTATTTTTTAACTTTAAATTTCAAGTCTTGTTTTCTAGAGAATTTATTTGAAGATACAGACCTGTTTCATTGTCATGTTTGAGGTCAGTGTATCATGAACGGACAATGAAAGGAGAAACCTAATGCGTGAATTGTGTACACATATTCTCAAATATGATAAATATTCCGGCTTCTAAGCTTAAAGGTTACTATGTCCCTTTTGCAGCCAACCTCAAATTCTGTAGAACTTTGCAGGAATTATGAATATGTCATGTATGTCCTATCTGTGAAATTTAAACGTTAACAGTGTTCCTCATATTCAAATTATGCAAGGAACCCGTTTACTTGCTAGACTTCACTGTCAGACACTATTGAGTGACTGACTGGCTTTTTTCTTCTTTGGTAATAACATAAATGAAAAGAGTTGTAAAGGGTACATGAGCATTTATCTACATCAATAACCCACTTCTTGTGATGGCCAAGATTAAACTGATTGAATCTTTGCGCAGCATAAAACGTATGACCATTCGGTACAATTGTCTGAAAATCAAGACTGTTACTTTTAGGCTCTATAGCCCTAAAGTCGATTTGACAACTGATAGTCGTTATTTTCCCACGTGAAGACATTTTCAAGCCCCACCTTTTTTAGGGAAGTTCTAAATTAGTATTATCTTTCAAATGCAGTTGGAATTTAACTTTTTCATTCTTTTGGCCTGCAAATGGGACATAGTACCTTTAAAGTGCATGTATTTGTTGTGATTTTTAGAGATTATAAGTAGAACATTTGGAAACTGTTTTTGAGTTTATTTGGGCTCATGGTTCATTGGGGTAGTTTGAAAAATATACATAATTTTTTATTGTAACGGATGACGGGATTAACAAATCTCTTGTTCAATGAAATAAGATTTTTCTCTCCCTCCCCCCTACAAATTTTTATTGAATCAATGTCACTTTCTTGTATTTCCCATGTATATCATCTACAGGACTACGGCCCTAAACCCAACTTCAAGCGTAGAAAAGTCAAGCAAGGTGGCTTCACCGGTCTACCTGCCTTCAGCAAACCACTTGTGTCCCGTATGACACGCCTCCCAACGCTTCAAGACTTCCTCCCTGTTGAACAGTGCCATCTAGAGTACACGCCCGACAGAGGATCAGCCATAGACCTTCATTTTGATGACTTCTGGCTTTGGGGGAACCGACTCGTCACCATCAATCTACTCTCAGACACTTTCTTATTCCTGAAATATGAAACTGATGCTACTAGTCATGGAGCACCCAGTGATTCTGGAACAAACTCCTACTATCGTCAAGACAATCATGATGTCAGAGGTCAGCAAGAAGAGTGGTTGGTCCATGAACTGTTAATACCAATGCCAAGGAGAAGCTTGATAATACTGAGTGACGATGCTAGGTACAAGTGGAAGCACGCAATCCCACGAGAAGCCATTACATCTCGACGCATCGCTGTGACCCTCCGTGAGCTTGCAACAGAATTCTTGCCCGGAGGGAGCAAAGAAGCAATTGGTCAAGAACTCTTAGACATTGCATTGACCTACGAAGGAACAGTTGTACCTTGAAGGTTCATTGGTTCAATATTTCTCTTACTGATGTTTGGATGCAACTCTCTTTGAAAAGTAATATAACTGTCAGTACAATGCATTTAGATGGGATATATATGTTTATGTGCCTATAGTATATTTTAGTATGGCCCACCTCTAAAAAGGAGATAATAAAGATTTTGTAAACCTGTCATTTTCAAATACAATGTATACGTAGTTTGGGTTAACACAAGTCTCGAGTCCAGTGCACATTGGCCTCAAAAAGTCAAAAGTCAAATCTTAAGTCTCTGAAATAAGTTTATGGAAACCTAGCATAACCTCGGGATAATCATCTGTGCGATGTGTCTTTTGGAATTACTGCTATGCTTGCATCTAAATAATGCCTGTAGGGAAGATTTTCAATCTTGAGAACCCTTACAGCTCATTCAGATACGTCAGTAAAAAAAAAAATGAAGGGCAACTGCGTGCAACAAAGGTCCTGCATGTATTCATTGAGCTCTGTGTTTATAAGAATATAAGTTTTATGATTTACAACATCATTTTCTATTTGCCTGATTTTCAATGGATTATATTCTGATGTTTGATCTTAGTCATGTTTTATAAGCAATGCTAAAACTTAGATCTTTATGTAACTTCCTTTGTTAAACAAACACAACCATCATCATGAACTGAAACAGTCAAACTTTCAAATTTGTGACAAATACAAATAGAATTTATTCATCACTGCTAATCAATAAATAGAAGTTTTACAATAATCAATATAAACACAGAAATATATTGCATAGTGCTTGTTTTCCACAAGAAAAAGATAATTTGGTGGTTGATTCATTCATAGTACCTTAAGAAGAATGGACAAACTTTTTTCTTCTCCAATTGTGTATAAAATACACCAGCACATTAAATTGTCATCATTTGCATAGAATGAAGACAGAAAACATGTACATCTAGTTTGAGCTTTGTTCTTAAATAGACAATATATCTAACCTTCAAAGTTCATTTCACTATGACCCCTACATTATAAATTGTCTATCTACAAATATTAACATGCATGAATCTGTTTACCAAGTCTTAAAACACTCGGCAAAAAAAGATAGTGGACTCTCTTTAATATTCGAAATTTTCATATAAACCATCAATAAAATATATTTAATATTTATTTGAAAATTTTAATCATCAACATTAAAATAGTGTCTTAATTTTTTTTGCTGAGTGTAGCAAGGATTTAACTCTAAATGAAACATAGATGTCAAGCACACTGCTGCAAAGAAGTTGCTTATATTTCTGATTGTACAAAAGTGCGGAACAGCAATACGTGAAAGTGAATATAGAAAAAAAGACTACAGCAAAATGTAGTGCATTTCGCTATTAAAGCTACCTTAGATATAGGCAAGTTTCGACTAAAGTAATATACAATCTTGGTAACTAATTATTCTGAATAATTATTGACACATACATTTACGCCATGAATTATATTCTTACTCAGTAATTTAATTTCCTCTAATATATTCCGCACCTTATTACAGATGTAAATAAATACTCCAAAATGGAAAATTAATTCTTTGATCATTTCATCCACACAGTATGTTGTTCTTTGTCTATTTACAATAATACTTTTTGATCCTGATTGACAGTTATCGTGAAATCTCTCTACAAATATGCTTCTGATCTTTGTCCATTTCTATCATCTACGTCAATTTCTGACATGAATAAAGTCAGTGGATTGTAAAAGAATAAAAAATACCATAATTTGTTCATTTATGATCTTCATCACACACAAGTGAACAATTGATAACAAAATGATTTGCATATACATTTTGATCAGTTTCACTCAACTAGTACTTAAAATTTGTGTGGAATGTGTATGTTTTCTCAATGATCACAATATGTCGCTATTGGACTTGTGAAATAATGTATTTAAACATGATCTCTCTGAGTACAAATGTTTCAAAAGCACAATGAAGTAAAAAGAGACAGAATTGGCACAAATGGTACAGCAAACTCTGCTGAAAGAAAAACATGCTGGCAGGGTTTTCAAAGTGTTTTCTGACAAAACGACTTCACTTCCAATCATATAACTAGTTACAAGCTTGCTGCAATGTGGCTAGCCAATCCCCTCCCCCCCCCCCCACCCAGAACAAAATAAAACATGTATGTAATGTGAACAAAAAAGTGCAGCAAACTTGCTATTGATTGCATTTGTAGAGAATGAAAATTTGCACACTGCCAACAACTATTCATACCGATTGTTGACATGTATATAACTTGTAAAGGCTCCTGCATGCTTGTTTGAAGGAGCACCTCTTTTGCATAACCGGTAGTGTATTTTGAAGGCTTTTAACCGCTTATCCAAAAGAACCTTTCTTTGCATACAATGTTTTACAGAAGTACTGAAGTAATGGTTATGTTCTCGTTCCTTCAAACTTGATATACAAGCACAAAAGATATAAAATACATGATCAAGCTTTGTTCTTTATTCTTGGTATATTGCATAGTTTCAAAATTGTATCCAATTAGGCGCCTGAGTACAAACACAAAAAGTATTGTCATTGCCTTCAGTAATAGGGGTCTGATATATTTGTCTGAACGCCTTCTTCAAATATATCCTCCTCCCATTTGGAGAGCTGGGAAACGAAGTCCCGATGCGGTCTGATATTGCTCTTGCAGTTCTGCAGGTGTTTGTACGCTTTCTGTTGGATCAAACAAAAGTGAAACAAGATGGTCATTTTAAAAATAAGGGTGGGTTTGGTATCTTAACTTTGCACTGATTATGTAAAATACACTGAAAACATAACCACATACAATGGGTAGCAGCTGCCTTGGTTGATCTCAAGTAAATGACATAAACCATGATGGGCAAAGAATTATGCATGATGGATAAAATGTATTTGATTAGCATGGTATGCAGTTCTTAAGGATACACATACTATTTACATTCCATACGTCTAAGTTCTAACATGGTTTACTTGTGCATGAACTTATATCAAAATGGTCAAAGGCTAAGTCCACTCCAAAAATAATTTGCCTTTAATAGATGCAGAAAAATAAGAGAAACAGAGCAACAACAAAAAAAGTTTGAGTAAAATCAGATAACTGATAAGGAACTTATGATTTTGTTTACAGTATGAAAAACTATGGAACTCAAAAAATCACCACACAAATTGCCTATTGGTTATCAATTTGTGATGTCATTGCCTCACTATTTATCAATTGCTTTATATACTTTTATCCTATTAATTTCGCATTTTATCCCCAAAACTTGTTATATGATTTGTATCATATTGCTTGCATGACATTTCACAAAATCTTTTATGAACTCTGAAGAATTGATACTATTTTCAGAATATTTTATATTCGTAATCATTGATTTTTATATAAATAGTTTATCAAAATTCACATTTTTCATGATTTGACTGAAAAAAATTTGCTTTATGTTAGTGCATCCACGCAAAAACATATTACTATCAACATAACTTGGATGCATACTGTATGGTCCAACATTCATTTTGCTTACCTGTAGAGTCCACTTGTAATGGTACATGAGGTATGCTAGGATAGCTGCAGCACTCCGGCTTATCCCATGCTCACTACTCACTAGAACTGCATTCTTCTCTGTCACATGCTTTCCTACATTTTCAAACAAGATACACGTAGAATATATTTATAAGAACTCTTGCTTAACACTTCAGTTGCTTTTTTCCACCTCTCAGCTCTATAACTACCCTTTTAATATGGGTATAGATTAATCTTGCAATGAAAACAGTTGAATAATCTTGAAGCATTTGGACTATCTATCCCATGATAAATACAATTTGGCACAGAGAATATATTGTGTGGCATATAAAGAGTTAATTAGTTTAATCTGGTTTGATTTAATACATTTTATTCAGTCCTACCTAAATATCAGTTTTCCAAGCACAAAGAGCAAAAGAGATTTGCATAATCTATGCCTGTGTCTATTATTTTCTGTTGCATTGAAATATGTTATTTGACACAAACGATGTTTAAAACAAAATGCAGCATGGAAATGGTTTAATTGGCAACACAATAAACGTTAAAAATAACTGTTTTACATAAAAATTGTCAATTTTTTAATCATATGACAAAGGCCTGTCCATGCAGTTTTCCTTTCACATCCAGCATATCTTAATGGAAATGTGTACAAATAAACTAAAAATTCCAGTATACGGCAGATTAGTGTCACATGGTTACGATTCATTTTTTGAATGATGCTGACAGGAATAAAGAAATAATCACAGTGACCCTTTCCGCTTCATCAGTACAGTACTATTTGATCCACACTAGTCATGTAAATGCATCACACAATGAAGGACTCTCATACACATGGGATATCCATTTCTGAGGGACATAGTTTTTATATTCATGTTGCCTTAACTTGCTAAAAGAGTATAGGCCCCTATTCCACAATTCTTTTAAAGTTATGAGACAGGAGTATTCTACATAATTAAAATCGTGTAATGTGAATTACCAAATTATAAATCAATGGTAATCACTATAATTCTCAACTTTTCTCACCTATAAACTGGCAAGCTTGTGATAACTGTGAGAGCATATCCGCTTCATTCCCATCAGAGAGAGGGCAGTGCATCAATTCTGCTCCGACCAGTCCGTCTTGTCTGAAATCATAGAAATATTACCATAGTTTTTATATAGTTCTGGGCCCCTATTTTACAAAGAGTTGCGATTGATCCAAATAAATTGTAAGTCCTCCAATCGATTGCAAATTTGAAGTCTCCTATCTTTTCTTGTACATAGCTGCAATTGATATCAATCGCAAATAAACAGAGCAGCAAATACAGATTGCATTGGATTGATATTACTGTAATTGCAACTTTTTTCTTCTTTTCTATGATGTTTTGAAACTAGAGTGTTAGATCGGGGTACATGGAATGTACTGATGAAATACAAAGTACTAACTACACAAAACATTGCAAAATGTTATAATAATACAGAAGCATATGTAGCCTCCTCTTTCTCACTGAAAGGTGAAATCTATAAATTGTATGTTTGAATACTGTACTTTGAATTGATAAAAGATGCTGTGAAATCGAGAATTCCTATTACACCAACTCGGCTGATACACCACTAATATTGTACCACTGAAAAAGGGAGGGTATACAGCCATATATAATCTGTTTTATCTTGTCTGTTAAATTACATGTTAAGTATTTGGTGGCTTCACATTTTAATAGAGAATCCCTTAGGGAATACATACATGTACATATACATGTACTTGTATATACCTGGTAAAAAATCTTGACATATCATAAATTTGAAACTTGTCGGCACTGACACACATGAATTCTTCCAATGGGAATTTACTTTCCATTGATAATTTATAAATATAACTCTGAGCTACAGCCCTAGTGCATCAAGAAAACAGATGACATCCCATAGACTTACAATTCTTCAGCATCTTGTGCGATATGTAACACTCCTTTGACCTTCAGGTCTTTCTTCACCCCAGGACTGCACGCTTGCTGGTAATTACCAAGGTACAGTTGACCTGGAAGTACTTCTACTGGGTAAGGCCGAAGTTCATCCAACTCTTGTGGCATGTACAATATCTGTTTAAAACAAGAATAAAAGGGGTTTACTTATCTCCTTTTATAAATAAAGAATTTGAACATGAACTGTCCTGAATTAAAACTTTCTTTAGCTTTCCAAATCATATTTTCACAGTTGAACAACTAATAAATCATAATCTATGGAATTTATCATGGCTCATAAACTTGGGCTCTGGATACAAGATTGAGAGAGATGGACATAGACAGAGAAAAGAAAAGGGGATACGGATGAAGGAGTGGGGGAGAGAGAGGGGGTGGGTCGGAGGGGGGCTTAGGAGAGAGAGAAAGGGAGAGAGAGAGAGGGAGAGGGAGAGGGAGAGGGAGAGGGAGAGAGAGAGAGAGGGAGAGAGAGAGAGAGAGTGGATAAGAGACAATATTCCAAGTGATAGGTTACCTTTTGTGTCCTGAGAAAAGGGTAGAGGGCAGAGAACTCTTCATAACCTCCTCTAAGAATGCGAACAGGGTTTCTGCTACCTGCCTCTGCCATTACCTTCGCACACTTAAAGGCTGGACCTGCAAAACAATTAATAAGATGTTAATTTTTGTAAGGGGGGGGGGCGGAGGTTACATCTAAAAAAATGCCTCTTAATCCCTGTTACCTGATATTTGAGTACATCTAATTGAAATTTGAAATAAGAATTGGCTTAGAATTCAACAGAAGATATACTGTTTAAAGGCCAGAGGGCACTTCAGATCAGAGGGTGTATAGCTCAGTACAAGTCTTATCACTAGTAAGAAGTTACTATGAAGTTGACCTTCAAAGTAGAGTTGTTTGTTGTAAAATGATAAGTGATTTTTTACTATGCATGCCTATATGAAAAAATCCCATCTCTTTTCTTTCAATATGAAATTAATTCCTCTTGTAGAATGATCACACACAGGATTCAATAACAATTAAAATGAGAATAGTTTCATTAAACATCATTAAGGTTCCTATGATATGTATCATTAAGTATCAAAAGTCATTTGCAGTATGTTTACTTACTATCTCTTTTTGAAAGACCGCTAGTATTGTTATCAAGGACAATAACGTGCATCTTACATTCAATTTCTGCACCGTAGGGTACAAGAAACTTGTCGTCTGCAGTCTACAAAAAAAAAGAACATAAAACCGATATGTAAACAATTATATATAATGCTTTCATTCACATGCTGGTATCAATATACAAATTTTACTCTTTATTGGAAACACATTAATCTAAATATAAAGTAAAGAGACATGTCTACAGTACATCAAAATATATCCTTAACAAATAAGACTTTGAAACAAGTTGCCTTCTACATGTATTAAACAATCTTTTAAAACAGTGAAGAGAATGACTTATAAATGACTTGTCTCTTTAGTTTTTGTAATTTGAGTCATTGAGAAAACGGAGAATAAATAATAATATAATTAGGCAAGAATTTTTACCAAAGAACCTAGTGATTTTTGAGTGGAAAGTGAAAACAATATAACAATCTCAATAAATGATTTACAACTCACCCTTAGAGCTCTCTTGGATGTAAGAATGTGACTTTCGTTGTATTCATTTTTCTGTCTGGCATCTGTTTTTTTATTAAACAAAATATAAGAAAGAGAGAATAAAGGATTAAATCATACAAATTGATTCATCATTCAAGATTTTAGGAATACATTTTACTAGCCTTTAAAGTTAATGAAAATTAAGGATATTACATTTTAAATTCAAGTATCATCTATGGTTCTTTTAAAAAAAAATCAAATATGTCATTCAATATAAACAATTTAAAAAAGAGATTGTTATTCATGGAGCACCACAGAAAGATGCTATGATAAATGGTCTGTTCCTGTAAAGTCAATAGCATCTAGACCCTTTCAGATATCTGGTATTTGCAGAATGAGAACCAAATTCTCTACCTTCCCCTTAAGTCAATGCTGCAAAGGATTACTTGAATTATGAGAGAATGTTAATCTTACAAGAAAGGTAAATAGAATCACTTACCTAACAATAGGAGGTAGTTCTGATCACTAAGTGCAGGGTAGACGGTAGCCTGTTGGAGGATGTTATAGAGCTCAGTAGGTTCACACGTCAAGATTCTTGTTCCAACTTTACTGATCAGGCGAGGGGTAGATACCTAGATGAAAGCATCAAATAATTGGTATGGCACAAAATCATGTAATGTATGAAAGACAGAAAGACTGGTCAATTTACTAGTTTATATTCTTCCTACCATACCATATGGTTCCAGAACAAGAGATTTCAATTCTATAACCTCCAGTTGAAATTCCACAAAGAGTATTCATAATTTAAATGATGAACTAGATCTACATTTACCAAGTACCAAATCATGCATGATGAAACAAAATGAGAATGAAATAAAATGTTTCATAAAAAGAATCAATTTTGGTCAACGAATGAAGAAAAAAGAAATCACAAGCCAAATGGCATTACAAGATTTAATTAGTATAGAGACGACTCTACCGTTTCATAAACATGAAGAAAACTACAGCCAGGGCCAGAGGAAAAATAAAAACTCATCCACAACACTAAACAGTTCCACAACTGAGCTGCAGCTGGGACAAAAGTTAAATGTCTTCTAAGTTCTTCTTCTTCAAGTTCTTGCAGAGTCTAGTTAACTAGACCCAAGTACTAGTAAAAGTATGCGATCGAGACGACAGTATTAATAGCTAGTTGAATAAGGTCGTTCTTCAGGATGTAGACAAGTCAATACAGTAATACTAATAGGTCTAGTCTCTAGACTAGAAATATAAAACTTAGAAGGAAAAAAGTCCACCGCAGCGGCGCGGCTGGCTGCCAGCCGAGTACCCCCGACACTGGTCGGGAGGGCCGCCTCGCCTCGGCAGTCGCTCTTTCGCTGGCTGCCTCGCCTCAGCCTAGCTCAGTCTTTCAAACACGTACTGCCTGCCTAAATTTAGCTAACTAACCCTTTTCATTTTTGATCCAAAATTCTACTCTAACCCAGTTATCATAATACAATTCCACAAATATCGTTAACAATAACTCACCTTGGAAGACATCTTAAGTTGATAGATAATATTCTCAGGCAGCTGATTTAAATTGAGGTCGGAAAACTGACACCACTCGCTGATGGTTTACATGCATTCAGACATCAATTAGGCGTTGCTAAGGCGAACATGTGTACTGAGCTCCTCCCATTGTTTGTTTACACTCGGAAGACTGGTAAATTATCTCATCCTATACACGTACAGGCAAGGGCAGGGGTCATCGTGCATGCAGTCGCATGACGTTTATAGAGAATGTACATCTGTCTCATATGTCATCTGCACGAAGGACAGGGGAGAAAAACAGTCGCTTCTATAATAACTGTCTTTAAATATAGATATAAAACTCAAATTTAATGTATTATATTTATCAAAGTAGTAAGAAAAATGTTAAATTTATTCAATCAACTTCTTTTAGATTAATTATTTGACTGAATTTTTTTTTAAATTAATGTTATTTCCACTAAGTACTGGAAATTGAGACAACGTATAACGACCTTTGCCCTATGTCTTTGCGAAGAACACTGCACCCGTAACTCTTTCAAACTCTGGAATTTCTCGTGATAACTTGTCGAAAATAACAGCCAACATGTTTAAGAACGGAATTTTGAGGTGTGTCGTGAGAGCACAGTCGATGAAGAGTTTCTCAACTTCGTGTGAGGTAAATATGAAGCTTAATTAATGCGTAAATTTTGGTGCGAAATGCGTCCGTAATGTGCCGGTAAAATCGGATGCCGGGTTATAATTATCATGAGTCAGTCGCGTGCAGGGCCTACGCGTGGAAAACTAGGGGGCAGGGCAGGGCCAAGGAAAGGACAGCGCCAACGCATTCTTGGTCCTAGTCCATCGCGATCGTCAGTCGCGTCGGTAGAATGGCGTGGGGGCGGGGGAGAGGTCCAAGGGTAGGACCTTGAATTTTTACAAGATGGCAGGAATTCATGTTTCAATTTAACAGTAATCAAATCAGTAGGGGCGGGGCGCTGGCCCGAGAATGAGGATCGTCCACATAAACGAGGATATCCTTGTAAACGCCGACAAATTGCATCCTAAAAAATAAGGATCGTCTGCATTTTCGCGGACTTTTTTTCATTGGCGCTCTGCAGGTTTTCGGGTTCCCGAACTGCGTGCTGGCGATGCGAAAATCAGATTCCATGTTACAAAATAACCCCAGTTTACTGTCTACTTCCATGGGTTGTCCGTCTTCCCGAGGATTTATCGCTCATAACGTGTGTCGTGAAAGTCTCTGTACAAAGTCAATAAAAATGAATCAAGAAAATAATCGCAAAGTCTGTTTTTGGCACGGATCGGAAATATGAAACGTCTGCGAAAATGCGGACCATCCTTGTTTTTACAGATGCGTTTGTCCGCGTTGACGAAGACGATCCTCGTTTATGAGGGCGATCCTTATTCTTGGACCAGCACCCTTACTGGTAATTCTACATATTCTCGCAAGATTAGTACAAACTTCCAGAACATCCTAAAAATGCTCTAAAATAACAACAACAACAAATACAAAAATTATCAATGAACCATCTTGATGCAGAAAAACCATGATGACTAGTCCAAGGTCAACATCAAAGCTCATTTAGGTGAATTTTAAGCATTTTTTCAGTGTGTAAGTACGACGGCGCTAGTTAACTAACAGCTGGTCTGAGAAAAAGGATCGTTTATGTAAACGCAGACATGCAGACGATCCTTATTACCGATCCGATACATGCCTACATTATAATCCAAGATGGCGGCCCGCATGTTTTGCCTCTTTTCTTAGTCCAATATTAGTAATTTCAAAGTCAGGAAAAGGCACTAAATATCAACAAACAGGGTCTACAACAACTCCAAATGACAAAATAATCCCAGCTATGCATTTTTTAAAGGCATGTAATAGCCCAAAACTTGAAAATTTTCGGCATTAAAGAAAAAGAAGAAAATCTGCCGATTATTATTTTCCGATCGCACCTGATCAGACCCCGATCCGATGATCGTTTACATTTTGTGTATTTTGTGGCCCTATAATATAGTTGCTCTGTTAGTGAAAAAAGTATGCAATTTAGTGATTATAGTATACCGGTACACAGTAAAAACTAAAATGCAACAAAATATTTCATTTTTATTTTATCTATAGATTTAATTGTCAAACTTGAATAAGAAATGTTGAGAAAGGACTGATTTCATTCATTTATGTCATCTTCCTTGTCAAAAATCATGAATTGCATGTACCGGTACATGTATGATGCAACTTGAATGCATGTACAGTATGCAGACTTTAGTTGCAGCCTCTCCTTCTTGTCAAAGTTACATTGTTTTAGATCACATTTCCTCAGATTTTGGGTATACCGGTAATTCTAAGATTACCTTAGATAATATAAGACTAAGTATTGGAGTATAAAAGAAAATTCTTATGGCTTGCTCGCCTTCAAGTCAAATTGTAGGTGTGTAGATGTACATGTATGGCTTCCCATTTATTACTAAGTTAATTTGCATAAGTTGAAACTTTACTGCACATGAATTTATTCTTTACTAACAAAATTAATGAAATTTACAGGGTGTAGATGAAAATGGAGAATTTTTTTACCCAGTGTGCTTGAGAATTTGAACTTTTCTTGCTATCTTGTATGCCTAGTTTGCCTACCTATTCATCTTAATTCCAGGCTAACTCTAAAGTGGCAGTTTTGGGTGCATCAGGAGGAATCGGCCAGCCACTCTCACTCCTACTCAAGGAGAGTCCCATGATCAGCCAGCTCTCCCTGTACGATATTGCACACACACCGGGCGTAGCTGCTGATCTTAGCCACATCGAGACCAGGGCCAATGTGACCGGACACATGGGACCAGACCAGCTGGGGGAAGCTCTCCAAGGATGTGATGTGGTTCTCATCCCAGCTGGTGTGCCAAGGAAGCCAGGTAAACAAACGGTTGTCCTCCAACCAACCAATACCAGCATCTCTTTTCCTCCAACAGTTGTCAGCTCCCTCCTAATTACATCATTATTTTTCCTTTTCATCACGTTAAGGTCTTCCTCGCTACCCATGGCATGGCATGAACATACATGTACATGTATTCCAAGGTTATTGGTACATTCATTCATTTAGAATATACATGCCTTTTATCAAAATTGTTTGAAGGATTTTGAAATATTTCCTTGAGTAAATTGTAAAAAAAAAAAAAACTGAGCTAATGTATTTTTGTTGCATGTTTGTTGTCTTGTTTTTCATGTAGGCATGACCCGTGACGATCTCTTCAATACCAATGCATCCATTGTCAGGGATTTATGTAAGGCAGCCGCAGAGACTTGTCCAGAAGCTATGCTTGGAATCATCACAAATCCTGTAAGTAAAAGAGACATAACTAAAAGTCTATGTGTATGTACATGTATCATGCTGTGAAATCATAAGATAGTATTATATACTTCACCATTATTACAAATATTGATTATGAGAATGTGATAATTTATTTGATGTCTAATCGTGTGTACTGTGTAGAACGTTCAGTGAAAGATTTAAACAAAATGTGTACCATGCAAATGTAAATTCCTTCATCAAAGATTTCTTTAGAAGAAGAAGAAGAAAAGAAGTTCCCATTTGTCTAGGTAGTTAATGGAAAAACTATCAACCATCATTAAATATATATTACACATATTAAAGTATTAACGCTTGTTTAGTAAGCAACCAGAGGACAGACGGCTTTAGACCCTCTCCGAGGGACCTGGTTACAATGAGGATGAATGCCTTACGGAAGGGTACTAGTGCACCGACTTGGTTTCGAATCCGGGTCGCCGGATTACAAGACCACTGCTCCACCAACTGAGCTATTGCGCCTTCATTTAGGAAGCTATTTGATTCATTCTTTATCCTGCAGGTTAACTCGACGGTCCCCATCGCCTCAGAGATTTACAAGAAAGCTGGATGCTACAACCCCAGCAAGATCTTTGGCGTGACCACGCTGGATGTGGTGCGTGCCAACACCTTTGTTTCCCAAATCAAGGGACTTGATGTATCTGCCACTTCAGTCCCAGTCATTGGCGGTCATGCTGGCGTCACCATCATACCTCTCCTTTCACAGGTATGTATCAACAAGCAAGCAAGATATCAGTTTTTCCAATGTGTCAGTTTGTAGTTATATTACTTAAGGGACTTGATAACATTGTTCAGATGAGAGAAATTGGTCTTTAGGTAGCGACTACAATGTTAGATGTACAATTAAAGATAATCTGAAAGTTTGAGTGAAAACAAACCATCATTAATGATACAAATTGGGATAAACTGATCTGATCAATTCCTTAATTCTCCCCCAAAATTATTACAATTTAATTGCAATTTAGGTGAATTCGTCACCAAGCAATGAATTGGCTCTATATACCATTCCAGACATTTTAGTGCTGACAGATTTCTTTATAGCATGTTTTATGTCTTATTTTCATGGAAAAACGGTTGGGAAAATTCAAAATATGGTTGGGACAATTTACTGTAAGAGGGTGTCGCACAGTGAAGCCTTCAAAGAAAACCATAAATGTCTTTGTGGTTTGAGAATTTGTTCAGGATTTTTTGCATGTTTAAGGGTTAGTAAAGTAGAAGAAATATAGTAAGTAACATTTCAAACAAAAAATT
This sequence comes from Strongylocentrotus purpuratus, assembly GCF_000002235.5. Lineage (NCBI taxonomy): Eukaryota > Metazoa > Echinodermata > Echinoidea > Camarodonta > Strongylocentrotidae > Strongylocentrotus > Strongylocentrotus purpuratus. The sequence goes on along the minus strand of NW_022145576.1, from coordinate 1,048,587 downwards.
ACTCAGTTTTTCATCAACCTTCAACAATGTTACTGAGTCACTTTAAGGCATTCAGTATCATTTTCTTGTTCATCTTCTCAGGCTACTCCAGCCGTTACCTTCCCACAAGCTGATCTGGAGGCTCTCACCGTCCGCATCCAGAACGCAGGAACAGAAGTCGTGGAGGCCAAGGCTGGAGCTGTATGTATTTCCAAACTTGATATAAGATCTGGAATAAGAATTTTAAGATTGATTGGTAGAGCATCATGACTGCATCTTTTCATTGTGCTCTTGATATTTAACAGAGTAAAGAGAAAAGGCAAGGGGGGAGGGGTGGTAGGGTATGGGAGATTCTACTGTTTACTTATGTCGTTTGTGCGAAAAGGAGACTTGTAGGAAGAAAAAGAACTCAAGAATGTTTTGAAATAGTATTCTTGATTTTTGATTCACAATTTCTTTGAGCCTTAATTCTTAAGGCTTTACGAGTGACGTGCTTTATAATTCACATATGTTCTTGTCTCACAGGGCTCCGCCACTCTCTCCATGGCCTATGCTGCAGCAAGATTCTGCTTCTCGGTAAGTATAAAGAAATTCTCAAATTTATAGATTTATTTTGTAATAAGTAAGTTAGTAAGTGTTGAATATTTCAAAAATTCATTGATAATTTTTCTAATTGAATAATTAGGCTGATTAGGAACAAAATCAGATCGATAGAGATTGCATTTTTTACTTTGCAGTTTTGTTTTGTGTATTTTCATGTATCTGTCAACATTAACACAATTTTATTGTGTCAGAGGAGCCTGTTGAAAATTCAATTTTTTACAGTTATTTTCAACCAAGCTAAAGTGACAGAGTGGAAGAAAAGTAAAAAAATATGTTAACATTCAAATCAAATGCATGTGTATATATTTTTTTATTTTGCACAAACTAAAATATGTTAATATTCAAATCAAATGCATGTGTATATATTTTTTCATTTTGCACAAAACTATATGTGACATTTCTATTCCCCATTCATTCAGCTCCTAGCAGCCATCGAGGGAAAGGAAGGAGTCATTGAATGTGCTTACGTCAAATCTGACCTGACAGAATCATCTTACTTTGCCAACCCTATCCTCCTAGGGGTAAGTTGAGTTGCTTAAGAGGCCCCGTTCAGATATGATGCGGTAACCGGCTAAAAGACAGCAGAGGCAGATCTGAAAGTAGTCGCCCGAAGAATCAAAAGTGTTTTGAATTGATGCAAAATTCATATCATTGCGAAGGTGTAGCCTTACTGATTAATATAACAACTTCCATCTTCAAAATATGTTTTGAGCCCGCAGTAATCATCTCTCAAAAATGTTAATTTTGAGATCCAGATTTTCTGCCTTCAGCGGTCCTCTGTAGAGCCTCAAGATTTGTGACATGCAAGACACAGCTAGCCACAAAATTGCATTTTATGCCTTTCCTTGATATCTACATGATTTTTTAAGGGGATTATTCATGTTTTTTTAGAGAAAATCTTTCCCTCCATGTATAATTTGTCCATAATTATCAGTTGTCGGGAATTTTCTTAGGGTGACTACTTAAAGATGTAAATGAACGGCAAGAGGAAATATCTCTGTATTAAACAAAGGAAACGGGTGATCAACTGGAGAACAACAATCCAACTCCTTCACATATTTGTTATTTGATTGAGAATATGAAGCACCCACTATGATTATGAAAATTATTTGGTTGTTTTCAAGCAATTCATGTCTGCTTGGACCTAAAGCCGAAGGTTTTATGCTTAAAATTTAATCCCTTTTTTGGTCAACTTAAGGCTTTGTCACGTTGATCAAAGCAAACGTTTTTTTTTGTCTTTGCAAACATTTTGAGTTTCAGCATATATATGAATTGCTCATCAGGAACATTTTGGCAATGAAGGTGCAAAGTAGACTTTTAGTGACAGTGTGTGAGGGATCTTGCAAATCTTGCAAATTCTCCACCCTGGGCCACAAATGCAGGACAGAAAGTTTGCTTTATAAACTTAAAGGGTGGTCATTGTCACTAGTTCAGTAGTTCTATTTGAGCTCACTCTTTATCACCTTGAAACAAAGTGACATTTCTAGCTCTGCCATATTTTGTCATGACAACATCTTTCTTTTGCTCATTTTCCCCCAAACAGAAAAATGGCCTAGAGAAGAACCTTGGCTTCGGTACACTGTCCGACTACGAGCAGCAGCTCGTTAAAGATGCAATGGCAGAACTCAAGTCGAGCATCAAGAAGGGAGAAGACTTTGTCGCATAAAAAAAACCCATCTATCTATTCATACAGAGTTTTATATATTGCGTCTGACGCTATGGTACTTTAGCAAGGTAACGGTTTTAGTGTATAAAGTAAATAGCAGAAATACCCGGTTCCATACAATTGATATGATTTTCAATAATTAGGTCATATTTATCATTTGTTTTGAAGTGTATCAAGCACTATTTGAAAGTGATTCTTTTCATTGCAAAGTTCCTCCACAAGGTGGTATGGGTATGAAGAGCTCTTTTACAAATCGTGGATGTGTAGAAAAGTATTGGTCTTGAAGTTTATTGTCAGAAAGTTTTTGTTGTTGTTGTTGGCCCCATTTAACTTGAAAGAAATTAAACCTGATGAAAAAAATGACTGCAACAAAATTAATTAACCTTTATTTATGAGATGACCGATGATGCATATAAATATCAGAATAGACAATAATATATACTGTCTGTTGTATCTAAAAGAGATCGAGTTCAATCTGTTATATATGAAATCAAAATTTGAGGAGTCTATTTTTGGACGCAAGAGTATTTATAGTGCTTGTTTTCATGCTACAGTGTATTTAACAAAGTTTAAAGACTTGGATATATCTATCAGACCGAATATTGTAAAGGTTGAACTTGTATTTCTCTTCAACTCCACATGAGAGGGGCCAAATTCATGAAAAGAAAACATTGAGAAGCAAAAAAGAAACTGAGGAATACATGCAGGAAGGAATTTTCCATATTGGTAGAAAATGTGTTTTTTTCTCCTGGATAAGTATTGTGAATGTACCTAGTGAATCAAAAATAATTGGTAAAATGAATGGATTTAATATCACCTAATGTCTTTGCCAACTTGTGTATTTGCCATGACTTATCTAAGTTTGAAACATTAATCTCAAATGGTTTCAATGCATTAAAGAAAATCAAATAAAACTTATATCTTTTGTTATGCGTTGCTTTCGTTGTTATACCAATAATGAGACAGATGATGATGATGTAAAAGACAATGATGTAAAAGACAATGATGAGGATAGTTATATTCTTTAAAAAAGTGTTAATGATAATTGATGACAATGGTGATGATGATGACAATAATAATAATGATGGTGACCGATGATGATGAAGAGAAGGATAAGGGTGATGACTGATGATGATGACTGATGATTATAAAGATGATGATAATGATGACTGATGATGATAATGATGACTGATGATAATAATGACTGATGATGATAATAATGACTGATGATGATAATGATGACTGATGATGATAATAATGACTGATGATGATAATGATGACTGATGATGATGACTGATGATGATAAAGATGATGACTGATGATGATAATGATGACTGATGATAATAATGACTGATGATGATAATGATGACTGATGATGATAATAATGACTGATGATGATAATGATGATGATGAAGAGAAGGATAAGTGTGATGACTGATGGTGATAAAGATGACTGATGATGATAATGATGATGATAATGACTGATGATGATGACACTGATGATGATGAAAATAATGATGGTGACTGATGATGAAGAGAAGGATAAGGGTGATAACTGATGGTGATAAAGATGATGATAATGATGACTGATGATGATAATGATGATAATGATGACTGATGATGATGGTGATGATAATGACTGATGATGATAATAATGACTGATGATGATGATGACTAATGATGATAATGATGACTGATGATGATGACTGATGGTGATAATGATGACTAATGATGATAATGATAATAATGACTGATGATGATGATGATGATGATGATGATGATGATGATGATGATGATGTCTGATGATGATAATGATGACTGATGATGATGACTGATGATAATAATAATGATGACTGATGATAATAATAATGATGATGATGACTGATGATGATGATTAAATCTGATGATTTTGCTGATGATGATAATGATGACTGATGATAATAATGATGATGATGATGATGATGACTGATGATAATAATAATTATGACTGATGATGACTACGATAATGATCATCATGATGAGGATGGTGATAGTGACAAAGACATACAAACCTTTTTCGACGTTTTCGTCTTTTCTCTAACACATTCGGCATAGCCAAGCGGAGCATATCCCCAAACTTTCCAGTAGTGAGGATGTTATTACACTGGATAGAATGATGAAGAGGACGATGATGCTATAAACAGCGGTGATGATGGTGGATGATTATATTAACACTGGTGAGGATGATGGTGGTGGTGGTGGCGGTGATGATGACTGATGATGAGGAGGATGATGCTGCTGATGTTGATGTAACTGTGGTTGAAATGACGAAGATGATAATGGTAATAACAGTAATGATGATGGAGGTGATAGAAGAATTGGTCTGGTTGGAGGAGCTGCACAACATATTTTGACTTTTGTAACACTTCTCCAACGCATTCGGCAAAGCCAACGGGGAGTTTGCCAGAACGGTACAGTAGTGACGATGTCAGCGCAATGGTTAGAAATGATGAAGAGGATGATGATGATGGAGCTTTTTTAAATGATTATGAGGATGATGCTGATGAAAATAAAAATGATAACTATTAATGTGGCTACTACCACCCCACCCACCAAATATGGTTGGGAAGTCGGTTAGTCATGACCCATTTGTTATGTCCCCTTCCCGCCCCCCCCCCCCCCCACTCCGAGAACGGACGGACCCCATGCGTGTTGCCAAAATGTCCTTTTCGTAACAAAAGAAAAAGGTCGACCCGTACTGACTTTACACACCGGACTTTTGCTGAAAGGGGGGGGGTGCTGAAAAAGGCTCGTATACAAAAGAAAAAGGTCGAGCCGTATTGACCTTACACACCGGAATTTTGCTGAAAAGGGGGGGGGGGGGTCTGTTGGAACACGCATATGCGTACCCTAAATAACACTGAGTGGGGAGGGTATCAATAGTGGTATTGAAAGGTGATTTTAGAAATGAATTCATAAAATCCTCAATCGTATAGTTTACTCCTATTACTCTTTTTGTTAGTATGAAGTAATCGTCAAATTGACAGAAACATGGCAATAGTGCGTGATTATACTGACAAAAATGTTATTATTATCGAAAAAGTCGGACAATACACCACTTTATTTAGGTATTACTTTTGACGACCTGAATAATTACTAATAAAAGTACTTAATAATAATAATTAAATTTTATTCAACCGAAAATGGCAAGCAACATCACATAATGTTACAAGGTTTTATCCTCTGTAAAGGGTGTCTCACTGAGCGGCGAATGCTGGAACTTTGTGAAGTTGGATTTGCCAACTTTTCTGACGAATGTTGGCGAAAATCAGAGTTCGCTTCTTTTTTTTTTTTTTTTTTTTTTCTTTTTTTTTTTTTTTTTTGGGGGGGGGGGGGGAACATATTTCACTGGGCTCCAGAAATTTGAAAATTTGACCGATCAACATTTCGTTCCGTTGAGGGGGGGGGGGGTTAGGTCACCTTTTTTAGGTCACCCATTAGCATTTTTCATTTTTTTTAAAATTAAAAATAAATAAATAAAGCGAGGGAGGGGGGGGGGTTTCCTTCAAAACACACACATAACAAAAAAAAAATGAACGGGGGGGGGGGGGTTCAGTGAGATACACCCTTAAATAATGTAATGGCAGCAGACCATTCAAACCAATCATTTTATGCAAGCCTTTAGGACAAAGGTTGTTCTTAGCGACCAATTGGAAGATTGCCCAAGGTTGGCCAGAGACACAGACCTCGAGCCATTCCAGTATTAAACACCCCAAAAAGGTCAATTAACAAAAGGAAATCTGTTGTTTTGAAACAGCTGAATGGCATGCCTCGTCACGTTGTTAGGAGATAGAAAGCACACATTAATCAGAATGCATTACTAAGATGGTATGTTGGATACTAATTAGTAGATTTCAATGGATTTCCAAGGTCCTATCTTTGATGTCGGAACGCGAGAAGATAATTTACAATGGTTAAAAAAAGACTGGTCTGTCGGCTCTCTAATAAAATTACCGTCACAGTTTAAATATCAGTTTGAATATCGCTAATATTTTAGAACGTTTGAAACAAGATGTCATTGTCAACTTTGCTTTTAATTTCAAGACGTCAAGTTTTAGCCGTTCTCGTCATCGTTGTCACCATTCTTCAAGCAGATTGCAACAGCCGGACAAACGGTAAGCTACCAAACTCTAAATTTGATTAACACATAGGCCTACAACATTTACATGGACGAGTTGATGTGGTGCAATGCATTGTGAATCATTTTAAAGGCTTGCAAGAAATAGCTCGAGCAAAGGTTTAGTAAATTTGTTTCTAGAACAAGTTTAAGAAAGTAGCCTCCTTAAATGACAAGTCATTAATAGAAGGTAGAGAAGGATTTTTGGGTTGTGTTGATGATAGTGATTGTGAATGACGAGGAAGAAGAAAAATAATGAAGAAAACAAGAGTAGGAATAGGAAAAGTACAACAAGAACTAGAACAATTTTAGAAGTAGGCTAGTAAATAATAATGATATCGGATATTTTTATAGCGCATATACCCACCACGCAATTTCACAGGTTCTGCTAGGCTACCGATTTCGGTGCTGAACAGCATTCAATAAATTCCTTACTACTGGTACCCGTTTAACCCATGGCTGGAGAATGTTAAAAGTAAATTTATATCTTGCCAAAGGACATTAGTGCCGTAGCGGGACTCGAACCGCGAGCTATGTGATCCACAGTTCAAAAACATATTTCATTCTTCAGGAGAAATGACCATCAGACGACCACGTCGCCAATCGTCATCGTGCTACCAGGACGAGTTCCAGTGCGATGACGGGTCATGCATCCCCGCTTATCTAGCCTGTGATTGGTATAGTGACTGTCGTGATTTGTCAGATGAAGGGATTAAATGCCAATATGACGGTATGTACGATTCACTGGAAAATCTGATGACATTTATCTATATAGGAATTTTTCCGAAGTTGAATGGTACTGTATACTGCATAGAGGACATCAGGTTCTATACATACAATTACCTAGTATTAGAATGATTTACAGTGAAATTCAAAAACAAAAGATCCGAAACAAATTATAAGAATAATAAAATACGGAGAAGTGAGAGTTTGTTATTAAGATGTTCTTTATAACGGAATTCCGACGTACCTACCACGATTGCTTTTCTAGACTTTTAAAAGAAAAAAAAATCCACATGGGCATACAAAAAGAATCAGAGATGCAAGCACAATCTCTTAGAGAACTATAACAATTTGATTTAATTCGATATCCAAGGTAAGTTTAAGTAATGTTTATTCTGTCTTATTATTCCATCATCGCTTAAAAAGCACAATCCCTATTTAATAGGCGTATGTTGTGAAACATAATGTACTTTTGAAATATATTATGGTTCAGGCAGACGCGGATCCACGGGGGGGGGGGGGGTATTTTTGGTGCTCACTCATTACCCCTCCCCCCCCCCCCCCCCCCCCCCGTTGGGCAACAACAGAATAAGCATTCATGTAATGTTTTTGTTTACATTTATTTTTACTCTGTTTTACCTGGCAGGGTTCGAGTGTAAGTCTGGTGATAACATGATATCGCTAGAATGGATGTGCGACGGATTCTACGACTGCGAAGATGGCAGCGATGAAGACCTTCAATATTGTGAAAATCACGGTAAGAAGCAGTTGGTTTATAATAAATGAAACAAAACAAAAATCAAACTTTAAGCCCTAAGTATGTCCCAATATCGCACAATCAGATGCATTAACAAAAAAGCTAATAAAGTGCGTTATTATTTTGTAATACACGGCATATATATATACGCACTTTTAAAAAACTGCGCTATTTTCTTATGAATATATGCTCCATTGAACAATTAGGTTTACAAAAATAATAGATAAATTAAAAAAAAAAGATACTCGTGAGGTTAATGCCGTACCTTAAAGGCACTAGAAAGAGTTAGAATCCAATCGGGTTCGAAGTTGAAAATGGGGTTGCGTTTACACGCTAGTTTGTATGCATACATGTTTTGATGCCACCATGTCATAACATATCTTTTTCTTTTTGACCACATGAAGTTTCTCATAAATTGTTAATGTATACATTAGTGTTGTTCAGACGGGGTTTTGCTAGTCGGTGTAAGTAAATCCCGGCAGCAGTAAAAACCTCACTCACACAAACAGTTGTCCACACGCTCTTACCCGGACCAACTTGCCACGAGAAAGTTAACACGACCTTCCACCGACCAGAGTAACTTACGCAGAGACAGATATTCCCGGGTGTAAATGAGAGCAGAGCCATCTATACACAGAGTTTGTCCAACTGCTTTGTTAAAGGACAAGTCCACTCGAAAAATCACTTCCTTTCAATAAAAGCAGAAAAAGTTTTAGCAAAATCGGATGACTAATAAGAAAGTTATGAATTTTTGAACAAGTAGGTAAAGCTTTGGAACAATGAAAATCACAACACAAAATGCCAAGATGGTTATCAGTTTGTGACGTCATGTCCTCACTATTTATCAATTGCTTTATATAGCTTTATCCCATTAGTTTCCTTTTTATTCCCCAAAACTTGATTTCCCCATGCCTTTGCCCAGGTTATATGACTTGTATCATATTGCGTGCATGACATTTCACAAAATATTTTATGAACTTTGAAGAATTTATACTATTTTCTGAATATTCTATATTCATAATTATTGAGTTTTATATAAATAGTTTATCAAAATTCACATTTTTCATGATTTAACTGGGAAAAATTAACAAAAGTATACACATAATATTTTATTCCATTTGTATACGACATACTTTTTCAAACAATATTTATATTATTCATGTGTTATGTTATCGATCTGGTGTTATATTTTATGTAATCATGCTTGATACATTATGTTATCATGCTTGATACATTATGTTTTACTTGTTATTATTTTTGTTGTTAATAAACTCAAACTCAAACTCAAACTCAAACCTACCTCGCCATATTTACCCCGACAAGCTCTTAACACGGCCTTTACCCTAGGGTAACTTGCCTCCGACTGAACAAGACTATAATCATCTTATTTTTGTCTCCCCCCCCCCCTGCAGCTTCAGTATCCAAAGTATGTCCTCGTATCTCCTGCGACAATGGCACTAGATGTGTCCAGGAAGGAGAAATATGTGATGGCACCAAGCAGTGCTCTGATGGACTGGATGAAAGTGACGAACTGTGCAGCGCGAGAAATGGTAGGAATGCGTCATCCGTAAAGATGATGCATAGCCCTCAGGCAGAACAGTATTATACTGATGAGGCCAGTGGCTGATCCAGGGTGTTGCTCACTACCCCCCCCCCCCACACTAAGTGAATTATCGGCCGGCACGATTTTCAAATTTTCAGGGGCAAAAAAAAGAGTGCTCCTTACCCCTCCCCCCCCCCCTTCCCCCGCTTATTCACCGGCTGGCTGTTTCGCCGCTAAATATTTTCTCACGAATTGGGCCCCCTCTTTTGCCCGCTCCCCTGCCGCCGGCTGGATCCGCCCCTGGATGAGGCGAGGCTATATCCTAGGCAAACAAAATATATTTAAAAAATCATTAATCATTATTCAAAGTATATAATGCTTGGTAAATGCGTGGTAAATTAACGTTGAATGATTGATACAAATATTACTGATTACTATAGATGTTAACGATGAGGAGGAGAGTACGAGAAGGAGGAGGAGGAGGAGGAGGAGGAGGAGGAGGAGGAGGAGGAGGAGGAATAACGTAATAAGGGCACATTAATTTTATCATTTTTTAAAACAAATATACGCATTTACATTTTATAACCGAATACAATTCTAATAGTATAATGGTAATATTAATCACACAAATAACATTGTTCTTTAAACATTTCTGATAAATTTGTCTCATCATTCCCTTTAGGAAAGTGTTTTTCCTGTGATGGAGGATCGAAATGTTTAAAGTGGCCTTGGGTGTGTGATGAGATCGCTGACTGCTCAGATATGGCGGACGAGTTGAGCGGATGGTGCGGAACGGGTGAGACAAGCATTAAACAATCAAAGATGATTTTGATTCACTTTTCTGAACAAACAAAAAGAGCCAAAACAAACAACAAAAAATTAAACAACAAGCAGAAGCAGAGACAATAACACATATTAATTTATGATTTTTGTTTTAAAATCTCTTTTAGACATCTTTGGCCTAATGCAAAAAGAAAACTTAAGTATATGACTAAGTATGACACAGATGTAAACATCGAGAGAGAAGGTCGAACGTTAGAAAGCGTGAGCAGTTACAAGTATCTGGGACAAACTTTGAATATGGAAGACACCACAAAAGAAGAAGTTTTGATGAGAATAAAATCAGGATGGGTGAACTTTGGAAGATACAAAGACATGTTGACCGATAAAAACATACCCATGTCAATGATTTCACTAAGAAGAAGAATGTTCAACCAATGCATTCTAACAACTATGACATATGAATCAGAAACATGGTCATTGACAAAGGATCTAGAACAGAAGCTTGTGACTACTCAACGAGCTATGGAGAGAAAGATGTCACATTTTATCTCTGCGAGACAAAATCAATCCCTAATTCATACGCCAGAAAACAAAGGTTAAAGACATGGAGAAAGTCGGAGAATCAAAGTGGAGATGGGCTAGGCATGTAGCAAGACTTCAGGACAATAGATGGACACATCGTTTAACAGAATGGCAACCAAGGATGGGAAAGAGATGAAGAGGAAGGCAAAAGAAAAGATGGAGAGATGACCTAGCATCATACATGGGAACGGCCGCTTGGACTCGGACAGCTAGAGACAGAAGAGAATGGAAATGTTATGAGGAGGGCTTTGTCCAACGTCTGGATGAACTTTAGCCTGATAGATAGATAGATCGACATCTTTAGACATCTTTCAGGTATAGGCCTACAACTACAATATCTCTTTCTTATATACTTTCCAAAAACAACGTATTCAAAATACATTCTATATATATTCGGAACCCTGTATACAGTTTAAATTTGAATTAGGTTGATTCTAGCAACTTTGAGGTATTTAAGTATTTCTTATTCTATAACAAAAACTTTAAAAATACGTTGTGTTTCAAGAGGATGAATAAATTAAACAGCAAGATGAACAATTTCATTCCTGTTGGTTTTTGGCAAGGATCATTTACTTTGTTCACACTTTCAGTATTTCAGCGGTGTTGGAAGGGGTCCTACCTGTGTGGACACACCCATTTCTGTGTCCTTCAGCGACGGAGATGCAATAACCATGACGACTGCGGTGATGATACGGACGAAGAAGATTGTGGTGAGCATAGTTAGCCCCGTTCATAAGTATCTACTTCCTTCTTGTAAAAATAGTTATTGCTGGATATGCCACGACAGCGGCATAAATGAACGGATACCACTGAATAATGCAGCATTCTTCTCCTGCTATTTTCATTATTATTGCAGGAGGTATTTGGAAGAAGGGATTCTGTTTTCATTTTCGTTTCTTTCAAATACTTTATCCTTGAATTGCGATTACAGTCATTTTGAAATTGAAATGTAGTTTCTATTAATAGAGATATGACCAGAAAGCATGACTATGTAGGCATATGACCTAGTGGAATGGATGTCCCACGTCCTCATCCTAATTGGCTTTGTCAATAATCCATGTCCCCTCTCGAGCAATAAATCATCATTTTTAGATCACAATTTATTTACTTTTGGTCAGAAACCGACTTCGCCTGGACGGGGTCGTACGGGTGGTCGTCGTGGGGAGATTGGAGTGAGTGTCATCCTTCTTGTGGTCTTGGTACTCGATCACGGAGTCGTTTCTGTGCATCACCTGGTGGACGATGCCTTGGTGAAAGCCAGGAAGAGGAGGAGTGTGAAAAAGCTGCTTGCGTCGATGATAATGGTAAGTAAGCATGACTTTCTATAAGTGCAGTTTCAATGAAATAAGGAAATCGGCATTTTAAAAGTTTACATGTTGATAGAAACAAAAAATCAATATCAAACATATCTTTTTTCTGTGTATGAATGATATCGTACGTAAAGCTGATGAGTTTAAAGTAGTCACCCGAAGAATCAAAAGTGTTTTGAATTGATGCACAATTCATATCTATCATGATATACATATTCTTTCATGATATTGCGAAGGGGAAGCCTTACTGATCAACAACTTTCCTCTTCAAAATATATTTAGAGGCCCGCAGTAATAATAACTCATGATAATTTGAGATCCAGATTATCTGCCTCCTGTGTCGAGATTCGTGACGTCACATGCGAGACACAGCTAGACACAACATTGCATTTTACGCCTTTCCATGATATCTATATGATTTTCCAGCAAATTGTTCGTGTTTTTCAAGGGAAAATCTTTCCATCCATATTTTGTCCACAATAATTTGTTATTCTAAGTATAATCTGAAACTATTTCAAACTGTAAGTAGAACAATATTCTTTCAATCATTTTTATTTTATTAAAATATAGTGATCGCATGCGGGATCAAGAGTCACATTCATTTCCGCGACGGCGGCCTAGCTCTGGCGGAGCGTATCGTAGGCGGACAACCAGCCACAGCTGGAGACTGGCCATGGCAAGCTCAACTGTTCTACCGAACACGCGGATCGTGGCAACTCGTGTGTGGCGGGACGCTGATCGATCCGCAGGTGGTGCTCACGGCGGCACATTGCTTCATGGGACCCATGTTAGTTTGTATTCTTATCGCCCCAACGAAAGCACAGATTATTCGTGTAAACCCCCGTGAAAACCACGCCCATCCCCTTTGCTGAGTGAGTCTTGGAGGGCTTCCAAATTGATTTTCTTATAGTCGGGATGGGGGGGGGGGGGTGGGGTGGTAGGCGTGCATGCATTAAGGCTAAAGCTGCAACAGATTACTTCCTCTGATTATTGGCAACAACATATGACAAGATCTTGTAATAAGGGATCACAATTTATTATTGTCGTTTTTTTCAGGGGGGGGGGGGGGAGGGGGTCGATAGAAATGTTTAGTTGCCCGATACCCTCGTATCCAGAACATTAAGTCCATTCATTAATTAAACAAACCGCGTTCATAAAAATTCCTTCTCTCCTTGAATAATTCATTCTATAAGTTGGTTCACATTTGATTAAACTTAACATTTTCCCCATTTATGTTTCAGAGTAGACTTAAAGTCATCAGAAGATGGAAGGTATTCTTGAACTGTTGAATATCAAACGAAAATCCTTGCTGTCAAAAATCAGTAATTAATTTAAATGCTCTAACTTTAATTAAACTTGACTCATTTCAATCTTAATTACCCCAATTTAGTGATTTCATGTTAGAGGTTTTTTTTGTTTATCATAAAGGCCTATCTGGGTTTTTCCCCACAGCTGTTCGTTCTTTTTAAAATATCGTGAAGAGTTTCTACAAAGTTGAACGTTATTGATATTAAAACAATTCAACAAAGTGATTTATTATCATTTTATAGTGTATTTTTCGTCTCTTCTAAAACAAAATGTAGGATGGCAACTTCCAGATGGCAGGTTCACCTCGGAAAACACTCGGTCGACTTCGTTCCCGAGACCGGCAGTCAACATCGACTCATTCGGGAGATCATCGTCCATAAGAAGTTCGGCGAGCGCGGTGGCGTGAGCGATGATATCGCTCTCCTAATCCTGGATGAGCCGGTACAACAGGAGACGGGGCAGATCAATTGGGCTTGCTTGGATCAAGGAATGAAACTCAACAAAAGACAGAGTGTTATATCTCGGGATGGGGAGTTACAGAGAGTAAGTCATAGCATTAGGTGTACTGGTTTTGTTCTTCTTGTAACCTCTGTTTCCTTCCAATACTTCCCCATAAATACCTTTTCCCCATCCTCCCCCTCTCTTTTCCATCAATTTTCTCTCTGTTTATAATCATCTTTCTCGTTGCTTTGTTCAAACCCTGTGATATCTCTGCATCTCTTTTACTCCGTTGAGGGCTTCCTTTTCTTCTTCATCTTTTCTTATCTTATCTTCTTTTCTCAATTCCATCTTTTTTTTCTTTTCCATTTTAATACATCAATTCATAAATCTTCCCCTTTTTGTCGTTTCGTGGCCAATATCACAATTCAGTTTTAAACCCCATTTTACCTATATACAGTGGGTGGAAATAGTCCAAAAGTCTTACACGAGGCCAGGATACCTCTAATACCACGCAGGATCTGTAACTTTAAGAGGTCTTACAATGGCAAGATCGAGAGGACTATGTTGTGTGCTGGCTACTTGAAAGGCGGTATCGATGCATGCCAGGTAATCAAGAACTTCAATTTCTTGTTAGGAAAATGTATGTATTAGTTCAGTTCAGGTTCATTTATTGCAATCATAAAACCGTAACATATATATACAAAAGTAACATGAAACAATCATAATCTTACAATTCTGGAATTAAGAAATTGGAGACTAAAAAGGAAGTTTAAACAAACTTGTAAGTATAATAGTATGTATATTTATAAATAAAATGTATATATGTAATGTTTAGCTCTATTGATCAAAAGTGAGTCTGTTTCAAGAAAGTTGTGGTGAAGAAAATTATAATTATTATAGTATATTTTAATAAAGTAAACAACTAAACGAGAAATGATGAATTAAAGAGGAATAACATCGTTACAACATAAAAAAGGTCATTCATAATAATATAGGGGTAGCAACGGAATAATAGCAAAAGAGGAAGAGTAGGAGGGGAGAGGAGGAGGAAGAGAAGGATGATGAGGAAGAGGAGAAAGAGAGAGCAAGGGCGTATCCAGGATTTTGTAAAGCTGGATGTTTAAGACAGTGGCAGATCCAGGATTTTCCAATAGAGGAGGGGGGGGGGGGGCCTGAAATTTGAAAATCACGCCGATCGAAATTTGTGGGGAGGGGCGGGGGGGATTGAGAGGGGCAAGCGCGTAGCTAGGATTTTATTTTAAAGGGAGGTAGTAAGCACGCAAAGCGCGCTCCCTAGGGGGTGGGTGCAGGGAGGGGGGAGTTTCCCTTTGACGTTTCATTAAATTATTAGAGAAAGAAAGACGATAACTCTCATTGTTAATTGTACCGATCTTGACTCTTAATCCTTGTCTGAATTCAGTTTTCTCCCCTCCGCGCTACGCGCGGAATCTTCGACGTTTTATTAAATTATTAGAGAAAGAAGACAATTCGTTGTACCGTTTCCTCCACCTCCCACGCGAAGCGCACAAGCTTCGACGTTTCTTTAAATTATTAGAAAAATAAGACGATTCATTGTACCGTTCTCGACTCTTAATCCTTGTCTGAATTCAGTTTTCCCCCTCCCCTTGTGAGCTCTAAAAGAAAATATTTTTGGCACCCGAAATTTAAGGGGGAGGGGTTGGGAGGGGGTGGTAGTGTGGGCACTACGTATACAAATATATATATATATATATATTTATATATATGTAGACAATTTGTTTTTCTTTTTTTCAGGAGTACCTGAAAACATGCCCCCCCCCCCCCCACTCGGATTGCCGCTTCTGGCATAATGGGTAAAAAGTGAGAGAAACACCCCGGAAAATCATTTCAGGCAGCAACATTAACATTTTGTAAATCACTGGTAAAGAATTAGAAGTAAATCACGTTTTAATTTCATTTGGTGTATCAACTGCCCCCCGAGCCCCACCCCCTCTCCACATGCACAGATATGACTTATGACATATGACTAAATATGGACAATCAATATTCAATACGTTTAAAGTATAAAACGGTAAAAGGTGCAGGTGCGCATGTCCGCATGCGCGTGCCATCTTCGGCCATCATATGGATACCCGTACTGAAGCGAACGAAATGGGAATATCTACTGACATCAGCGACGCGCGCGGTATAATGTAGGCCGAACATCTCACATATTGTTGCGACAAATAAGCAACAAGAATAGCTATACTTAGTATTAGACCAAGGCGATCTCAAAATGGAAATAAACTAATAAAACATCATTTCCCCCGATTTGTATACACCTGAATCACAGATAAAGGGTGTCTTTAAAATTCCAAAACACCCCCCCCCCTTTTGCCAAGGGGGTGTTTGAACACCTAAAACACCCCCCCCCTCGATACGCCAATGAGAGAGAGAGAGAGAGAGAGAGAGAGAGGGGGGGGGGAGAAAGAGTGGGAGGGGTTATACTTACAGTGTTGTCTTTTCGATAGCTTTCCAGATCCTTAGAAAAGATAGCATTTTGGTTTGTAGAAGGAAGGAGGTTTTAATTATACCCAAGCCTGTCGTTTGCCTGATATATTCATTCAATATGATTTCCAAGTTTTGTATCAAGGATGATATGCCAAAATTTATAATATGTTTGACAAATCTCGTACAAACATGAATTATTTCCATGCCTCTTTTCTCATCCATATAGGGAGATTCCGGAGGACCTTTATCTTGCCTCGGACCTGACGATCACTGGTATGTGGTGGGGATTACTAGCTGGGGTCACGGCTGTGCCATCGCCAACAAACCCGGTGTATACACCAAGGTATCATCTTATTTACACTGGATACATGAGATGGTCTACCGTCATCTTTATCATTAATAAATGCCTGTCTGAATTCATGTTTTAAATGACTCTCTATTTTTTTCTTTGTTAGTTAAAATCATGTTTATAATTTCAGCTTAGTATCGCTATTTATTTGTTAAATTTTGAGGATGCATTTTATTTCGGATTCGCCTACAAAACCCGGTGTGTATACCCAGGGGCGTACGCAAGGGGTGTTTTGGGGGTTAACCCCCCCCCCCCCCCTTTGGTATTTTTATGTGTGTAAACCCCCCTAAAAAACCTTTTAAAAAACCCTTCGGTTTTTTTTTTCTTCTTTTTTTAATTTAAAAAAAAAAAAAAAAAATTATGCCCACGGCTAACCTAAAAAAAGTTGACCTTATTTATGGTATTTGTTTTCATGCATGCTACAATGTATTTAAAAAAAGTTTAAAGACTTGGATAATCAAACCGAATAATGTAAAGGTTGAACTTGTTTTCTTAAACTCCACATGAGAGGGCCAAATTTATGAAAAGAAAACATTGAGAAGCAGAAATGAAAACTAAGGAATACATGCAGGAAGGAATTTTCCATGTTGGTAGAAGATGTGCTTTTCCCCTGCATAATTATTGTGAATGTACCTATAGTGAATGGGAAATAATTGGTAAGATGAATGAATCAATATCACCTAATGTCTTTGCCAACTTGTGTATTTGCCATGAATATCTAAATTTGAAACATCAATCTCAAATGATGCCAATGCATTAAAGAAAAGAAAATCAAACTTAAATTGTTATGCATTGCTTTCATTAACATAACAATGATGAGACGGGTGAGGATGATGATGATGGTGATCGTTATAATATTGACAAAAGTGATAATGCTAATTGATGACACTGATGATAGTTGCTGCTGCTGATGATGATGATGGTGGCTGGTGATGACAACAGATGATGATGACGAAGACGATGGTGACTATGATGAGGAGGAGGAGGAGGATGATATGATGACAGCTTATGATGATGAAGATGATGGTGATGACTGATGAGGAGGAGGATGAAGATGATAATGATGTGTGATAATATAAACAATGGTCAGGATGATAATGGTGATGATGATAGTGTGATGACGATGAAATTATTGATGATGTAGCTTTTTTCAATAATAACGAGAATGAAGATGATGCTGATAATAATAATAAAAATGATGATTATTAATGGGGCTACTGCCACCCTACCCACCAAATATGACTGAGAATTTTGCTTGTTTTTTTTATTTAAAAAAAAAAATCCTAATCGGTTGGTCATGACCCTTGGCAAATGTTATTCTCCCCTGTGAAGGGTAGCAATAAGAAGTATTGAAAGATGATTTATTTTTATTTTCATGAATCTGTAAAATGCTCAATTGTAAAGTGTGCTCCTTACTCTTTTTGTCAGTATGAAGTAATCGTCAAATTGACAGAAATATAGATAGTGCATGATTATACTGATTTTTTAATTTTTTTATTACCGAAAAATCGGACAATACACCACTTTATTTAGGTATCCAAGTATTAGGCATACTTAAAACATCGGCTACTTTTGACGACCTGAATAATTACTAATAAAAGTACTTGTGCTACAAAGCAACATCACATAATGTTGCAAGGTTTTATCCTCTGTAAAGGGTGTCTAACTGAGCGGCGAATGCTGGAACGTTGCGAATTTGGATTCGCCAACTTTTCTGACGAATGTTGGCGAAAATCAGGGATCGCTTCTGCGACATTTAGCGACTTTTATAGCTATGTTTTGCGACAATAAACAACATTTGAGCGAATGTTTGCAAAAGTGTTTGCGAAAATCAGTTGGCGACTATTAGTAACTTTAAGCAGGGGCGGCGCCAGGTTATTTTTTTAGGAGGGCGAAAAACGCAGGGTGGTGTCTGAAGGGGGGGGGGGGGGGATGTACCCCTCCGAAGTTGAAGATTTTGTTTTTAAATGACTTTGCCAAATCAAAAAGAAAACAGTCTTAAGTTCAACTAACAGGAACAAAAAATGCAAGGGGGTGTCTGAAGGGGGGGGGGGGAATGTGCCCCCTCAGAAGTTGAAGATTTTGTTTTTAATTGATACATAAATGGCTTGATTTGGTGCACACTTTTTGCTAAATTGAAATTAAAAACAGTCTTAAGTTCAACTAATATGAACAAGAACGCAGGGGGGGGGGTGTCACCATATTTTTCAGAAGAGCTGTTATAGATCAATATTTGTAGTTTCCATTGAACAATCAGGTTTAGAAGATACTAGGGATTAATTTGATTTTTTTCAGTTGGTAAAAGGTTTTTCATCGTAAACCAATGTTTGAACTTCTGGTAATGTAAATGTAATAATGACGCATCTTAATCTGATCGCCTGATTTGGCTTGCTTTTTTTTATATTATCTCTAACTTTATTTTTCCCCTCTCCCCCGCCCCCCCCCCCCCTTACGTCATAATTTACATTTTATAGTTCTCTTTCTCCTGGCCTTCTTCCTTTTCTTTTCTTCTTCTTCTTTTCGTTTCTTCTCCTTCTTTACCTTTCCTTTTCCTTCTCCTATTCCTCTTTCTCCTTCCTTTTCTATCCTTTTTTTTAAAAACGATAGGGGGCGTCCGCCCCTGCCCCCCCCCCCCCTGTGGCGCCGCCCCTGACTGTGAGCAAATGTTAGCGACAGTTTTAGCAAAGATTAGCATCTATTTGCCAATCCTTTGCCACTATTTGTGAATGTTTGGGACCTTTTGCTAACTCCTAGTCCCCCCTCCCACTCCGTTAAGGGAGGGATACCATTCGTGTTCCCAAACTCTCCGGCTCGTAACAAAAGAAAAAGGTCGACCTGTATTGACTTGACACACCGGATTTTTGCTGAAAATGGGGGGGGGGGGGGGTCGCTGGGAACACGCATATAATCAGAAGAAATAAATATGTTAGATTTATCTTGGCTATGACCCCTATCACATAGTTATAGATATGTATAATCAGAAGCACTGTATTTGACAATCGAGATATTTGCCTTGATTTAATTGGTTTTAAATCAAGGGGGCAGATTACCCTATCGACCCTCCAATAATTAATTACCCAGAGTATTTCTACCCAAAGTTCCATTCAACCTGCCAAATGAGCTCTGATAGATGAAAAGCGCATGCGTGGAAGTCGCGCAACCACTGTGACCTCATGATGCTACGCGAACCGGTTACCACGATCTAGCTTTCACTGGGTAGAGATTTACTGCGTTCTGATTGGCTTTAAGTTTTCCTCGATGACGACATAATGGTGGGTATGGGTGCGCGTCGAATGGTCTCTTTTAGACAACAAACCGTTGCGCGTTGTGTTCAGTTTTGATCTAGCTTCCGAGTGCATATGTTGCTTTTTCTGAAGTGCTTTCGAAACTTTCTTCATTGAACGAGCGAATTTAATCACTTTCTTCAAGAGAGATTTTCTCCCGAGATTTCTACTTTGTAATCAGGTAATTCAGTCAAAATTCCCTATTTTTCACACCCTAATGGATTGGAATAAACTGAATAGTAATATATAGTTACCATAAAATTCCAATTCTCAAACAATTTTATATGTTGGGTGTTGTATGTATTTTATCTAAAGGCCCATGTTACGCGAATTTAATGATATACCCAATTCAAGTTTAAATCCAGTATGTCTGGTAGACCTAAGCCAAATTAAGAAAAATTATGTACGGACAAAAAAAAATCAAAGAAATATGGATTAAATAAATGTGGTCGAATATTTTGAGAACTATTGCTTTAAAAAAAAAAAATTCACTCTAGAACTGCATATTAATTTGTTCGTAGATAAATCGTAAAGTCTCTGACAATGGTAGACATCGGTATGTCAGCTCAGAGAAAGCGGAGGGCTCAACGGATGGCAAATCGCCGTCAAAGACTAGCCCTGGGACCAGTGTCCGACCACGGGGATGAAATCCTTCAAGCCATTGAGATAGTCAAAGCCGTACTGGTCAAAGCTCAGCAAGAAGCCCAAGCTTATCCCGGCGGAGATTTCCCCCAGGAGTCGAAAGACCAGCAAACCAACTCTTCTGCAATCTCAACGTTCATCCAAAAACAGAGGTGCGGCAAATATTTCTCTCCCCCCCCCCCCCCTTCTAAACATTTAAGTTCGGAATTCAATTTGTTTGTGATACATAAATGAATTACCGTCGAGTAGAAGTGTTGTGCTTAAGAATAATGATGCCCACAATATTTGAAAGCCATCATGCATATTGCTGAGTAAAAAGATCGCAATACATTTTTACATGAAATGAATTAGATAGTCATGCACTTAAGGATCTTCAAATGCCTTAGCATCCACTTTTAACACACTTATATTCATTTTAAAGGAGAAAACTTTTGATTTTGGTGGCATTTATTTATAACCTTTTAGATTGAAATTTCTTGTCTCTTTTTTCAAAACAGTTATACTCTTGAGCCAGAGATATCGGCCCATCAGAACAAGAGTGTTGATGAAGAGGTCATCCACATGCCACAACCTAAGGTCTCATGTCAGACTCTCATACTTGATGACCTCGTGACCTTTGACATGGGATGGACTGTAAAGGTATGAAAGTCAAAGTTGTTTTTTTTTTGTAATAGAAAAGTTGCATCATGATCCGTGACGGCCTAAAGATAGAAATAGAGGGGGAGATTTCTTAGCAAGAACCGATATATCCACTGAAACATTGGATGGACTTTTTTAAAGTCCTCATTAAAAGCATCTCTCAGAAGTTATAAAGTGTAAGCTAAAAGATTTTGGGAAACATTATGTCATCCATTCTCAGCGATGTTGGAATACTGATGACAAACACAAGGAATTTACTGCTGTCTTTTATTTGATCCTGAGAAGCTTGCTTTAAATTTCAATATAATTTTTTCTCTTCACAGAGCATCATTTCGCTCCAAGAAATTGGAAGGGGCAGCTATGGTCGGGTTGTGATAGCACGTCATCGTTCCACAGGCGTTCCTCTTGCCATCAAAGAGCCGTCATGGTCAGACGACTTCGCCTCGCCTGGTGAAATGGTTGAAGAACTCAAGGCAACCAGGACCAGAGCAACAAAGGAGGCAATGATCCAACAGTTGATGTCAGGCAGCCCTTACTTTCCCAAGTTCTGGGGTACCCTTGATCTCGGTAACGAACTCTGCCAGGCCGTCGAGTTCGTGGGGTGTAAGAAGACGGGTACCGGCTACCCTCTCCACGAACCGCCATCGCTGTCGATGTACAACGTTGTCAAGATCGCAGAGGACATCGTCAAGGGCATGATGGAGTTCCATGATCACGGACTTCTCCATAATGACCTCAAGAACGACAACGTGCTCCTGGAAAAACGCGGCAAGCGATACAACGCCGTCATCATCGACTTCGGGATGGCAAGTACGATCACCGCCCCAGCGAAAATGGTCGGAGTTTCCAAAGAACTCAAAATGGCGTATGTACATGGAGGAGAGGCAGACTATATAGCACCTGAGGTTGTTTTGGATGAGCAGCCAGCATCCATCGCTTCAGATGTGTTTTCAGTCGGCCGTATCCTCTCCGATATGGGAGAGATATTTGGAGGTAAAAACCGAATTTCATACTTAGTATAAGTTCGTAATTATAGTTATCTTTTTCATAAAAAGAGATAGGTTTACGAAAAAATTCATATGCATTATTCTAATCCTTTGTAAGAAAGTTGCTCAGTCTGAATATTAAAATTACTCACAGTTCTTTTTCTATACAATTTCACGATTGCGCTGTATCGTAGGGCTGCAAGCACATCCAGCTTTGATGTTTACATATAAATTCTGCTAATAATTATGCAGTATATGAAGTATAGAAACAGTGGCAAAATATATTGTAACGCCTTTTTTACTTTTCTATTTCTTCCTTTCTGCAGGTCACCGTTCTCCCGCGGTTCGAGAACTGTCCAAGCTAGGAGCTCAGTGCATGGCTGATAATCCTGACCATCGCCCTAGCCTCAATACCATCCAAAGTCAAATCACCAAACTCCATCGGCCTAGTAGATGGAGGCGTGTTAAGCGATGGGTTGCTAAGAAACTGCATCTACGTCGAAAGTAACCTGGAAATGAAAACATTTCGGGAAATAAATTATTGTAGCTTTCATTAAAATAAATCATATCATTAAACAAAAAATGTTTGTGTGTGCATTTGTTTTTCAAAGATACTTGATGAACGATACAAAGACAGAGAAAAGAAAGATAGGGTAAAGGCGGAAAGAGAGACTTGGAGTGAGAGATAGATAGTGAAAATCGATATATAGGTTGAGAGAGAGAGAGAGAGAGAGAGAGAAAGCTCGTTTGCAAATTCTAAAACTTATTTATTAAAGAGGTGAGATACAATTTGTTTTTAATTAATACAAATTTGTCTAATTTCCTCAAATGTGGAATTGCCCATCGAGGGATTTTCACCCCCTTGTAAATATATTTTATGTCTTATTGAGTCAAAACAGAATCACAATATTTACAAATAATTGGAGAGTAACACAGTACATAAAATAAGACAAATAAATATCAGAACGTTAATCGTAAAATGATAATGAATCATAAATACAGCAGGAATGTAGGCAGCCCCAAAAGGTATTTTATTTCAAACCTCCATTTAGCAAAAATGAGTTACCAGTTACTATTCTTCTTTGGCTTTACGGTATTCAAGATCTTAAGTTCTAGCACTATAAGCTTTAGAACCTTGAAAATTGGGGGATTCTTTTTGAAATTTGCACATATAAATATAATTATGCGTACCCTAAATACCACTGAGTGGGGGGGGGGCACCTAGTGCTCAATGGGTCGATTTTATATAGGAACCATTATGGTAACGTGGTCGCTTGAATTGGCGAATCAAAAAGCAATTCCGCGACACCGTCTTACAACCGTTTGCAAAGGCTTACGAATGTTTTGCAAACGCTTACGACTGTTTTGCAAACGCTTACGACTGTTTTGCAAACGTTTGCAACTGTGTGCGGAAAAATAAATTCACAAAGAAAGCTGCTTGTGAATTTTCTTGCAACCTTTTATACGAACGTTTTGCAACCTTTAATGAACCCTGGCGAAACCCCAAAGTCGCGTTCACAATCATTTGCCGCACAGTGAGATAAACCCTTAAAGAATGTAATGGCAGCAGACCATTCAAACCACTAATGTTATGCAAGCCCTTAGGACAAAGGTTGTTCTTGACCTCGATAGATTGCCGAAGATTGGCCAGACCTCGCGCCATTCCAGTATTATACGCACCGAAAAGTCAATTAACAAAAGGAAATCTATTGTTTTGAAACAGCTGAATGGCATGCCTTGTCACAATGATAGCAGATAGAAAGCATGCATTAATTAGAATGCATTACGACGATGGTCTGTTGGATACAAATGAGTAGCTTGTAATGGATTTCCGAGGTCCTTTCTTTGATTTCGGAACGCGAAGATCATTTACAGCGGTTAAAAAAGACTGGTCTGCCGGCTCTCTAATAAACTTACCGTCACAGTTTAAATATCAGTTTGAATATCGCTAATATTTTAAAACGTTTGGAACAAGATGTCATTGTCTACTTTGCTTTTAATTTCAAGACGTCACGTTTTGGCCTTTCTCGTCATCGTTGTCACCATTCTCCAAGCAGATTGCACCAGCCGGATAAACGGTAAGCTATCAAACTATAAATTTAATTAACACATAGGCCTACCACGTTTACATGGACGAGGTGATGTGGTGCAATATTGTGGAAGTCATGGTAAGATACAACAGGTTTATGATATCATTTCATTTTTAATGAAAAGACAACGTCAAAACATTTAGCTTTAAGACTGTCCCATGCGATCATATGGCACAATTTTAGAAACCTCTGGGAAATCTTTCCGTATTTTTTGTTGGTTGACATGGTTAACTTTATATTTTGTAAACAACCTAAGTGTCTTGATTAAAGAGCAATCGAATGAAAAGTTTGGTATTTTGTGTTATATCAGATTATAAAAATGTACGTTTTCAATCATTTTTTCTCTTTCTTTTAAATACGTGGTTATCATCTATTCTTTATTTTATTTTCATTTTTTAATGTATTTTCTATTTGAATTGAAAATTCCATTCACATATTTCTTCCAAAGGATCAGGGATAATTCTTCTATGATCAGTTATTTCACGAGGATACCAATTAATTTGTACCTTTTTACATGCTTGTGTATTTTTTGTTTATGTTTTTGCTGCTGTTATTTGTTTTTATTCTGACCGAACAGGGCCTCACGGAAGACCACCGAATTGGTGATATGTACCACCCTGTATAAATATCAGATATGAATAAAATAGATAATAAATGCATTGCGAATCATTTGAAGGCTTGCAAAAATAGCTAGAGCAAAGGTTTAGTAAATCTGTTTTTAGACAATTTTAAGAAAGTAATCACCTTAAATGACAAGTCATAGTAAAAGAAACAGAAGGAAAAGGCTTGTGATTATACGTATTTTTATACTGCTACGGTTTTTCATCTATAATGTCTATCATATCAGGAACCTATTATACAAGCACTGCTTTTCAATAGGTTCCTCACATTCTACTAATGAATCTACCATATCAATTCAGTATGTTTGAAACGTGCTTATACTACATGTTTATACATATATATAATATCTATGTTTTTTGTCTGTATATATATATATTTTTTGCAAAATGTGGAATAAATAAAACCTGAAAACCTGAAAAACTTGAATGGTGATTGTGAATGACGAGGAAGAAGAAGAAGAAGGAACAAGAAGAAATGAAGAAAGAGAAGGACGAGCAGAAGTACAGACAGAACAAGAACACAGAATAACATATCATAGTAGAAGTATTAAATACAAATAAAAATAATATTGGATATTCTTATAGCTCACATAATCCACCACGCAATTTTAGGCAAGAGTTCCATATGTACCCCCACTAAAATTGAACAAATATATATATCGTCGCTGTTTTCACGAAGTGACGGTAGTGAGGAAAATCGTAACGCAAAGTGAATGCAATTTTTTTTCACTACCGTCACTTCGTGAAAACAGCGACGATATATATATATATATATATATATATATATATATATATGTTTCAGAGTGATATCGGTCTACCTAATATTAATATTATATATAAAAAATGGGAAACTAGGGTTACGGTTAAACAATGAGAGATAAAAAGAAAGTGTAATAATAAGACAGTAGTGTTTATTTATCGGGGGGACATTATGGAACTCTTTCCACCCTTGCATGGAGAAGGGCCAATGTAGATTAACATCTTGCCAAAGGAAATTAGTGCCGTAGCGGGACTCGAACCGCGAGCTACGTGATCCACAGTCCAAACACGTATCCACTATATACCACGGCACCTCTATATTAACACTATATGAGGTCATGACCTATGGTAGCAAACAGTTGTCATTACAGTAGTTAAGTTTAAGACCACGGTAAAGAAAGATTTGATAATTCATTCTTCAGGACAAGTGCAGACCATCAGACGACCACGGCGCCAGTCGTCATCGTGCCACCAGGACGAGTTCCAGTGCGACGACGGGTCATGCATCCCCGCTTACCTAGCCTGTGATTGGTATCTTGACTGTAGCGATAGGTCAGATGAAGGGATTAATTGCGAATATGACGGTATGTATGATTCACTGGAAAATATGAAGACATTTATCTTTTCCGGAGACTTCCGAAGTTGAATGGTACTGTGCACTACATTTGAGGCATCGGGGGGTCTTTAAAAAACAATAACCTAGTATCAGAATGATGAACAGTAAATTCTACTTTTATCGAGACCAACAAATCACCCGGTTTACAAGAAAAAATATTCAGAAAAAAATTAAAAACAAAAGACCCGATTCTTTTAATAATATATGATAATAGCATAATTATAGAGAAGTAAGAGTTTGTTATTGAGATGTTCTTTATAACGAGATTCCAACGTATCGACGACAATTGTTTATCCTAGACTTTAAAAAAAAACTACATCCACATGGGCATACAAAAATCAGATGCAGGCACAATCTCTAAGATAACTATAACAATGGTGATTTGATTTAATATCAAAGGTAAGTTTAAGTAATTTTTTATATTTATTATTCCATCATCGCATAAAAATCACGATTCCTATGTACAGTAGTATGTTGTGAAACACATATACGTTCGAAATATTTTAAGCATTCAAGTGGTGTGTTTTGTTTTTCTTCGTTTTTCTTTGTTTTACTTCGTTTTTCTTTGTTTTACTTTTCGTTTTTGCTTTGTTTTACCTGGCAGGGTTCGAGTGTAAGTCTGGTGATAACATGATATCGCTAGAATGGATGTGCGACGGATCCTACGACTGCGACGATGGGAGCGATGAAGACCATCAATATTGTGAAAATCACGGTAAGATGCAGTAGGGTCATGATATCATTCCATTTGTAATGAAAAAAACAACAACATCAAAACTATAAGTTTTAAGACTGTCCCACGCAATATCGCACAACTTTAGAGATGCTCTATTGAACATTTAGGTTTGCAAAAATAACAGATAACTTTATAAATGCTTCAGAACAAAAAAAGGTTACTTGTGAGTTTTAAAAAGTTACAATCCAATCGGGTTCGAAGTTGCACCCAACGAGGGCTCTTTTGGCCATTCTTGAGAGTTCGAAGCTGAACATAGGATTTTTTTACACGCTAGTCTCTAGGCATATGGCATGTAATGTATTAACGCCACCAAGTCATAATTTGTGTTCTTCTCTCTACCTGTGTTTTAAATTGTTAAAGTTTACATTATACTTATATATGATTGCTGTCCCCCTGCAGCTTCAGTATCCAAAATATGTCCTCGTATCTCCTGTGACAATGGCACTAGATGTGTCCAGGAAGGAGAAATCTGTGATGGCACTCACCATTGTTCTGATGGACTGGATGAAAGTGACGAACTGTGCAGCGCGGGAAATGGTAGGAATGCATAAGTTATAGTGATTCAGGCTACATAATTTTTAATTCGTGTAACTCGTTTTATGATATTATTGCATAGCCCTCAAGGAGCAAAGTATGGATACTGATGAGGTTATAAACTAGACATATCATTATTATTCATTACCATTATTCAAAGTTTATCATGCTTGCTTAAAACTTTAAATTAGCGTCGAATGATTGATAATGATGATGATATTACTGATTACTGAATATTTATCCGTGATGATAGTGAGGAGGAGGAGGAGGAGGAGGAGGAATGGAGGAGTATAGTGATGCAGAATAGTGATGCAAAGGAAGAACACTTAACGAAATAAGAGGACCATGGGCGTCAATCCTTACGTAATACCTATTGTTCAGGGGGGGGGGGTGAGATGAATGAATAGATCACCCCCCCTGAACAATAGGTATCAATTACAGATTTACGCCCATGAAGAGTACATTGTTTTTTATTTTTCATTAAACATGTCTGATACATTTGTCTCATCCTACTTTAGGAAAGTGTTTTTCCTGTGATGGAGGATCGAAATGTTTAGAGTGGCCCTGGGTGTGCGATGAGATTGCCGACTGCTCCGATATGACCGACGAGTTCAGTGGCTGGTGCGGAACAGGTGAGACAAGGATTACACAATCACCGAGGATTTTGAGGATTTTGATTCACTTTTCTGGACAAAACAAAGAGCCAAAACAAAACAAAACAATTTGCTCATCTTCTTCTCAACCCCACATGCAGCTCATCCTTTTGTATTGTTTTCCTGTACCCCGATCTCTCACTTCTTGGCATTGTCTACTCGTTGTATTGTGACTGTGTTCTCCTATCTTTGTCATGTAAAGTACTGTCTTGTCCCGTTCTCGTCCCTGTTGACCCCCTTTCCCCCTATGTTGTAGTTTCTTTTGTAGTTACGAACTTGTTAATTTAATTACTCAGTATTCCTAAGTATCATTTGAGGGGTCCACACTTGTACATGCATTGCTTTTTAGTGGACCCCTCTGTTTTCAATATGTATTCCTAAATTGTTGTAAATGCTTATGATTGATTTGTAATGTTTTGTTGGAAACATAAATAAATTGAAATTGAATTGAATTGAAAAGGAAAACTAACCCCAAAGAATAAGTGTAGGTATTCTAAAAAACGAGATGAATTCCTGCCTTTTGATGTACAATACATCTTACGGACGTGTTGCACTAAAGAGATAATTATATAAATAAAGATTACTTGGCATGTTGTAATGCCTTTTAGCATGAAATGGGCGCAGCCATTTTCTATAAGTATTCGAAACCCTGTATAAATCGTAAATTTAAATTGGATTGGATCTAGCAACTTTGAGACATTTACAGATTTCTTATTCTTAAAAAACTCTAATAAAATACATTGTGTTTCGAAGAGAATGAATTAAAAAACAGCAAGATGACCAATTTTATTCCTGTTGGTTTTGGCAATGATCATGGTGACAATCGTTTCTTTTGTTCACACTGTCAGTATTTCAGCGGTGTTGGAAGGGGTCCTACCTGTGTGGACACACCCATTTCTGTGTCCTTCAGCGATGGAGATGCGATAACCATGACGACTGCGGTGATGATACGGACGAAGAAGATTGTGGTGAGCATAGTTTGCCCCGTTCATACTTATCTACTTCCTACCTGTAAATAATTATTTCGGATGGATATGCCAGGATAGCAGCAGGTCAGGATGAACGGATACAACTGAATAATGCAGCATTCTTCTCCTGCTATTTTCATTATTATTGCAGGAGGTGTCCGGGAAGAAGGGATTATGTTTCATTTTCGTTTCTTAAATGTTTTCCCATTGAATTGCGATTACAGTAATTTTGAAATTGAAATGAAGTTTCCTTTAATAGAGATGTGACAAGAAAGCATGACTATATAGGCATATGACCAAGTGGAATGGATGTCCCACGTCCTCACCCTAATTGGCTTTGTCAATAATTCCATCACCCTCTCGAGCAAAAAATCATCTGAAAATAGATCACATTTTTGTTGTCGTTGTCAGAAACCGAAATCGCATGGACGGGATCGTACGGGTGGTCGTCGTGGGGAGATTGGAGTGAGTGTCATCCTTCTTGCGGTCTTGGTACTCGATCACGGAGTCGTGTCTGTGCATCACCTGGTGAACGATGTCTTGGTAAAAGCCAGGAAGAGGAGGCGTGTGAACAAGCTCCTTGCGCCAATGAAAATGGTAAGTAGGCATGACTCTCTATAAGTGCAGGTTTAATAAAAAAAAAAAAGGTAATTGGCATTTTAACAGTTTACATGTTGATAGAAACAGTAAATAAACATCAAACATATTTGTTTTCTGTGTATGAATGATGTCGTTGGTAAAGCTGATTAGTTTAAAGTAGTCACTCGAAGAATCAAAAGTGTTTTGAATTGATGCTAAAAGCATATCATTGCGAAGGGGAAGCTTTACTGATCAAATATAACACCTTCCCTCTTCAAAATATATTTGAGGCCCGCAGTAATAATAACTCTCAAAAATGATAATTTTGAGATCCAGATTATCTGCCTCCAGTGTCAAGATTCGTGACGTCACATGTGAGACACAATATCTAGAGTAGATGTAGAAACAGTGAATATACATGTACTTCAGTATACAATTTCTTACATTATTTTGTAGACCTTTCGACATAAAGGATAATAGAGTGATATAAAATTAAGTCTTGATTCAATTTCAAAACAAACGCCCTAAACAACCGATCATCAGGTTTGGGGATTATTATATTAAAAAAATCTAACACAAATCTATCTTAACGAAGTAGGAAGTTGTTAAATTAAAATTGCTCTGAAAACTATTGCAAACTGCAAGAAGAACAATGTTCTTTCAATCGTTTTATTATAGTGATCGGGTGCGGGATCAAGAGTCACATTCATTTCCGCGATGACGGACTAGCTCTGGCGGAGCGTATCGTAGGCGGATATCCAGCCATTGCTGGAGATTGGCCATGGCAAGCCCAGCTGTTCTACCGGACACGCGGATCATGGCAACCCGTATGTGGCGGCACGCTGATCGACCCGCAGGTTGTGCTCACGGCTGCACATTGCTTCATGGGACCCATGTAAGTTTGTATTGTAATCGCACCGAAGGAAGCTTATATACGAAGGTCGGGGGAGGGGGGGGGGTGGTAGTTTGACATTCTAGAAACTAAGCGCCTCGTATACTTTTTTTTTTTTGGGGGGGGGGGGGGGTCTGGCCCACGATGTTGCATTCATCTGCTG
This sequence comes from Strongylocentrotus purpuratus, assembly GCF_000002235.5. Taxonomy (NCBI): domain Eukaryota; kingdom Metazoa; phylum Echinodermata; class Echinoidea; order Camarodonta; family Strongylocentrotidae; genus Strongylocentrotus; species Strongylocentrotus purpuratus. The sequence continues at coordinate 1,017,757 of NW_022145576.1, read as the reverse complement.
CTTGAAAATATAGACTTGACAATGGTTCTAGGACACCTACCCCCTGGACATCCACCCCCGTATTACCACCCCAGTCAACTACCCCCAGGGCAACTTCCCCCAGGACAACTACCCCCCCCAGGACAACTACCCCTAGGGCAACCTTTCTCTAGGACGACTACCCCCAAGGACAACCTTCCTCCGGACAACTACCCCCAACAACTACCCCCTATATGACAACCATCCTCTAGGACAACTACCCCTCGGACAACTATCCTTGGGGGTAGTTGTCTGGGGGTATTTGTCGGGGGTAGTTGCCCTGGGGGTAGTGTCCTATGGGATAGTTGTATGGGGGTAGTTGTCCGGGAGTACTCCTTTAGGGCAGTCGTCTTAAAGGGTGGCTGCCCCATGGGGTAGTTGTCCTAGGGGGTAGTTGTCCTAGGAGGTAGTTGACTGGGGGTGGTTATCCGGGAAATGGATGTCCAAGGGGTAGGTGTCCGGATACGCTTGATAATATACGGGATCACATAATTGTTCGATCGTCAAAAGTTATAGTCGGCCCTCATATTCTTGTATCCTTGTCAAAAAGAGGTTTATTAATCGACGCCAATCTGATTCGTCGAATAATTTTGTTGTTGTCACTAAAAGGGCGGAATCACATTTATTATTGTTAGTATTATTTTGTATTTTGTAATTGTTTTTAAATTTGTTTATTTATTATTCATTTATTTATTAATTAGTAACTTTTTTCTTTTTTTTTTTTTTTTTTTTTTTTGGGGGGGGGGGGGGCCCTTCTCTATGGATTTTTTTTAATTTCCCGATACCCTCTTAGGCAGAGAAATGAAAGTCCAGTCATTAATCAAACAAACCGCGTTTATAAACATTCCTCTTCTCCTTGAACAGTTTATTCTATAGGTTCAAATTTTATCAAACTTAAAATTTTCCCCATTATTTTATGTTTCAGAGTAGGCTTAAAGTCATCAGAAGATGGAAGGTAGGCTTTCATTAATTCTTGAACTGTTGAATATAAAATTAAACCCTTGATGTCAGAAATCAGTAATTCATTTAACTGCTCTAAATGCAATTAAACTTGACGCATTTTAATCTTACCCTACTATAGTGATTTCTTGTAAAAGGATTGTCTTTCCGTTATCATAATCCTATCTGGGGGTTTTTCACAGTCTTTCATTCTTTTTAAAATATCTTGAAGAGTGACATTTCTGAAAAGAAACGTTAGTGATAAACAAAATCAGCAAAATTATTTTTTATCATTTTTTACTTATTTTTCGTCTCTTCCTACACGCAGGATGGCAACTTCCAGATGGCAGGTACACCTCGGAAAACACTCGGTCGACTTCGTCCCTGAGGCCGGCAGTCAACATCGACTCGTTCGGGAGATCATCGTCCATAAGAAGTTCGGCGAGCACGGTGGCGTGGGCTGTGACATCGCCCTCCTAATCCTGGATGAGCCGGTACCACAAGAGACAGGGCAGATCAACTGGGCTTGCCTAGATGAAGGAATGCCACTCAACGATAGGACAGAGTGTTATATATCGGGATGGGAGTTACAGAGAGTAAGTCATAATATCAGGGTTTCTTTTCCTTCTTCTTCTTACCTCCGTTTCCTTCCAACACTTTCCCATATACGTTTTCCCAGGCGCGGATCCAGGATTTCTTAGGGGGGGGGGCCCAAATTTGAAATTATGCGAGCCAAATATTGGTACGTAACGATGACCAACAGTGACGTAATGCGGAGGGGGGTCGGTGCAGAGAGGGGCGAGTTTTCCCCCACCCTCCTCCACGAAACGCGGAAGCTTTGACGTTTCATTAAATTATTAGAGAAAGAAGACGATTCGTTGTACGGTCTCGACTCAAAATCTTCGTCTGAATTTAGTTTTTCCGCTCCCGCGCGAAGCGCGAAAAATTTTACGATTTATTAAATTATTAGAGAAAGAAGACGATTCGTTGTAGAGTTCTCGACTCTTAATCCTTGTCGTAATTCAGCCCCCCCCCCCCGTCCTGCGCGAAGCGCGGAAGCTTTTACGTTTTATTAAATTATTAGCGAAAGAAGACGATTCATTGTACCGTTCTCGACTCTTAATCCGCGTCTAAATTTAGTTTTTCCCCATCCCGCGCAAAGCGCGGAAAAATTTACGTTTTATTAAATTATTAGAGAAAGAAGACGATTCGTTGTAGAGTTCTCGACTCTTAATCCTCGTCTGAATTCAGGTTCCCCCTCACGAGCGAAGCGCGGAAGCTTTTACGTTTCATTAAATCATTAGAGAAAGAAGACGACTCGTTGTAGAGTTCTCGACTCTTAATCCTTGTCGTAATTCAGCCCCCCCCCCCCCCGTCCTGCGCGAAGCGCGGAAGCTTTTACGTTTTATTAAATTATTAGCGAAAGAAGACGATTCATTGTACCGTTCTCGACTCTTAATCCGCGTCTAAATTTAGTTTTTCCCCATCCCGCGCAAAGCGCGGAAAAATTTACGTTTTATTAAATTATTAGAGAAAGAAGACGATTCGTTGTAGAGTTCTCGACTCTTAATCCTCGTCTGAATTCAGGTTCCCCCTCACGAGCGAAGCGCGGAAGCTTTTACGTTTCATTAAATCATTAGAGAAAGAAGACGACTCGTTGTACCGTTCTCGACTCTTAATCCTCGTCTGAATTCAGCTCCCCCCCCCTCCCGCGCAAAGCGCGGAAGCTTTTAAGTTTCATAAGATTATGAGAGAAAGAAGACGATTGGCTGTACAGTTCTCGAATCTTAATCCTCGTCTGAATTCAGGTTCCCCCCCGCGCGGAAGCTTTTAATTTTCATTAAATCAATAGAGAAAAAAGAAGATTCGTTGTACCGTTCTCGAAAATAATCCTCGTCGGAATTTAGTTCCCCCTCCAACCTCGCGCAAAACGCGGAAGCCTTTACGTTTCATTAAAGATTATTATTACCGTTCTCGCCTCTGAATCCTCGTCTGAATTCAGGTTCCCCCCCCCCCTCCCGCGCAAAAGCTTTGACGTTTCATAAGATTATAAGAGAAAGAAGACGATTCACTGTACCGTTCTCGATTCTTAATCCTTGTCTGAATTCAGTCCCCCCCCCCCCCCCCCCCTCCCCTCCTGCGCGAAGCTTTGACGTTTCATTAAATTAATAGAGAAAGAAGACGATACGTTGTACCGTTCTCTATACTCTTAATCCTTGTCTGAATTTCAAAGATTTTCTTTGTCTGCTCCTTTTACTTTCTACGTCCTCTTCCGATTTTGGAGGACCCCCCCCCCCCCCCCCCCCTGGCTGGCTACGCGCCTGCGGTCAGATAAACACATTTTGATAACTTGTCCGGCGCCGGAAGCTCAGGGGTTTTAGGCGTTTAATTAAGATCAGATGATCATTTTTTTTAATACCTATTATTTTGTGACACTGGCAGGTCACTATTTGGCGTGGGGTCCAGGGGGCGGATCCCCCAAAAGCGGGGATTTAGGCATTAAATTACCGTCAGATGAGCATCTAAGGGCCTGCCGTAGCGCCCTAGGTGGAATCCAGGGGGCAGAGCCCCGGAAGCTTAAGGGTTTTAGGCATTTAATCACGGTCAGATGAGCATATCGATGACTCATTTTTTAACACTGGCAGTTAACTATTCGTTCTTTCTTGCGCTCATTCTATTTTTTTTCTCTTTAATATACTTTTTCAAATAAAGTGGGGGGGGGGGGGGGGGGGAGGGAGCTCGAGGCTCCCGATCCCTGCCGTACCTCGGGCCCTGACAAGTCATGTAGGAATCTCAAGAATCATAATTTCGTGCCTGGCTGTAAATTTAGGAATTTGTCATTTTCCAACAAACACATATACAAACGTATAATTTACTAAAAAGTGAGGACAAATCTCGGAAATTATGTCATTTCAGCATTATTTGTAATCCACCGTTGTGGAATTATAAATAAACCACGTTTGAATTTCATTTCCCCAAAGCCCCCCCCCCCCATTAGTACGCCAGTATCTCCTCTTTTCCTTTTTTCTTTCCCTTTCCTTCCTTCTCTCTTTTTTTTTTATTGGAGGGGGGGGGGGGGGTCAACAGCCTGGGAGGAAAGGCCCTTTCGGTCCCCCCGATCTCCTTCTTCCCCCTTTTCTTTTATTCTTCTTCTTCTTCTTCTTTCTTTCCCTTTCTTTCCTCTTTCTCTTTCCCTTCTTTTCCTTTCTTCGCTCTCTTCTTTTTTTTTTTGCGGGGGGGGGGGGGGGGCCAAGGCCCGCTCGGCCCCCCCCCCCCCTGGATCCGCGCCTGCGTTTTCCCTATCCTCGGCCGGCCCCTTCTCTCTCTTCTATCAATTTCTCTGTTTGTTAGTATCTTTCTATTTGATTGATTCAAACTCTATGATACATGTATATCTGCATCTCTTTACTCCAGTTAGGGCTTTCATTTCTCATTCACATTTGATTGTTATATCGATGTACTTTTTGTTTGGATAATAAACTTCAAACAAACAAACAAATCTTTTGTTATCCTGTCTTCTTTTTCTTAATTCCATCACGATAAATATATTTGCAGTATACCCTGAGTTTGCTGCGATCGTTATTGATATTCTTATCACGCAATGACGTGTTATTCATCCGAATTTTTGGTACTTTATGACCCCAGTATATATGCCATCTCAGACTTCCAATATACTTTCATTCACTCATGACCATTACGTGCACCACATCGCTGATGATATAACATTAAACTATTATTGAGAGCCAGAATAAATGCCCTTCTGGCTGAGTGTCAACAGTTTAAATAATTCTTCATGGGATATCGTACGGTTCCATTCTTAAATATCTTTCCAATTTTGTCGTTTCATTGCCAATATCACAATTCAGTTTTAAACCCCATTTTACCTATATACAGTGGGTGGAAATGGTCCAGATGTCTTACACGAGGCCAGGATACCTCTAATACCACGCAGGATCTGTAACTTTAAGAAGTCTTACAATGGCAAGATAGAGGAGACTATGCTGTGTGCTGGCCACTTGGAAGGCGGTATAGATGCATGTCAGGTATTTATTTTAAAAAACTTGACCTTTTTGTCAGGAAAATGAATGTAATTTCAGCTTTATTGGTCAATAATGACTAATGAGAATATTTGTTGAAGATTATTGTGATTTTTAAAGCACATTTTAATAAGGTAAACATCTGAACAAGAAAAGATTAAATTAATAACACAAAGAAAAATTACATCATTATAACATGACAATGGCAATGATTACAAAATACACTTATCTGATTATATGCCGGTCCTACATTGGTAAGTATTTGGTATTCTACATTTTATTACAACAAAACTGATGCATTCACTGACCGTATTACAAATAATTTATCATGGACTATGTTGAGGAAGTGTAATAATGTTATCATTTTATTATTAATTTCGCCCAAATGAGATATTCCTTAATACAAACATAATATAATACATCAATACTTAATGCATAAACTATGAACACATTTTTAAAGTTTAAGAATGTATTCATAGTTTATGTATTAAAGGTAGTTGGACCTTCTTGTTAGTTAGCTGCTGTTCTACAAGATAGGATACAGAACACAAATACAATTGACTGAAAAATAAAAACAACAGAGGTTGGCTCAATGATCAAAGTTCCATCAGTTATTTTCAATATTCAAGCAATTCTAAAAAACTATACAAATAATCTTTCTCTGTGGCTTTGTAGAACCATCAAAAGTTCGAGAATTGGTCCAAGGTAAAGGCTTAAAACATGTTACGAAAGACATAGATCATCTTGAAATACAAAAATACCTGAGTGTACGTGCATGATTGAGTTGAATAAGCCTTGTTTCCCGATATTATATTCCACGTGGTTCTAATTCAATGCCAATCAACAATATGAATTTGTCTTTTTTGGCAGTCTATCAATCATTTAAATATACAATCTTTGGGTATCACTTTTTATCAAAATGTTCCCACAATGATAACACACAACGATAACATAGTTCTATATTTGATAAAATTGTTTTGGAATTAGACCCAATGATGGTACTTCGAATTTAGTATACGTAATCCAAATCAATCCTGCAAGTCCGGTCGAAAGCCAATACAAATCAATATCAAATAATGATAATTCTCTTGCCATTTCGATCGTGTAGAGTGCATATATAAAAGACTGAATAGAAGATACAGAGGTATGGATTGTCCGGGAGGGGCCGGGATAGCATAGTGAGCACCCCCTCAAAAAAGTCAAATCCATAGCTACATAATAACATAAAACCACTGGGATAGCTACGGGTGAGGGGTAATCGGAAAAAGGAGAAAATAGGCTAACAAAATGAGAAAGAGAGGGTGAGAGGTAACAATGGAAAATGAAAAGAAGATGACACCCCTTCCACAATCAGCTACTATCAGTGGTCTCGTGTATTTATTTCTCAGAGGTGTCGTAGTCGAGTGGTTTAAGCACTCCACTTAAAATTCAAAGGTCGTGGCTTCGATCCCCGACACGGCGCTAATACCCTTTGGCAAGGTATTAATCTACATTTGCCACTTGATACCCAGGAATTAAATGTGGACCACGTAGGGTGACGAAAGCATTTGTGTAAGTAATTGCCATATGCCCTCACGGTGTCCATATGGTCGGAATACTCCCCAGGGAGTGGAGATGGTGCATATTGTGCGTTAATGAATCTGATGACCGGGGTAATAATACCTGTAAAGCACTTAGAGACCGAAAGCGCTATTTAATTCGAGATTATCATATTGTTATTACATTACATACATTAGCTGCATTGACACGGCAACCAAAAACGTCGATTGGTCTTAAATTCCACTTTTACACCGGCAAACCGACTAAAAGTCTAAATCGAAAAATTCACCTGTGGAGTGTTTTTTTTTTGTTAAACGCCAGCCAAAGCTTCAACGATGTTTGCAGCGTAAAAACAAACTTTGATAAGATGCCGATTTGTTTCTCTCGTGACTTTCCTCACTTTCGAGCTAACGAATGCAGGACACCGACGAGTGGCGCAGGCGCACTACTCACCCCCAAATTGGATTGAGCAGAATCAGCTCTTCGAGGATTCGAGGGTTATTCAAGTGGTGTAAATAGAAGTCCCCACCCCCCCCCCCCCCCCCAAGAAAAAATAAATAAAAATTAACAACAAAAATAAATCAATAAAAAAAATATATATAAGAAATAAAATAAATGGGCCTCTTGTAAGACTATCGCGCACCCCTCCCTCCATCCATAATGACGGTGTCTGGATTAGCAACAGAGTAAACATAACTTAGGTTGGTGTTTCCTTTTTAATGCAATTATTTTGTGCAGTGAGATTATTAAATTAGCGTGTTGCGAAACGTTTAGGAGAATTTTGTTGAAGAGAAAAGATTGCTTTGGAATTAAAATGCGTCCGATGTTCTTACGCTAATTGCGCTCGTCCAGTGGAATCTCGTATGAGGTATGAAACTCTACTGAACATGATAATCACGAGTTAACTGGAGTGGTGGATAGGTGGAATATGTAGAACCTATCTGCCGTACAAAAGCATAGCTCTCCTGAATGGAAATGCTGAAGGTAGTACCAATGATCCTCACAAATTATAATCTTGTATTCAGAGATGAGGGTCTTGACGTGCTTTAGGTCGCTGGTGTACTCATCGATATTGAGCAGCCCTAATGTAAGTTCTGCGTGTCTAACAGAGGCAATCAGGATTGAATTACCTTGAGTCACACAAGCGAAGAGCTTATGACGACTCGAACCAACTACTTTATGCATTACATCACCCTTTCTATTAATACGTATTATCGCATTGTTACCCTGTCCAACGATCAATGAATCACCATAACTAGTGATTTGCTCAGGTTTATACCCATCGCATTGTATCTCCCTGATCGCCTTCCCACCTGATGGTGAGAATACCTGGATCTTCTGGGCTTTCATGTAGCCGACATAGATCAGATCATCACTGTCTACAGTGAAGATACTAACCCCACCTTCACTGTCAGTTAGAGTGTTGAATGTCACACCCAGCTTCTTATACTCTGATGTGTACAGTGACATGTTGTTAACTGTATCAAGTACAACACACCGACCATCAGAGAGGAATCCTAACCAATGGACATGGATATCCTTGAACACCGTCTGCAGCAATTTCCCAGCCTCAGAGATGATGACGGTACTTCCACTGTGAAATCTAAGGGTTACCTTACCATTTTTCGTAGCAGCCATCGCATTTATGTCTTCCTTTGAGGTTCGCATATACCATTGCGGTCTGCATTTTATGAACCTGAGTTCACCCATGGATAATTGATCAGGGTGGCTGCTTGGTGTGAACGTCAGTTCCTCTGCATGGTTAGCTACATCACTAGCAGGCTTCTTCTTGGGATCATCTTGATCCAGCACATTCTTCAACTCACCATACAGTGAATCACGAATAGCAACAACGTCCCCTTCTAGTGGGGCTTTCAAACTATTACTCGCCAATTCACTCGCACTCTCAATACTCGTTACCAACCTCTCATCGGCAACTTTCATATTCTTCAAACTTTGGCATAATTCCTCTTTCTGAGCCTCTAATTGCTTGTTCAAGGTCACATTCCTTTCTTTTATTTTGATGATAGCCTTTTCACATATCTTGTTGATTTTAGCTTTTTCTTTATCGATGTGATCAGTGACACGCTTCAGCTGATTATCGACACATGCCATGTGAGTCTTGACGGTTGTAGCTTTGGTCTTACCCAGGGCCTGTAGGGATTCAATGTCCTTCTTGAAGGAAGTATTGTATTCCCCCACATCTTGAACAGTGTGGCCTTTCTTATCGTGGTAGATCGAGCATCTCATACAGATGAGCTTCTTACAAGTGGTGCATACATTGGTACAGACGTGCTTTTCGCCATCTGATTTGTGTACTTGTTCTCGACAGTAGACCTTCTTCTTTAGGACCACCTTGCCCTCTCTGATGTCTTCGACACCCACTACTTTGTGTTTGAGATTAGGTGGCCATTTGCTGTGCAGCTCAAGACATGCGGTGCACAAATTCTTACCGCAGTCACAGCAGAAGTGTACAGCTCTTGATTGCGTATCACACATTTCACAGAACTGTTGACTGTTCTTGACGCCATCAACAAGAGACATAAGAGGAACGTTTGTATTTAGATTCACAACATTGCCATCCCTTACATGCGTTGTGCCACGACATATCGGACATAGTAAAGTGTTTGCCTCGTTTTTTGATGGAAATTCTAGCATATCACTAAGGCATTTCTTACAGAACGTATGTGTGCATGACAACTGTTTAGGATCACTAAGAAGCTCTAAACAAATTGGACATTGCAGATTACGATAAACTGTGTATTCAAATGACGCCATTACGTTCACATAATCTCGAGAGACTGTATTTTATTAAGAATAAGTGCCAGAATAGAACAACTTTACCAATTTAACGGGTATGAAAAAATCCTTTCGGCAATCTGTAATAACTAGCTGTATGCCAGAGCTGTATGCATTAATTGATTCGTACTATCTTCTTCAGCACTTAATGAGGGTACCGTTCGATTGCAATTGGATAGTTCAAGGCGATGCTAGCCCCAGATGATGTTAGTGCACGAGTCCCAACCTTGCTAGGTGGTTGGTTGTGTGTGCCCTTCCGTGCTGCAATGAAGAAGAGAAGAAAAAAAATGCTTTGAGTTATAAGTGTAGGTTATAAAATAATTATATATATCACTGTGTATAGCTTCAAATGCATGTCTGTTAGATTATTATGTTCGTTGATTTACCATTATTTTATTTATTTATAGTTTTAAAACATATTTTTGGGGTCAAATAGAATGGCCGTGGCTGGACCTTGATACATTCTTAGGAGAAAATTGTAAAATCCTGTCAATTTGAGGTAGCCTCCATATCATCATATATCTCTTTCTCTTTCTTGTATATTCCAGAAAATAAATTTTCCTATACTTGACAAATTAAAATAAATCTATCAAAACTTCGACAGGGAGAAAAAGGGGAATCATATAGTTATAGGGAATGCATAGTGATGGGGAATGAGAGAAGGAACAAACTGAATGAAGCATGTTGGTATGAAAACATACTGAAATAAATACATCCCACTTATAACTTTATAAGAGATATAGCCATACTGTATTGTCATTTTTTTCTCAAAAATTCTTATTTTGGGGAGTCATATCAGGGTTCAATTATATCGAAATGGAATCCATGCGCAAAAAAGGAAATTCACCCCAAAAGAGGTATTTAACTACTACCAAAAGGTGAAATTCAAAGAAAATCACAAATATGTCAACTAATGTATCACTAGAAACTGGTAAGCTAACAGATGGCCATCGTAAAAGTTTTAGGTCAACTACATACCGGGTGATTTATACAAATAAAAATACAACCACCTTCATAGCAGCTGGGATATACGAGAGATTCGCCAGAAAAAATAACGGTGTTTTAATGACGTCACTATATGGACCAACACTGCCCAAGCAGACGACATCCCATAGAGAATGAACATAATTGCAAAGCTATTTTTTCTCAAATTATTTCTCAAATTATAAAGAGTTTAGTGTATTATAAATGTAATGGCATGTCAAGCCATTCAAAAGGGGATATGACCCGATTCTGCTAACTAAATCTTTTGCTTGTAAATACACAGGATAAGGGTTAATTAACAATCAAACAAACCAGACTTTCAAATAGAAAACCCCCGGAATGATATTAAGGACGGCATTTGTTCCCACTTGAAACGCCGAACATACCCCGGTGTGTGCAGCTGAATATACAATGGCGTCTTATTTTGTTTACAATCGACAGATTCCTTTATTTTTGTATCGCTGCATTTGTCATCAAAATAAAACCATGCGCGGGGTTTAGAGTGAGGCAATACATTATACATTTAGCCTGACGGTAGTGAAGAGAGAGAAAGAACTCGAGAGAAGATGAAAAAACATGCACTGAAAATGTGTGAGATGTCATGGGACATCGTCTGCTTGTGCAAGTCATGTCCATACTGTGATGTCACACATCTCAGCAGCGTTCGGAGAGCTCTTGAGGTGCTATGCCGGGGCTGTATTTAAGCGTTTTGTAATTTATAATAATCGTTACTTCGAATGTTTCCATGCATTGAATTTTGATGACCTTGTCGAATCAAAGTTTCAACTTTGCAATAATGAAACTAAAGTTAGTTTTTAAAATCAATGAATATCTACTTTGAAGTGGATACAAGTCTAAAGGAAGTGATTCCTAGAGTGAAGAGTAAAGGAGTAAATTTACACTCGTATTAGAGTATATGAAATTATCGAGCAAAATCCATGAATGTAACTCACTTCAACTTTTGCGATGACTCGCGAAGTCCGAAAACCGATCTAGGTGATCCAGCACTCACGACATTCTGCAAGGTACAGGATTAGCACGTTACGTTATACCATTTTGTAATTTCTGTTCATGGCCCGGGAATAACATAGCCTTAATTGATTTAACTCTCGATTCAAACAACTATATTTGCCATGCATTCTTCTCCTTCTTCTTCTTCTTCTTCTTCTTCTTCTTCTTCTTCTCCTCAATTTTCTTATTCTCCCTCTTCTTCTTCTACTTCTTCTTTTCCTCCTCCCTCTGGTTCTTCCACTTCTTCTTCTTCCTTTTCTTTTTGTCCCTCTCCCTCTTCTTGTTGTTCTTTTTCTTGTTGTTCTTCTTCTTTCCCTTCTTCTCCTTCTCCTTCTTCTTTTCCTTTTCTTCTCTTCCTTTTTCTTCTTCTCTTCATTTGCAGAGTAATTCAGATATTTATAAAACTTTCGTAGACTAGTGTGGTATAAGAAAAACCTCAGAGCATTTCGGTGTTACAGCCCTCAATGTTCGAACTTTTGTATGCTCAAATTCTTTTGATCATTATTGTGAAGGATGCTTATTTAAACGATAACTTTCTCATTTGAAATATTCATTATTTTAAAATCATTTTATGTAAAATGTGGTATGAAGGTCTCTCCAAGGAGGACCAAAACACAATTTTTTGGGTGGTGCTGCCTCTAATGTTTGGTATTGTGTGAATTGCAAAATCCAATTTGGCGTCTGTAGACATTCTTTTTTAAAGAACCAATAAAGCGAACTATTAGTTTTTCCATCCGAAATCTGTGCATACATGGTGAATAGTGTAATAGTGTAGCGGTTGAATGTGGACATATGCGATCTGTACACTCATCAAAACGGCAATTCCATACACATTGATTTGGCTACCTTCATCCTCGAATGACTTTGTGAAAAATAACTTTACCCGAGAGTCAAAACAAATCGCTGTTGATATATCATTTAGAGTTATATATAATTATATAGGTCTAGTATAAAGTATACTTTCTGTCAAAATACATTGTCCCGTCATTGTCAGAACTGAAGATTACGTTCCATGGCTGCCGTAAATGGACGATGAGATCTATAGTAGTTTTCATGGTTATGAATAATCTCGGTAATTTATAATGTCAGGACACTGATGAGGCAAATGCCTACGACTCCCGCTAGAAACACACCAGTAGTTCTTCCATTAGATAGAGTAGCACTTTGTCCACGTTCTAGCCTATAGATCATTGAAACAAAATTCACTTCTTCAAATATACGGAGTTGAAGTCATTTCTACTTACCAAATAGACAAGTGACACGATGGTTGCATGCATGAAAGTCCACTATTTTACATCCAGGAACGAGTCAATAGCCAGGAATAATTCAAACATTCCAACAGCCGTATTATTTTCTCAAATTTGGGTATTCCGGTCACGGAGGCTTTAAGTCTGTAAAGTCACGTTAGAAATTTAGTAGTTGTCAATTTCTGAAATATTTTCAAGCAACTTTTTTAAGACCGTGTGACTGTACAAACAGCATACATGCTCCAAACATACATGCAATGGAATGAAATGCACTTATTAAACTACAATGGTTTTATTCGTTAAGGGGTCATATGTCAGTGGGTTTTACCCGAAGCATGCTATTCATCAATTATTGTTATAGCCTTTTCTTATGGAGCGCCAAAGGGGCCAATATCAACAGTCACAAAAACAAACAAAGATGCATACAAACAAACAAAGAAGCATACAAACAAACAAAGGACAGAGCAAAATAGACAAAGTACCCAGAAGAAAGGACCAATTAACAAAGAATAAATCAAAGGTCAGAGCAAAATAGACAAAGTACAGGTCAGAAGAAACAGAGGGCGTTTTGGTTTACGGTAAGCAAATAGACATCAGGCACGAAAACGAGAAAGGACAAACTCAAAAGGACATCACCTCAGCTACGAAGTGACCCTCAAAGGACAACAGAGGGCGTTTTGGTTTACGGTAAGCAAATAGACATCAAGCACGAAAACGAGAAAGGACAAACTCAAAAGGACATCAGCTCAGCTACGAAGTGACCCTCAAAGGACAACAGAGGGCGTTTTGGTTTACGGTAAGCAAATAGACATCAAGCACGAAAACGAGAAAGGACAAACTCAAAAGGACATCAGCTCAGCTACGAAGTGACCCTCAAAGGACAACAGAGGGCGTTTTGGTTTACGGTAAGCAAATAGACATCAAGCACGAAAACGAGAAAGGACAAACTCAAAAGGACATCAGCTCAGCTACGAAGTGACCCTCAAAGGACAACAGAGGGCGTCCTCGAGGTTTTTTTTCTTTTTAATCTAGGGCCTACTCCAATATAATACGCTGTAGGTCAATACAACAAATATGGGCTTTCATCGAAAGGGTGCGGTGCGGTGCGGCGCGGTGTGGTGTGCTCAACGCACCCATTCGATAAAAGAGGGGGGCCTTTTCTCGAAAGGGTGCGTTGAGAGCGGAGTACCATTTTAACACACCCTTTCGATGAAAGCGGGGGGGGGGGAGGGGGGGGGTTTTCTCGAAAGGGTGCGTCGACTAGTCTTTCGCATCAGTCGTTTAAAATGAGGATCTCGGACAGAAGGTAATAGTTGCCAATTTAAGTATATCGAAAATGTATTAAGTGAAATGGAATGGTCTTGATTACAGAGTGGTCTCTTTGATGGGGGAGACAGAGAGAAGGAAAAAAGGGAAAGGGAAGATAAAAGGAAAGAAAGAAGAGGAAGAAGAAGAAGAAAAGAGGGAAACGGGGGCGAAAGGCTCTTGCCCCCCCCCCCCCCCCCGCCAAAAAATAAATAAGAGAGAAAGAGAGAAGGGAAAGGGAAAGGGAAAGAGAATAAAAAAGGAAAGGAAGAAGAATATGAAGAAAAGAGGGGCTCTTGCCTCCTCCTCCTCCCCCCGCCAAAAGATAAGTAAGAGAGAGAAGGGAAAGGGAAAGGGAAAGAGAAGATAAAAGGAAAGAAAGAAGAGGAAAAAGAAGGAAACGGAGGCGAAGGGCTCTTGCCTCCTAGCCCTTCTTCCCCTCCTCCCCCCCCCCCCCGCCAAAAAAAATAAATAAGAGAGAGAGAGAAGGGAAAGGGAAAGAGAAGATAAAAGGAAAGAAAGAAGAGGAAGAAGAAGAAAAGAGGGTAACGGGGGCAAAGGGCTCTTGCCTCCTTTCTTTCCTATTCTCCCGCTTTTTTGTTTTTCTCTTTCTTTCTTTTCTTTCTTCTCTTTTCTTTCCTTTCTTTTCTTTTTTTCTTTTCTTTTTCTTTTTTTCTTTTCTTTCCCTTTTACTCTCTTTTTCCCCCTCCCCCTTTTCTCTTTTTCCCGACGGCAGCGCAATTTTACCGACAATATCCTGACAGGTGGGGGGGGGGTGTCGCACCCCCACACCCCCTTTGGAGACGCCCCTGCCTTCGCCACTGTTGGCGACCACAAGGCTATCAATACAAATTAAGACATATTAATGAAGATTCTTTTTTAATGTTGCAGAGAGATAAGTATTTTCTCTATGAACTTGTTTAATGGAAAATAAATAATATTAAAAACATGAATACTATAGCGGTATAATCAGTGGCGTAATGAGCAAAAACGTTTGGGGGGGCTGACAAAAAAAAAATCCGCAGCACCTCACTCTAACATGCAGGCCCCGCTGAACATTTCGCAAAGTGGGGTCTAGGGCCAGGGCAAAGCCTCGGCGGGTGTTATGGGGCGGAGCCCCCGAAGCTCAAGGGGTATGGGCATCAGTTGCGGATCCAGGAATTTCTTACCGGGGGGGGGGGGGCACAAAATGGCATGGGGTTAAATATATGTAAAACGATGAAGCGACAGAACGAGGCTTTAGCGGCAAGGGAGTGGAGCGACCAAGCGACGAAGGTGGGTCTTGGAGGGGGTGTTGGCCCCCTCCCAGAGTAAGAAGCATTTGCAATTTTAGAACCAAATTAGACGCATTTTCAGGCACTTCCTGGAGTAATATGACGTAAAATTGCTTTCTCCTACCCCTTCCAAGAGTAGAGATCTTTTGCAATTTGAGAACCACATTTGGCGCATTATTGTCCACCGGCACTTCCTGGAACAAAAACGAGGCCTTCTGATTGGTTAGAAGTTAGAGAAAAGTGATCTGCCAAGTCTTGAGACGTTGTATATGCTTTGATGCCGCACAATGCACAAATACGGTGGTCCGGTACTTCATCAGTAGTACTTGCAAACATTTTCTCGAGTGTATAAACTGGGTCGTTATCAGTGGCGTCGCTAGACCTTTGTCAGTTGGGGAGTGGGGAGGGTGTAGAGGCCACCAATTACCGACAAACCGAGCAACCAATTACCGACAAATATATTAATGCCAATGTCCAAATGTCGACAAATTTAACCCTATAAACCCGGGGCCAGGAACTAAGTTATTTTTCAGTCTCCCCCCTCCCGCGCGAAGCGCGGAAACTTTGACACTTCATTAAATTATTATAGAAAGAAGACAATTCGTTTTACCGTTCTCGACTCTTAATTCTTGTTTGGATCCAGTTCCACCCCCCTCCCGCGCGAAGCGCGGAAGTTTTGACGTTTCAATAAATTATTACTCTTAATCCTTGTCTGAATTCATTTCCACCCGGAAGCTTTGACGATTCATTAAATTATTACTCTTAATCCTTGTCTGAATTTATTATCGCCCATCTCGCGCGAAGCGCGGAAGCTTTTGCGTTTCAATAAATCATTAATCTTAATCCTTGTTTGAATTCATTTTCGCCCATCCCGCGCGAAGCGCGGAAGCATTCACGTTTCATTGAATTATTAGAGAAAGAAGACGATTAATTTTACCGGTTTTGTCTCTTAATCCTAGTCTGAATTCAGTTCCCCCCACCCCCGCCGAAGCGCGGAAGCTTTGCCGTTTCATTAAATTATTAGAGTAAGAAGACGATCTGTTGTACCGTACACTACTCTTGTCTGAATTCAATTTCCCCACTGGGCCCCTCAACGGTACATGTGCAGTGTTACATGATGTAAGTATGGAACGCCCGACAGTGCTTGTCACAGTTGCTTCTGTAAAGGAGTTTTTATACTAGTTTTACTGTTAGTGGCCACGGCCCCTCAGTGACTATAAAAAACATATGCTCTTCCTGGCCATTTGGGAATGTGTCAGTTTGCAACAGAAATGGAGAAACGCGCATTTTGTTGAAAATCATGTGATATCACGAACATTTATACATCACTTGTATATGGAATTGAAAATAAGTCATGGTTCAATTTTATTTGGGGGGGCTGGCGCCCCCCAAGCCCCCCCACCAGTACGCCAGTGGGTATAATGATGAGAGAGATGATTTAAGTCATACTTTTTTCAATGTGATTGGAGTGGACTTGAGGGTGGGGGGGGGGGGGGGGGGGGGGAGTCCTCCTAAGATCTCGGCCGTTTCACAGCCGATCGCCGCGAAAATGCATATTTATGGTAATTTATGCAAACAAGGTCAGAGAATTCACATTTTTACCCATAAATCATATATAATTCATATTCGAGCGTTCTTTTTCACTTCATATATTCGTTAGAATAATAATACGACAACAAAGTTGGAAGAGCCAGTTTATCCCTATGTTATCTCTTGTTTTGATTATTTGTATTTATGTATTATATTATTTTGTTATTTCATTTCATTTCTAACCACAATTCAACTATTTTTACCCAAAATCAAACAAATTTACTTGAAACAAGACCAAATAACCAATGTTTTCTCTTTTTTTAAAAGAATAAATGGTATTTCCATATGTTTGGTACATAAATCACAAAAATGAGCGATTTTAGATTTTTTTGACATGCAAAAACAAAAGGTCACGTGACTCCGCAATTATACGTCCGATTTTCAACAAAAAAATGTTTCAAAAGATGCGTAAGACTCGAAAGAAAAAAGTCATGAAAGAAAAACTGCCGCGGTTCCGGAGTAGTCGCGAAATTACTAGAAAGCACTAATCTTTTTTGGGGCCCTCAAAAATTTGAAAAATCGTACCCCCCCCCTTGAACGCCAGGGGGGGGGGGGGGTATCTCCCAAAAACGGTAAAAATTAACGTGTTTTTTTTACACGTTTTTTTCACAGGGCGGAGCCCTCAGAAGCTCAGGGGTATTAAACATCAAAATTAACGTCGGATGAGCATAATTTTATACCTTATTTGTGACAGTGGCAGGACACAATTTGGTGTTGGGTCCAGGGGGCGGAGCCCCCAGAAGCTCAGGAGTTTTGTCCATTAAATAATTATTATTTTATACCTTATTTGTGACACAGGGGTCACGAATTGGCGTGGGGTCCAGGGGGTGGAGCACCCAGAAGCTCAGGGGTTTTGGGCAATAAATAACGGTCAGATGAGCATATTTTTATATCTATTTGTGACACTGGAAGGACACAAATTGGTGTTGGATCCAAGGGGCGGAGCCCCAAGAAGGTGAGGGGTTTTATACATCAAATTATCGTCAGATGAGCATATTTATATATCTATTTGTGACACTGGCAGAACACAAATTCTTCTTCCTCTTCCTCTTCTTTCTTTCCTTTTATCTTCTCTTTCCCTCTCCTTCTCCAACATAAGATGCAAGACGGATATATATCGACTCACCTTCTTTCCAAGAACCATAAGGGCCTGGAATTTACTTCCCCCCCCCCAGCATCTTTGCCTGCGACGCAGTCGAAACCTTCAAAGCCGGACTCTTATGGGAAGCCATCCAAGGGGGTAATATAATCATAGTCCCTCCCCACAACTGCAATGTGATGGGACTTAATTCTAAAATGTTCTAGAAGCAACAAACACTCTCTCTCGAACGATAACGTTCTTATTGGTCATCTTTATATCCCTCTTGAGGATCAGGACCAGGATCAGAACAGATTCTCTCTCTCTCTCTTATTTATTTTTTGGCGGGGGGGGGGAGGGAGGAGGCAAGAGCACTTCGCCCCTGTTTCCCTCTTTTCTTATTCTTTTTCCTCTTCTTTCTTTCCTTTTATATTTTCTTTCCCTTTCCCTTCACTCTCTTTCTCTCTCTTATTTATTTTGTTGGCAGGGGGGGGGGGCAAGAGCCCTTCGCCCTTCCCCCGTTTCCCTCTTTCCTTCTTATTCCTCTTCTTACTTTCCTCTTATATTTTCTTTCCCTCTCCCTTCTCTCTCTCTTATTTATTTTTGGCGGGGGGGGGGGGAGGGCAAGAGCCCTTCGCCCCCGTTTCCCTCTTTTCTTCTTCTTCTTCCTCTTCTTTCTTTCCTTTTATCTCCTTTTTCCCTTTCCCTTCTCTCTCTCTCTTATTTATTTTGTTGGCAAGAGCCCTTCGCCCCCTTTCCCTCTTTTCTTCTTATGCTTCTTTCTTTCCTTTTATCTTCTCTTTCCTTTTCCCTTTCCCTTCTCTCTCTCTCCTATTTATTTGTTGGCGGGGGGGGGGGGGGGGGGAGGCAAGAGCCTTTCGCCCCCGTTTCCCTCTTTTCTTCTTCTTCTTCCTCTTCTTTCTTTCCTTTTATCTTCCCTTTCCCTTTTTTCCTTCTCTCTGTCTCCCCCATCAAAGAGACCACTCTGTAATCAAGACCATTCCATTTCACTTAATACATTTTCGATATACTTAAATTGGCAACTATTACCTTCTGTCCGAGATCCTCATTTTAAACGACTGATGCGAAAGACTAGTCGACGCACCCTTTCGAGAAAACCCCCCCCCCCCCTCCCCCCCGCTTTCATCGAAAGGGTGTGTTAAAATGGTACTCCGCTCTCAACGCACCCTTTCGAGAAAAGGCCCCCCTCTTTTATCGAATGGGTGCGTTGAGCACACCACACCGCGCCGCACCGCACCGCACCCTTTCGATGAAAGCCCATATTTGTTGTATTGACCTACAGCGTATTATATTGGAGTAGGCCCTAGATTAAAAAGAAAAAAACCTCGAGGACGCCCTCTGTTGTCCTTTGAGGGTCACTTCGTAGCTGAGCTGATGTCCTTTTGAGTTTGTCCTTTCTCGTTTTCGTGCTTGATGTCTATTTGCTTACCGTAAACCAAAACGCCCTCTGTTGTCCTTTGAGGGTCACTTCGTAGCTGAGCTGATGTCCTTTTGAGTTTGTCCTTTCTCGTTTTCGTGCTTGATGTCTATTTGCTTACCGTAAACCAAAACGCCCTCTGTTGTCCTTTGAGGGTCACTTCGTAGCTGAGCTGATGTCCTTTTGAGTTTGTCCTTTCTCGTTTTCGTGCTTGATGTCTATTTGCTTACCGTAAACCAAAACGCCCTCTGTTGTCCTTTGAGGGTCACTTCGTAGCTGAGGTGATGTCCTTTTGAGTTTGTCCTTTCTCGTTTTCGTGCCTGATGTCTATTTGCTTACCGTAAACCAAAACGCCCTCTGTTTCTTCTGACCTGTACTTTGTCTATTTTGCTCTGACCTTTGATTTATTCTTTGTTAATTGGTCCTTTCTTCTGGGTACTTTGTCTATTTTGCTCTGTCCTTTGTTTGTTTGTATGCTTCTTTGTTTGTTTGTATGCATCTTTGTTTGTTTTTGTGACTGTTGATATTGGCCCCTTTGGCGCTCCATATTTTCTAAGGTCTCGACGAACGTCATGTTTGTAGAGAGGTGTAGCGCATGTGATGGGTGTATCTACCGAATCTAGATACATTGTACGGACCGTCCTCAGGACGAGTGAGTCTAGTATTTGGAGTTGAAGAACGAAGCTCAATAATGAAGATCAGCCTCTGAAATCTAACCACTTTGTGTTGTGTATTCTGTTGTTGTGGAACAAAGGACCCAGGGACAACGGGTAGAGGAAACCTCACGTAACAAATGGGGGCTCGGCCAGGTATATAAAGTGAAAAGTATGATTTTCAGGTGATTTTTGTGATCATATTAGCGCTGGCATGTTGCATTACATTGCGTGCGACGAGTTACATACACGTTCCTTATGAGCGGACTGTTCGGTGTGTACTGTGTGTGTGTTGTCGATGTCGGTTCGTTAAGATGATATCGTCGGGCACCGCTGGGGTAGCCGTTTCAGGTTCAGGCATTCGTGGTGTGAATGTGTTGTGAGAAAAACATTGTTGTCTTCTCATGTTTCTGCATGGATTTGCAGGGTTTGACTGAGGGTTATAACAGTCAGGTTGTCTAGATTTCTCGGATATTGTAGAATCTAGGTGTTTTAAGGTTGGCTGGGAATTATAACAGCCAGGCTCTAGTTCTTTCTAGGTTATTTAGGAGGCTAGGTTTTTGCATGATGGCTAGCGAATTCTCGTTGGGAGAGTTTGTTAGGGATCCGTCTGCGGAGCGATTAAGCTCATTGACTAAAGTTGAATTGTTGGATGTAGCAGCTCATTATGAGGTTGTTGGCATTAAACGTTATTTGCTAAAGTCGGACATTTTGAATAGGATTGTCGAGTTTCTGGTGGCTGAAGAGGTATTGTCTTCAGAGGCGGCAGGTAGTATCATTGTGACTCCTCCAGGGTCTAGGTCTCGGTCTCCTGAATTAAATTCTCAGCGTAGGTCTTCTGTTTCTGATGAAGTGAGGATAAAGGAGTTGGAATTAGAGAGGGCGAGAGTAGAGTTGGAGAGAGAAAAACTTGTTGCCGTGAACAGAAAAGAGAGCAGAAATGCTGATAGGCATTTTGACGTTGCAAAGCATGTCAGAATGGTCCCTCCATTCGAAGAGGAAGGGGTGGAAAAGTACTTTCCACACTTTGAGAAATTAGCTCAAAGCATGGGGTGGCCTAGGGAAATGTGGGCTCACCTGATTCAGAGTAAGTTTAGCGGTAAGGCTAGGGATGCCTACTTAGCAATGTCGATGGCCGATGTGTCGGATTACGATAAAGTAAAATCGAGCGTGCTAAAAGCTTACGAACTTGTACCCGAAGCGTACAGGCAGCGATTTCGCAAAGCGCGAAAGGAAGAATCGCAAACTCATATGGAGTTTTCAAAACAAAAAGAGCAATTGTTTGACAGATGGAGCTCATCTCTCCATGTAGATCATGATTATGATAAATTACGTGAAATTCTTCTACTTGAGGAATTCAAGCGCAGCGTGCGACTGGATGTTCGTATCCATCTCGAGGAGCAGCGCGTCGATTCGCTGGATGAAGCAGCAAGAATCGCGGATGATTACGTGCTCACACACAAAATCTCAAACAAAGTGAGCGTAGAACCTAAGAAAAACAGTAACTGGAGCCAAAGCCAGAAAACTAGTTCATCACAAGTAAAAGATGAAATAAAACCGCAGTCCCAGCAAGGACAGGTAACAGAGGAAAGAATGTGCTATGCTTGCAAACAGTATGGGCACATAAAGTCAAAGTGTCCTTCGCTTCAGGCTAAGAAACAGGAATCTAGTGCACATCCTAATGCATTTGTGCAAATTGTGTCAAACTCACAAAGTAGAATTGTACCAGCGAACATGGAAAAAATTCAGAAAGAGTATGAACCGTTTGTGTCTGTAGGGTATGTGTCTATACCAGAGAGTGATGTAGCAAGAAAAGTGAAAGTGTTGCGGGATACTGGTGCTTCGCAGTCCTTGATTTTGAAAAGTGCGTTGCCCTTTTGTGGTAGTTCTTCTGTTGGTGCTAGTGTTTTGCTCAAAGGCATTGGAGACGGCTTTGTGGAGGCACCCCTTCATGTGGTAGACTTGAAGTCAGACCTTGTTTCTGGTATGGTGAAGATGGCAGTTAGACCATCACTTCCTGTGGAAGGGGTATCCATCATATTAGGAAATGATCTCGCTGGTGATAGAGTCGTGTCATGTCCAGTAGTAAGTTCGAGTCCTTGTGAAAGTTCTGAGACAGATGAGTTGGTTGCAGAATTTCCAGTAGTGTTCCCAGCATGTGCTGTAACTCGTTCAATGGCTAAGGAAGTTGAGTCAGAGAAGAAGTCTAATGAGATAGATATTGACTTAGGAGATTCTTTCTTTTGTCGTTTGGTTGAGGATGAGTCTGATTCCAATGTGAATGAGAGTGCGAGAAAGGTTCATAGTGTAGGAAATAGTGAAAAATCTGAACCACTATCTTTGAACAAGAGTAAGTTGCTAAAGGAGCAACAGACAGATCCTCAGTTGATTTCTTTGAATGAGAGAGCTGTTTCTGAGGAGGAGGCATTGACTGTGCCTGTTTGTTATTACAAGAAAGCAGGTGTGCTAATGAGAAAGTGGAGGCCAGCAGATGTCCCTGCAGATGAGGTGTGGAAAGAAGTCCACCAAATTGTAGTCCCTTCTACATACAGGCAGGACATAATTAGCCTTGCTCATGAAGCTCCACTTGCAGGTCACTTAGGGGTTCATAAAACCCAGGAGAAAATTCTTTCTCATTTCTTTTGGCCAGGTGTGCAAAAAGATGTTGCAAATTTTTGCAGAAGTTGCCACGCATGTCAAGTTGTAGGTAAACCGAATCAGAAAATACCGGCAGCACCATTGAAGCCAATACCGGCGTTCGATGAGCCATTTTCTAGGATCATAGTAGATTGTGTAGGTCCTCTGCCAAAGACAAAGGCAGGTAATGAATACTTACTATTGACGATAATGTGCGCTGCGACGACATATATCCGAAGAGATGACGAGAATAAAGCACAACCAGTGTTAAGTGCTGTTGAATGTGACTCAAAGTGTGAAGTTGAGAAAGAAGTGTGCAAGATTGAGAGAGAGAACCCATGTGTGAGATTGAAAAATTCAGAGGTTCTAGCACACATCGATAACAAACTAACACACTTATCTGTGAAGGAGAGGAGTGATGTGAAAGAGCTGTTGAGTGAATATCCACAGTTATTTGCTGATGTTCCCTCTCGTACTGATGCTGTTGAGCATGATGTTGATGTGGGTGATCCAACCCCAATCAAACAGGCACCATATCGTGCAAACCCAACAAAACTGAAAATTCTTGAAAAGGAAATCGACTGCGAGAGTGCTTTCAACCAGGCGAAAGCCCTCTTATCTAGCAATCTGGTACTGATGGCTCCGGATTTCAACCAGCCGTTCAGCATGATGGTGGACGCGAGTGATGTGGGTGCTGGTGCAGTTCTTACTCAAGCAGACGCTGAAGGTATCGACAGACCCATATCATTCTTCTCAAAGAAACTGTGGAAAAAGAAACATTGACTTTGATACTTGCACTTCGACATGTCGACGTGTATGTCAGTGGATCTCAACATCCAGTGAGGGTATTAACTGATCATAATCCCCTGTCATTCCTCAACAGAATGAAAAACTGACGCGATGGAGTTTGCTGCTCCAAGAATATGACTTAGACATTCTACATGTGCCAGGAAAGGACAATGTTATTGCGGACGCTTTATCTTGTGTGTGATCTTTGGACTGAAGTGAGCATCAAATTGATATATTCACATGGAAAAGTGAACAACCCTTGTGTGAACCATATTTCTTGAACAGTTGAACACTAACAGTTGAACACTTACAGTGAAGCATCATTCTTGAACAGTTGAACATTGGTGAATTCACTGGAATTCTATGTGAGAAAAGAAACCAGAACTTTTAACTTTGATGGTTTCTTTAATAATCACAAAGCATTGTGAACATAGACTGATTGGACTCATTGAAACTGTTTATTGGACTCAAAGAAAAATGTATTTTTCTTATGTTTGCTTTCCAGATGTCTGTAAACCAGTGTATATATGTATGTGATGTGCTTATCGTATTCGTTGACGAATTTGAACATGCATGATAATATTATTGTGTTAAAACCCTTTTGGTACAAACACAAGGAACTAGAAAGACTAGTACGTTATCATTTTGTCTGTGCATGCATATATATGAAAACAGAAACAGTAAATTGATTGATATGTTTTATCCAAGGCAGGATAAATATTGAAAGAAAGAATTTTGAAACAAAAAAGGATTTTGGTGTTTTACCATATTTTTGGTTATATATTAAAAGTAATCAAAAATATTCTTGAAGATATTCAATACTCAACCAACACAGATGATATGGTTTTACACTACAATGCAAAACTTCAGATTAATAGTAACATGTTTCTACAACTGACATGAAGGCTATATTATATTATCTTTCAGACAGGTTTAATGTTGCTGAAGTTTGCTAATTATTATTTGTATGCAAAGAAATATGTTTAGATTCAAAGTTGCAAAGAAGCATGAAGACATATTGATATTGATAGGTCATTTAAGGTGAACTTCTCTGCGATTTGAATTGTATTTGTTTTATGTTTAGTACAAATGACTTCTGATATATGCAAAAGTCAGTGATGAAAATGATATAGCAGGATGATAAAAGAATGGTTAATGTTTTTACTTATAGCTGTTCATACTCAATTTTATTGTATGAACAAAAACCACTAGACAACACTGTGATACCATTTGCATGCTGGTACTGTATAGTTTTACAAGCTGACTTGTTTATCAGATTTCTAAATCTACAAAGACCTCATACTTATAAATACTTTCAGGTTTTTGTATTCTTACAGCAGTTGCTGAAACAACATTGAAAAAGAAATGTTTTTATAGCACTTCTCCTACTGGTATAAGTGCTAATTTATGAGGGGGAGTGTGATGGGTGTATCTACCGAATCTAGATACATTGTACGGACCGTCCTCAGGACGAGTGAGTCTAGTATTTGGAGTTGAAGAACGAAGCTCAATAATGAAGATCAGCCTCTGAAATCTAACCACTTTGTGTTGTGTATTCTGTTGTTGTGGAACAAAGGACCCAGGGACAACGGGTAGAGGAAACCTCACGTAACACGCAACCTCTTGGGGAAAAACATACAGTTAGAGATAACAACAAAAAAACTGATCTCGAAGACTTGAATAAGGGCAGCGCCAGAGAACCTACAGAATATAACAGCTCCAGACTGTAAACTAACCTACTTTCTCGTAGAGTAGTTTCTTGAGAGTATAATAAGGTAATATAACAAATGTCCATGGCGCGGCCAAGGAGTATGCAAATATTCAACGATTACAAAATAGTATTGTATTTTATTGTTTTGTATTATGTTACATTCTATAATATTGTAGTCATTGTATTGTTTTGTATTGACGTTTGAAGTTCACAACGTAAAAAAATGAGAAGAAAAAAATAGTATATATATCGACTGCTATGAGTGGCCGGGTGGGGCGGCGCGCCGAGGGTTCATGGCAAGATGCAACGTCCCCGAGAGCCAACAGCCAGGCCTAGAATATTAAAGCAGCCGATATATATTTTATATACCGAATTGATACAAAAATCTACCAAGAATTCTTACTTTATCCTTTTCTTGAGTAAAGATTAGTTAAAACATCACAGAAAATCTGAGACACTGTCTGTTAATCTTCGCTGGAAATATGACTGAATGTCACAATCATTTGCACACACTAAGATTCAATACGTTAACCATTCAATACGTTAACCAATGGGGATCGCAGCAAAATTTTACTACTTTCCCGGTAATCTTGCAGGAATCTCACTCATAATTAACCGGTACTGGCATTGATCGTTTGTTTTTAACGGGAATTGCTGAATTCACGATTCCAATTTCGACCAATCAGATGGCTAAATTTCTAAAGAGAGGTTTATAATACAATATTTTCAAGCTAACCCACTCAGTCAACGAAACAAAACTTGGGGTCCAGTAATAAGAACGTATTAGCTAACCTTTTAATATATAATACATTTACATTTTGTAACGAATAAGAATATGCCGACTATATTTTCTCTTGCAAAAACTTTTGACAATGTTGGTACTTTTGCTGAGAAGACTTTGTGTTTGGATATCCATCACAAGACTAATTTGGTAAGTGATATTTACAAGAAACGCACTGTGAGGGTTTGATTTAAAACGTGTTCGTATGCTTATTATCATGATCATCACCATCACCATCATCAAAGTCATCATCATCATTATCCAAGGAAGAAGGGAGGACGAGCAATGACTATACAAGATAACGACTTTACCCGGGTCTCCCCCACCCCTCCCTATTCAGCGGCATTGTGAATTCACATGTCATTTTTCGAGTAAGAACCTGGGGAGGATCTACCTATATACTTGGCTTTCTATTAACCAGAATAATTATGATGAAAATATGATTTACGACTGGAAAACATGTGTAAAGGTCTGAAATTTCATATTTGTTCATATAATATTGATCCTAGATGACTCAATTATATTCATACGCATAAACTTGTTAACATTATAATCCAGCATGAAGACTGGCTTCCCATATTGTTTGTTTCCTCATACGAGGATTAATTGATATGGTTATTAAAGAGAGGTTCTATGTCAATTGCTTTAATATGAATGATGTAGACCTTTTCCAAAGTTGGTTGCTCCTTCCCTTCACTATCAGCTTACGTATTTTTCCTTGCCATACAAAGTCAAAGTCTAGAAATGTCCCGTATTTCAAAATCAAAATGTGGTCACCTTGTAAAGAGTCTATAACTGCAGTGACAAAAACATCTTTGGGTCGGTTCATTCAGTATTATATAGTGGTCGAAACGGAGAAATAGCAAAAGAAGAAGAAGGAGAAGGAGGAAGAGGAGTAGGAGAAGGAAGAGGCGGAGGAAGAAAAGGGAGAGAGAGAGAGAGAAAGAAAAGAGAGAGAGAGAAAGAAAGAGAGAGAGAGAGAGAGAGAGAGAGAGAGAGAAAGAGAAAGAAAGAGTGGGAGGGGATTATACTTTCATAGTGCTATCTTTTCTGTAGCTTTCCCTATCCCTAGAAAATATAGCATTTTGGTTTGTACACGGTGAGTAGGAAAAAGGTTTTGAATATACCCCAGCCTGCTGTTTGCCTGATATATTCATTCAATGATTTCCAAGTTTTGTATCAAATATTGTTTGCCAAATCTCGTACAAACATGAATTATTTCCATGCCTCTTTTCTCTCCCATATACAGGGAGATTCTGGAGGACCTCTATCTTGCCTCGGACCTGACGATCACTGGTACGTGGTGGGTGTTACTAGCTGGGGTCACGGCTGTGCCATCGCCAACAAACCCGGTGTATACACCAAGGTATCATCTTATCTAGACTGGATAGATGAGATGATCCACCACCATCTTCATCATGAATAAATGCATGTCTGAAATTAAGGTTGATGATGGATTGTTCCCTAGTACAGTCAGACCTGCTTTGGTGACCACCTGTCTACAAAGACCACATTTATTGTTTCCCTTGAAAATGGTTTCTCATTGAAACATGTACAATAGGCACCTGTACATAAAGACCACCTGTATAAAGACCGATTTTCTTGTCTCCCTTGGGTGGTCTTTATAGACAGGTTCTACAGTACTAGAAGCCTAAAATTCAGAGACGTTGATGCTAAGAAGTCATTCATGCAACGTCACAAAAAATGTTTTCTTTAAATCTTTAGTCTTCCTTTTCTTTTTCATTTCTTTTACAAGTTTTCATTCATTTATGTATTGATAATGAATTAATTATATATATATATATATATATATATATATTTATGTATTATTTATCTATCCATCTTGGCGTATCTTTTTCATTTTTCTGCTAATGTCATTTTTTATCATTCTCCTATTTTTCATTCCTTCAAGAGTTCCAAGGTTTGTTAAAGTCATGTTTATGATTGCAGTTTTTTGTCGCTATAAATTCTTTATTAAAGTTTTAAGATGCAGTTGATTTTGCCAAAGAACCGGTGTATATATCAGGGTAACATCTTATCTAGATTGTATACGCGATATGGTCCCTCATCTCTTCCATCATGAATGAACCACATCTAGTTCATGTCTGAAATTAACAGTGACAACCGTAATCTGGTATTTTCTCTGTCGACAACATTTATGATATTTATTTGCAGACTAAAGCTCACTCACAATGTGATTTCTTTGACAGCCCATTTTATCATAGGTTTGCTTACCTCCTTTTCTTAAAAAGTTTTTTTAATTTTAGAATATGAAGATTCAAATATAATTTGTCTTCCTGTCTCTCATCCAACTATTCTTTTAGTTTCATTTAAGTACAATGTGGTTGTCATTTATGAAAATTGCCTTGGAATGAAATTTATCGACTGTCAATTAACATGTCCATGTGCTACTAATGAAATAAAATTGTGCATTTGATGAATAAAACTGGAGCATCTCTATCAGCTTGTAAATTTGAATTCATCAGCATATACTCAATTGTCCCTTAGATACTTTTTTTTGTTTACTCCTCTCTCTACCTCTATCACCATTCTATGTATCTCTTCTCTTTCTTTCTCTCTCAACCATCCTCAATGCGACTCTACCAAAGTTACTTACTTATACTGCTCTAAGTATGCTATCTGCTTAGTAGGCAATTTTCGTAATGTAATTTTAATGCATTCGTCTTTAAGTGCCTAATAATCGCATATTATTTCATCCACCTGTTTAGAAAAGTGTTATGAATAATAGTCAAATTGCATACATTTGTTGTTGCTAGGTAGGACATACATAATGGATTGCCCTACCTATCAACATGCAATTTGCATTCTGACTCTTAAATAACAGGTGAATGAAATATGTAACAAAAAACTTATGCATTAAATTTGATTACATTACGAAAAGGGGCTATTAAAATAGATGAAAATGAAAAACACAGAAACATAATATATATTATTTGCCATCTTAATTTGCACAGTGTCAAAACAAGAATTTAATCATAACCGACAATTCACAGCATTCAGATTACATGGTACTAAAAAAAAGGAAACATCATTTCCATCATCATATAAAGCTTTATTGCAATTGATTTGCAAGTTTAAAGTACTATCAAACTGTTTTCTCATTTAAGAAGATTTTTTTTTATTGGAATTGGCAGTTCGAATGCCTTATCCCATACCCAAAACACTGACAATTTCTGAGTACTGTCTAAAACTTGGGGGGGGGGGGGTATGATATTCTATTCCTAACTTTGAAATGTATTTAGAACCTTACAAATATATAAAGTGAGCAATATTTGACTGAAGTTTTGCCAGTCAATTCACAAAGATTGCTGGACAAGATTACAAACAAGTGCATATCATATGGGACCAACTACATGTGCATTTACCAGAGATGTAATCACATAAGTGTAAAAACATGCATTAGAATGTTTGCGCTCCAGGAATGAATTTACGATACGAAAAATGTGTCATATACCAGAGTAAAACTCCAGAAAATAATGCACAAATGCAGGTCAAATGTACTGGTAGTTACATCAAATTCATCTAAGCCTTAGGTTTTCAGTGAATTCTATTATTATACTGGGTCTCTCACAACACGTTTTCTGCCTTACATCACGGTAGCAAATATCAGCTTAAATATATGTGACGTTCCTCAACATTAATGCCAAAAAAGAAAGAAATATTATTAACAAAAAGTAGACAGTGCAAAAACTGTTGCATTGTCACACACTCGACTCCTCACAAAATGCCCATTCATTCAATAGCTAACAAACTGGATATATGTTTTTTAGTAGCACCTGATTACAGGGACTGAACGACTTTGGTTTCCATTCTACATCACTGAGGCATTTGAGGTAAAGGTCATTCTTAGTAAACATTCTATAAACAAATAAACGGACATAATCAAAAGAAAATGGGAGCGATTAGAGATATCTCAATAAAAGACATCTTGTTGGGATGTGCAATCAACGAAACACTACAGAAAGTGTCTGAGTGGTGATGATAATGTCCACATGACATGGTTTCTATCCACTTCAAGCCTAAGAGGAAAGAAGAATATAAATACACTCAAACCAGTCTATTAAGGCCACCCAAGGGAAGACAAAATGTATTCACCGTAGACAGGGGGCCTTTATAGACAGGTCCTCCAACACACGTTTCCTTCCACAAGGAGGAAATAGATGTGACCACTATTAAAAGGTGGCCGTTTTATAGAGGTGACCAGTGTAAACAGGTGGCCTTTTATAGAGGTGGCCACTAAGAACGGTTTGACAGTACACTTCCATTGATTTCTAAGGACTATAAATATGAAAACAATGTTGCAACTTGATTTCATAAATGACTCCTAGAAATGATGGAAGAGTTCAGTAGTGCGGTACAGGTTACAAGAATGCCTACAAAGTTGGTCCTATTAAGTTTCAATATATTGGTGAAATGACAGAGTACAACTGTGTCAGAGAACACTTTTATAAGTATCTCTTCAGTGATTTATCATACCAGAATGTTTGAGGACCATAAATGAATGAATGAATGGGCATTTGGCGATTGAAACAAAAAACATCTATTCATGACAATATTACGACTTAAGCTGGTTAGACGTGTAGACCAGGGAAGGGGGAATTAACCTCCTCCGTTTTTGAGCGATGATAACCCAGCTCTCATGATCTCATCTACGAGGAGGAGGTTGCTTGCGATGACGGTACTGTGAAAGATGAGAGAGAAAGATAATGATTATTTGTCTGATTTCTTGTCTCAAAGATTAACTTGATCAATCTTAAAGCGATACTGAACTGATGGAACTTTCTGCCTAGCATATTGTACAGAGCCATCTATACACAGAATTTGGCCAACTTGGTTTCACTGGGTCACAACATGGCATATATTTTTTTGTTTTGTGCTTGCCCAACAAAGCAGTAGTCGCCAATATTTGAGAAACAACAGCGCAGCTAGGCGAGCAGTGACTTACGGGACGATACTGCTACAGCTGACCCGAGATGGCGCTAGAGGGAATTTTGCATTAGTGGTTCTACTACAGAATGGCTTTAAAGATTTACTAAATAAAATCAGGACATTGGCCTCATTTGAAAAATTGACTTCCTTGGTTGCTAGAGATGATACATAGTAAGGTTTCACTGTGTGTTGGCCACATGATACCTTACAAAACACTTGATGGACCTGTATTCTGCTAAAAATTTAAACCAGATAGTGGGTCTAAGCCCTTGTTCAAAATCAGGTTTAACAAAGGAAGTTGAAGTGAGTTTATCTCTGTTAAATGTGATCTTAGTCCCAGGGTCTGGTTTAACTCAATTAGCAGAATAAGGATCAATGAGTTTATAATTATGTGCTGCCAGTTGTAACTGTTAAAAAGTAACTTGACACAAGAGAGTGTGTTTGAAGGGATCCGGGCTAACTCGGACCCGGGAACAACTCGGGCCCACTGCAAAAATGGTCAGTTGTTTTGTCATATTACCCTTACCCTAACTCTAACCCTAAACCTGCAAAAACTCTGTTTGAAGTTTGTCAAAATATGCTCTCCTTTGCCTCTACCAATTCCCACTTCAACTAACTAATACTGATTTTTCTGTGAATTAATTCATCAGTGACTGATTTCAGGGTATAGTGATGTTTGGGTCACACTTACCAGGAATGAAGAATCTGTTTCTTCACACAGTAGTTGTCCCAGATGCCTGCTGTTGCTGCAACTACTGCTTCACCTGTCGAAAAAAGGTAAAAGAGCATTATTCTCTACACATAATTTCATTCAAGATTTCCTATTTACATAACCTGTTTAAAACAACACCAAACCAAGAAAGGATTACTCTTTTCACACTTTATCTAAGGTATTCTGACAAAGCATTTTCATATCAAAAGTAACCCTTTTGAAATGTTTTTTGTTTGCTTTTTGTATTGTTGATTGTATTTTTGTAGTGTTAGTACCTAAATCTTTATGTTGTGTAGGACTCAGTAGTAGTCGAGTTTCATATTTCCATTTGATGACCCCGATTAAAACTGCTTGATAAATACATAAATACATAATGAATACGCTAATAAACGTGACTGACCCGAAGATATGTCCACGCCGACGGGTTGACCACACTCTGCATACTCTTCCAGTAGCTTGACCATGGTCTCCTGTGCATCCAGACCAGAGTTCTGGGCCAGGACCTTGGGGATGACCAGAAGTGCCTCGGCGTAAGCCTGGACACCAAGCCGAGCGCGACCCTTGACAGTCTCCTTGAACTTCTGGAGGGTAGCGTAGATGGCTACTTCCAGAGCACCAGCTCCAGGCACCACAGAACCTGCAAGAGGATTGATACAGAAGGTCAATCATCAAATCAAGGGGTCAGTGACACAAAGACGTAACTCCATTTTGGCCATTTTCATAAAAAGTGGTTTATGTGTCACTGAGCACTTGGGCCTTAAGAAGTTAAGTCTATGGTTCACTAGCCATTGACTTCAATGGGGTATTGGGTGCAGTTAAGTCCTTGTGTTTCCTGGAAAGCCCACATTTTTCTGAACATTTTGATATCAAGTACTCATTTTGGCAAAATATGGAGTTACATCTCTGTGTCACTGAACCCTTGAAATATCTGGTACTGACTCACACTCTTTTATTGGCCTCGACATGGATGTCCATACAAATAAAGCCCATTACCAACATAAGGGGATAACCTGCTTCACAGTAATTTTAAAAGTGAGATCAGCTTAGTACACAAGACTCAAAACACAGGTCAGGGAGAACACATAACTAGACATCATTGGAACAACTTTATTTAAACCCCCACCATGCTGTCTCCAACCATTTTGCCAATGCTTAATATTTGCTGCTGCATAACTACTGATGAGGGTGAATCAAAGATCATCAGATTTTAAGACTTTTAAACTCTTTAATTTTGTATATATATATTCACATGTAGATGTATGTATCAGCTGGATCTGAAATATATTCTCAAGCATAAGAATATTCACGTAATTAATTTGCTGTACATCATTCTGTAGGTTCAAAATGTCCTTTTACATTACAGATTATCTTAAATGATTATCTCTTTAAATAAAGTGCTAGAAATTGTTGGGGTTTACGAATTACACAAAATGGCATTCTTGACAGCTCTGAGGCCATCGTGAGTAGCATCCTTGATCAGAGTCAGGGCGTTTCTGTTTAATCCCAAGACCAGACCAGTGGCTCCTATTACAATACCAACAAATTACACCTTCTACAATT
Organism: Strongylocentrotus purpuratus; assembly: GCF_000002235.5. Taxonomy (NCBI): domain Eukaryota; kingdom Metazoa; phylum Echinodermata; class Echinoidea; order Camarodonta; family Strongylocentrotidae; genus Strongylocentrotus; species Strongylocentrotus purpuratus. The sequence goes on along the minus strand of NW_022145576.1, from coordinate 984,705 downwards.
ACAGTAAACAGTGTTGGGAGTACAAGAAGCAGTACTTACCATCATCAATGGCATTCTTGACGGCCCTGAGGCCATCGTGTGTAGCATCCTTGATCTGAGTCAGAGTGTGTCGGTTTGGTCCCTTGATCATGATGGTCACAGACTGGGGGTTCTTGCACTCCTCGATGAATGTGTACTTGTCCTCTCCCTACAAAGATGATAATGGCAATAGTAGTATTAGTTTATTGAATAGCATTCATTACCATTATGCCGCTACAGCCCTGACCATCATTATTAACTTCGATATTCACTCCCGTGTCGAGGCATAAAAATATCCTTATTTGTCCCTCCAGGTAATGCCATCTCTCTGGTATGGACTGTACTTAAGGGGGTGGCTGTACCAATATTTCCAAAGGATAAATTTGAACTGGTTTACACTTTTGTGATGAACTGAATTCCAGTTGTTGCAACTTCGCACAGAGAAGGAAGTAATCAAAATAAATTATTACTCTAGCTTTAGCCTGGTTACCACAGGATGTTCATGTCATCAAATTTAATACTATATCTCAGGTCAAATACATATTTCATCATATCACATTCCAATTCGTCATGATTATAACCTGAACTTTAGGGACCCTTTTCACAAAGCCTTCTTTCAATCAGGGATGCCAGTTAGAATCGATCAGAGGGCCTGAAAATCACCTAGAATGAGCTATTTTGTACACAAAAAAGCCTAAACTATGGTCTGATAATAACTTGCCAGGGCCTGAACACTGGCATCCCTATTTCAATGACAAATGACTAAAATCAGCGACAAATCTGCTGATACCAATCAGAATCAAGGATTTCACTAGCTTATAACAAAAACTGTAATTTGTCACTGATGACAAGTTTTGTGAAATGGGGCCGGATTTCACAATTTGTTAGATGATGGTCCTTTGCTATTTTTAAGGATATTCATATTTTGATTTTTTTTTTTCTTCCATTTCCGAAACTTTAAAAAAAAAAAAAAAATGTTCGATTTCCCACTGATTAAGTGCTGACGTGAATATCACTGGACACAACAACCTTCAACTAGCTCAATACACAGAGACTATTTCCCTTGCACTACTTACCAAGACATGTTCATAGACGAGTCCGGCTTCTCCTAGAACGTCTGGGGTCAGGTCATCAAAGGAGTTCACTGCTACACCACCGCAAGCCAGGGGCAACCTGTCACAAATTAGTCAATAAGGACAATTGATAATGAGGTTGATTGCTGGTCATAGGATTGTATTGTGAAAAAATGTAATGGTTTATAGACAAAAGTTGATTCTGTAGTACATACATGTATGACTGATAATGTATTGTGTGGTTTTCAGATCAGCGATGACCAAATCTTATAGAAAACAGTGTATAGTAACCCTACTACGAACAGAAATGGGTATATGGCACAACACATACACGTTGCATTAAAATTGGTCCAAAGTACTGTTATTTGTCATGCTTATTTTCATACAACTAATACTACTTAAATTTGAAATATGCATGCAAGAAAATCCCCTTTTCAGTGATGCCCCAGTCACACCGAGACCCAATACAGACCAAACACACAAATACATTGCCTTGAAGAGCCGAGAATGGTTCAGTTTAAGGTTAGTGTGGAGTCAGTTTTGCGTTGCTACTACAATGTCCTTTATACTGGTGAAAGTGGCAACATTTAAGTCATACCAGGATCATAACTGTTTAACCTACCTCTCCATGTTCCTCCTCTTGGCCCTACGGAGGCCCATGATACCCTCCTTGGCAAGCATGTCCAAGGATAGAGGATCAATACCCTGTGAAGATAGCAACAATGACAGAACATTACATATAAATTGCTCAAAAAGGTAACCCAATATGAATCTTATAGTTTTTAATGTATTAACATTTTGAAAACATTCCAAACTAACAATATTCATTGTTCGAAAATATTTTTGAAGCAATAAAAAAAAACATATATGGGGCCTGTCACCACGAAATGAGTCCAGTTGGTCAAAATTTTATTCCTGTTTTTAAGTATTATATGAATCTACATTAAGCTTTAAATTAAGGGGTCACACATTAAAATTGATAAATTATATCCAGAAATATGAACAAAAACCTAATTGGACTTTATAACAATGGGATTACCCAGTTTTGAGATAATTAGGTATAAAGTTAATGATGCGTAACATATTATAGTCTGGTCAACAACAACATAGCGACAACACACTTCCCATCATTCGATTTCAATGAAACTTTCAACAAACAAGGAAATAATAAGTCGATTTTTGGAAAAATCTTAAATGTGGTAGGTGGGTCAATTTTCAGTACAAACACACTATACATCGCTATTACTACGATTGAGCCTAATGCTACACTGGACTCATTTCGTGGTGACTGGCCCCATATTCTTAATTTCTACAGTCCTAGTTTACATTTTCTAGTAAAACTGAACAAAATATAAAAACGACCCCACTCCTTTATCTATGAAGAACATACAAATGAAATTTGGTTCCTCACATATTAGTCTATCTAATCAAATTAAGGAGAAAACAAATCTGTCTGGTTGTCAAGCTGTCATTTATGCAAAGCTTTACAAAATAGCTTAAAAGATAACTCTTGGTTTGAACATTGTTTCAGTATAAGTTAATGTCCATAATGATGTGTTTGGGTAACCTGTACATTCATCAGAATTTGTTGACTCAAATGCTCCATAAATCCAGGTTTAAAAAATTAATGATTCCCAAACTTCCCAGCACACATCGGTTTTGATGTAATACACAATCAAACTTTACCAACTGCTGTCTTACAGTTTCTTTGACAATGCACCCGCATGGAGAGAACTCGACTCGGTCTTTTAAAAATCACAATACCGGTAAATGTAAGTTTGACCAATCTGCATCATCAGAATTCATACTGTGTTCTCATTGTATTTCTCAAACAATGTAGGTAGGATGATAGCTCATCATTAGCAAGCTGGTCAATTAACCCATCAGCTACTAAATACTTTTATTCCCATTGGCTTGTTAAGGTGAAGCTTTAACCCTAAACCCTAATAAGGCCTCAAATTATTTATGATCCCTCACCTATATAGTTTTAAAAAGCACCACTCATTTCAATGGTAGACACACATGCGAGTATTATTCATATTTGCATGAAGAGATTTGAATTAATGTTTATTTATATTAAAATGATATACTAATGATAATAATAGTGGGCTCTTGTATAGCGCTCATGTCTGCCAGATTTGACACTCCAGGGGGGTGTTTCACAAAGATCCTAAGTCGAACTTAACTCTAAGTTGGACTTAAATATTATGGAGAGCCATTTGTAGCCTTAAAATGAAATATATTAAAAGGCAAAAATTCAAGTATTTTAGTCTTTTCATAAATTCCACATCAAGAAAATGAAATCTCCCATGATAATAGAAAATATGAATGATTTGAATCAACATTTTATACCTTCTAAACAAAAATTACAAAATATTTTCAAGGATGCTAATGGCTTCCCATATTTTTTAAGTCCAACTTAGAGATAAGTTCAACTTAGGATCTTTGTGAAACACCCCCCTGGAGCTATTGTTACGATTCTATTCAGTGTATTATTTGATCATACAAGTAGTTTTGTAAATATGTAGTACATTTCAGCCACATTTCTGAATAAACAACCAACTATTATTATCATTATACATACCTTCTGGTTGATGACAACGAATCCTCTGTCGTTTCCCTCGCAGACCTTCCTCTTGAGGTCAATGACCTTCTGGACCTTCTCGTCAGTGAAAGCTCTTTCAGCCTGGACAAGCTTTTCCCTCTCCTCGGCAGACTTGTAGAAGAATCCGGCATTCACCTCACTGTACAGAGGAAAATGACCAAGGATACACGAAGTGAAGAGATCTGTTTTGTGCTTTCATGGAAGCAACATTATCGGCAAGTCGAAGGTAAATTCTAAAATTGGCGCCAACTGGTTGATTGACTAAAAACTTAGCATACTTGAATATCAATTAAAAGGAAACTGGTACTTCTGATGTGAATTTCTGCTAATTTTCCCTTCCCCACCAGCTCTGCAATATAAAGGACAAATTATCATCTTTCGCTGTTTTCATGTTGGCTTGTTTAAAAAAAAATCTGTAATATTCATTGGAACTCCTTTACTTAGTGTTGAAACTGCAAACAAATAAAAAAAATTGTATAAAAATACTTCTCCCTGTTTGCAGTTCGTCAGCCAACACCAGGAATAATTTTATCAAATCAACAGTTAATGTGGGACAAAGAGGTAGGAGTTTAATCCCTTGAGGTGCACTGATGTGTGTCCAAATATATAATCAAAAGTAGCTGGCAACCATATTCACTCACGGCATCAGAAATTCAGAATCCTCATGATTTTCTAACAAAAATTTACCACCAGTTCAATTTCGATTCATGGCAGTAATCCCATAAAAAACAAGTCCTGAATATAAAAGATGATGCCTCCTAACGATTTACACTACATTGGTAATAGCAAGCCGTGACGTACCTCTTCTCGTATTCCATAGACACATTGCAGGTAAGAATGTAGGACTTCTCAACGCGTTTCTTCATGTTAGGATGCCTGGCTCCATGGTCCATCACCAGGCCTCGTACCAGGGAGGTATCGGTGTCGCTACGATGCTGCATCTGCATGATCTCAACCATGTGTAGATCAATGGGTTCGTTGGGCTTCTGGATGGCTAGCACTGCATCCACTACCACCTGTGGATGTAAGGACACGGAAATGCATGCATGGGACCAAGTGTCAAGATATATATATATATATATATATATATGGTTCACAGTTTTCAAAACTATTTTGCTGCGTGTGTGTGAGAGAACATCTAATAGAAATTCATTTTTATAACGTGTATTCAATCAATATTAGTGTGTTAGCTGTGTGTATTTTAAGAGATCGGTAACATAAATTTATTTTGTACCATGTATTCAAACGATATTGGTGTCCGTACCGTATCTTATTTGAGATGCATGATTCTATTTTAAGTGTGCTTCTAGAAACATTAAAAAACCCAGAAGACTTGATCTACAGCGGGTCAGATGACCTAGGTCATGGAGAATTGATACATTTAACCAAGAACATCAACATCAACAATCTGAATGAGTTATCATATACATGGCTCCAATAACAAACATCTCAATTTTACAGGTCATGGAGAATTGATACATTTAACCAAGAACATCAACATCAACAATCTGAATGAGTTATCATATACATGGCTCCAATAACAAACATCTCAATTTTACTCTCACTGAATAATCTTCAAATCTTCATGCTTTCTTTAAAAAATGTCTCTTTTGTCAATGAAATTTTCTGTATTGAAGAAAATTGGAAAAGTTCAAAGTACATGTATTTGGTAATTTCATGTCTCCTATGTTACCAATTTCATGTACATAGAGAAATGAGCATGAATTTACGATGGGTTGATGAAAGGTGGGTTTGCATGATCATTATAACCCTATCACTAACCCTAACAGTTACCATGTGTGCATGGCACAGGTTTAGCTAGCTAGCTAGCTAGTATTAATGAAAGAATCTTGGAGCCCATATAGTGTCGACCGTACATCGATTAATATCAATCGCAAATAACTTGCGATTAATATCAACTTTCTATTTGATGGGCCCCAGGTCATCTTCTGTGGACAAAGCCGCAAGTCTCCGGCCCTTACCTCGGTGAGTAGGTCAGCCAGCTGAGGGTGAACCTTGGTACGTAGTGAGGTGCTTGCCACACTGATGAGAAGATCCCTGTTGATCTCCTGGGTAACCTTGACGCTCTCTAGGGTCTCCAATGCCTTCTCCTTGGCCAACTCAAAACCCTCAGTCACAATGCGTGGATGGAGTCCCTACAAAATACATGTATATATCACTTTTCGTCAATGTGATTCTAAGATCTAAATACTTCATCTTTGTCTTTATTTCCTTCTCATTCAAGAACTCAAGCCACTCAGTCACAATGCCTGGATGGAATCCCTACAGAATACCATACGATATCACTCATCACCAATGAGATTCTTAATTTAGATATTTTATTCAGTTCAGTTTCAATTCAAATTTTTATAGAAACTTTAGTTGACAGATGTACAGTGTATGCATTTATTAGCAATATGACATGAACAAGAAAACAATTTTTTCTCTAGTAGAGTTGAGTATTATTATGTCATCACATCACAGAAAGGAGAGTGCATATTACCATTCAGTTGAACTTAAAGACTTCATTTATTATGTTTTTTTAAATCAAAGGCCACCATACGATAATACACAATATTTTCAAATTATGAAAAAAAGGAAGAAAACTATTGGTTGAAACAAGACAAATCCTCCTTGAAGCAATTAAATTGCCATTATAAATGCATTTCCCATCTGTCTGAATCTGAGTTTTCCTGTGCTTCAAGGAGTTTTTTTTTTAATCCACATTTATTATCAATTTTTAGGGGATATCTTCTTCCCATTTTTACCTCTGAGATATAGAGATCAGCCTGCTTGAGAAGCTCTCCGATGATGAGAACGTTGGAGGTTGTCCCATCTCCGGTGATGTCATCCTGAGCAGTGGCTACCTTGGCAATCATGGATGCAGTGGGATGCTGGATTTGCTGTAAGACAAAGAGTGTGGAAATGGGGGATTATGAACTGGACTCATACTCATTGTGTGCAAATTATGGTACATGTATGTTTAATCTGCTACAATTTCTTTTCTATTGTAAAACTTTGCATTTCATATTTTCTCCTGTTACTTACAAAATTGATTTTGTTAAATGAAATTTGCTAATTAGTAATTTTTCCTTATTTTTTTGGATAGAATAAAGTATTTAATTTAACACTGGAAAACTGTTTTCCTACATGTACATGTAGTTGCCATAGCTCTTTGGATTTCTTCAGTTTTCCAAAGAATCATTCCCCCCCCCCCCCTTTACAAGTTACTACTCAAACATTATTTTTGCTCATACATGTAATATGTGGTTTTGCCGACCCCTAGAGACAATGCCAATACATTTATTTTAAAAGAATATAAAATAACTAAGAAAATTTCTAAATAAATTTGATAACTGGTAGTTTCTTATCTAAATTTAATGACATCTGACATCTCTACTTTATAAATAAATGTATAATACCTAGCAATATGCCAACATGATTTTGAAAAAAAGTTTGATGCCCTTCGTTTAAAATACAACCACACTCATCATTTTGAGGGATGAAAGATACATTTATAATTTATCTCACAATCACTTCAATTTTTATTTGTATGAAAACAGTGAGTCAAACGTAACTTAATGATTGTTTCTTTGTTATTTTGACTTTATTCAATAAAGTAGCATGTGGAGGGCTTAGATCTATATCATTTGTTTAAAAGTTTATTATTATAAAAACATATCCTCATTGAATAAACTAGATTTGAACTTTTAAAAAATTTACCAAGATTTTTATCATGAATTGAATTGTAAAGAAAATATCAAGAGTCGGTATTACATACTTTCAGGCCGATAAAGTAAACATTTTATACTTTTGCATAATTTGCTACAATTTTTACCATTTCATGCAGCAAAACATTGCCATCCTTAGTGAGCTTGATGTCTCCACTTCCAGAAACCAACCTGGAAAAGAAAAACAAGTTCAACAAAGGTAAAACTTACAGATATAAAAATGTGCAAAACCATATCAAATAGTCCATAAAAGAATGATGATCATGTTAGAAATTAATTTGCTGCGTACTGCCGTAATGTAGTTTTACATCTTACAAGAAGTGACGTGATAAAAGAATAAAGTTATTGTGATGATCGTCAATCTGAACAGATCTATAAAAAAAAGGAAGAAAAAAAAGAGGCTATTCCTCAGCCCCAGCCTCGGACAACACTTCAAAAAAATACTACCACCGTGACCAGGCATAAGGCATGGACAAAAACATAACAAAAATCCTTGCTAAGTTTCATCAGTAAGGGGCGCTGGTCCGAGAATAAGGATTGTCTGCATAAAGGAGGATGTCTTTGTAAACGCGGACAAATTGCGTCCTAAAAAATTGAGGATCGACCACATTTTTGTGGACATCTTTTTTTTTCAGCGCTGCGAGTTAAGGGTTACACTTAAAAAATCAGTAATGCGAGAAAAAAAGAATTTTCATGTAATAAAATACCCCCAGTTCACCTTCTCATTTAATGGGTTGTCCATATTCCCAAGTCTCTGCGCTCCGTAAGTGAGACATGCATCTTCGAGCATCATCGCAGAATCTGTTTTTTGCATCGCCAACGTGCAGATCGCTATTTAAAGATCATCCTTAAAGACCTATTTTTTAGGACGTGATTTGTGCGGACGATCCTTATTCTCAGACCAGCGCCTCTACTGTTTATAGTAGCCTTAAGGGCTCTCTCGAAATGTTTTTTTAATGATATTATTCGAGAGAGCCTTAAACGGCTCCCATACCCCTGCACGGAGAGGCATGTAAACAAAACTCAAAAGTGGTCCAAAATCACACTTTCGCGCACCCGACCAATATTGGACAGTGGCTTTGATAAATTTTGTCCGAGTTTTGGTCTTAATTAGCGCTTTAATTTCAAAATCGGATCTAAAAATAACAAAATAAGAGCAATTTTCTTACCAGACCGATACAGCTCAGCTCCCTTTTCACGTGTACCGTGTGAATTCACGATGTCTACACAATGGTGATGACCTCTGACTGGCACTTCCGTAATTGTGGGTAAATTGTGCTGCTTCCGTATAATGCGCTGTATGAGTGTTATTCAGCGCATTATACGGAAGCAGCACATTTACGAAGTGCTAGTCAGAGGTCATCACCATTGTGTAGACATCGTGAATTCACACGGTACACGTGAAAAGGGAGCTGAGCTGTATCGGTCTGGTAAGAAAATTGCTCTTATTTTGTTATTTTTAGATCCGATTTTGAAATTAAAGCGCTAATTAAGACCAAAACTCGGACAAAATTTATCAAAGCCACTGTCCAATATTGGTCGGGTGCGCGAAAGTGTGATTTTGGACCACTTTTGAGTTTTGTTTACATGCCTCTCCGTGCAGGGGCATGGGAGCCGTTTAAGGCTCTCTCGAATAATATCATTAAAAAAACATTTCGAGAGAGCCCTTAAGGCTAGTTTATAGCTAGACCGAAAGCTTCAGTCTCTATAATCGTCGGTTGTTCCACTGAGACTACGTCTGGCTCCACTAGACCTCCGGTTATAGAGACTGAACGACTGCCTATGCCAGCCTGTGTTGAACTTATTCCGCTAGATTTTAGCCGCTAGGCCCCTCCCACAAACTTGCCACGGCCGTATTGTTATGCCCCCAAAATCCCCCAAAATGTCATTTTACCTCGTTCATTTCCAATTTCAAATTAGGCCTAGGCTATAATACATCGGTTCCACTTACTAACTTGATTGATATAATCCGTTTAATGGTCCCTTTTAAGGAAATTATCGGTCAAAATCGACATCCATGTTGAAAATCTTGCAAGCCGTGTTAAACTCTCGCTGCCGTCAATCTCATCCCTTCTAGTCTACGCCGAAGGCAAAATGATTATGAAGGAAAAACTGTGCGCCATCTACACGTTCGTAATGGCGTTATCACAGTTTTTCCTTCATAATCATTTTGCCTTCGGCGTAGACTAGAAGGGATGAGATTGACGGCAGCGAGAGTTAAACACGGCTTGCAAGATTTTCAACATGGATGTCGATTTTGACCGATAATTTCCTTAAAAAGGACCATTAAACGGATTATATCAATGAAGTTAGTAAGTGGAACCGATGTATTATAGCCTAGGCCTAATTTAAAATTGGAAATGAACGAGGTAAAATGACATTTTGGGGGATTTTGGGGGCATAACAATACGGCCGTGGCAAGTTTGTGGGAGGGGCCTAGCGGCTAAAATCTAGCGGAATAAGTTCAACACAGGCTGGCATAGGCAGTCGTTCAGTCTCTATAACCGGAGGTCTAGTGGAGCCAGACGTAGTCTCAGTGGAACAACCGACGATTATAGAGACTGAAGCTTTCGGTCTAGTTTATAGCATGCTTGTGAAAAAGGGGGAAACCTTCTAAAACAAAGTCAAATGGTAACTGATACTGATATATTTTTGTTCAAATTAATGCTCTTTTAATATCAGATCTCCTGGGAATAGGTCATTTTTGTCATCGGCAAAATGGTCAGGTTTTCAAGCAAGCCGACCGACGACAAAAAAAAAAAGTCAAAAGAAAATAAATTCAAAATTCTGACTTCGTTGGTTACAGTTACACACATGCAAAATAAAATGGCATGACAGCAGTTTCATTCAAAACAATGGAGAATTTGTAATTTATTTCTTAAAAGTCGAACCTAACACTTTTAAAACTTAAAAGACAGATGATGACTCATGAATAGGGCACATGTACACGGCGCGGCGGCACTGATCACTCCTTCCTTGTTCACGGGTTAGTTCAGGCGGCGGAACAGCCGTTCCGTCGTACAGTTAAGTTACAGTGCATTGCATTACGAGGCCGAGGTGCCCGCCGCGCCGTTAGCCGCACTGAGGAAACAACCCTGAAATAAACAGATATTTCTTACATTTTGATAGTTCCTTTCGGTCCGAGATTGGTACGTAAGACATCTTGAAGTCCTCTAGCTGCACTTGTATTAACTGCGAGAGCTGCGGCTGCTCTAGCTACTTCGGCTTTGGGATTTAGAGCTTTGATGGCGGCCATGCTTGGTTAGAATTTTCTCCTTTGATATCCGATCAATGCGTTACCATGCGTTTCGCTGGTCCTCATATCATACAGCCCGTACAAGCTATACATCCCCCTTTGACGGCAATACTCTCGTGCATCAGCGAAATTATACAGAGCAGTACTTGGGTTGTGCACTTCTAGAACGATCTTCGATGTTGGGCGCGTAGGCCTATGCGATGTGAAAATAGGGTGGGGGTGGGCTGATTTACCTGATTTGGAAAGGGGTGTGCCGCCCAGGCCACGAGAAGCCCCTACCATTAAGGGTCATTTAGGGGGATTTTTCTCGAAGTAAAGCACATTTTTCACAACACTAGTGTGTCTGCCAACATTTTCGGGTGCAATGCAAACACCTGAAAATTTTGGAAATTTTTAAAAACCGGATTTTTTTGTTAAAAATGGGACCCTTGATTTTTGGGTGAAAAAGTGGCCCATTAGAGCGGCACACCGCCGTATGTCTTTATATGTGAGTACCCCCCCCCCCCCCGGAGGCGTTATTTTTTTCTGCGGCACAGATTGGTTTTGATTTTGATTTTGATTTTATTTCTGCATTTTTCCAATTATAATAACAAAATAACAAAGAACATATAAACGTAAGGTATAATACAAAATATACATACAATGATAACTTCGTGTCAAAATGTTTTTTTATTTTTTTTTTTTTTAAATTTTTACATATGTACATATAATAACAAAACTTAATATTTCGATAACATATTATTATAAATTTAAAGTATTATCCAAACTATCAGTTGAAAAAGTGCAGGAGACCGCAATCATAAGCGAAGCTTGACTAGGATGGCGGCCTATGGGAAAGTTTAGGGTTAGGGTTAGGGTTAAATCAAGACCTCTTTTTTTTTTTAAAGCCCCAATCTGTGCCGCAGAAGAAAATAACGCCCCCCGGAGTCAGTCACATCTCGTTATCTTGTCTTTCTGTAGGTGGTGGTTATGATATATCGCAATGCATCCACTCTTATTACCTTATTACGTGTAAAAGGGGAAAGTGGTGCAAGATATTTTTCTCCTCAGTCCTCCCGGCTCCGGCTCCTTGGGGAGGAATAAGAGAAATTTGATGCTTTTGGTTGGAGGCAGTTTGTTCTGAAGGGAATGTTCTTCAAAATTTATCTTTGAAAAAAATATATAGTCTCTCATATACCTATATTACAAATTAATCAGTAGTCTACTCTTGTGATATGCATGTTCGACGGAGACAGGCACTAAACAGGGGTAATGGAGTTTTACCCTCCCCTTTCCTTGATTTGTCGAATAGGCCTGGCGTCAAAAGGCGGGAAATTGGGGCACTTTTTTATTGTGGGCAAACTGTAAGCCCCCTTTCAGAAAAGGAGAGGGGAAAAATTATTAATGTATTTTTATCAACTCAAACTGGGAGGCGTCTCATTTCCCCCTCCTCGTTATTGACGCACATTAGGTTGCCCTGCAGGTTTTTTTTATAATTTACCCCATACAAAATACAGCCTAAATGAAGAGACTGTACTGCAATATGATATATCAATGAAGAGAGAGAGAGAGAGAGAGAGAGAGAGAGAGAGAGAAAGAGAGAGAAAGAGTTGCTTTAATTGAGCCTTTCGCAACTGAGTGAAGTTTCGCTTTGCATTTTAAAAAGTGATCTGCAGAAGTTTAAAAATCTTTAGAGAAATCCTGGAGTGAAAGAAAAAAAATCATTAGCGGGCATAGGGAAGTCTGTTGAATCCCTCGGCTGCCCTACCCTAATTCACTCTAACCATTTATGATAGTCGAGGATCATAAGGTTGGAAATGATGCATAATATGGGCTACTTCTGGAGGAAATTCATTGGAAGGTATAAGATTAGTTCCTGAGCGCCAAAATTTTCAAATTAATCCGGTATCGTGACTAACAAAGGACTGTTCGAATCTTGAATAAAAGGAAATTTATAAAAGTGCAGATGATACCACGAAAATAATATTATGGTCAACGATAACATGACAACCAAGATCAGTGTTATAGTCTAGTCTCTTTAAACATATTTCCATCAATTTTGTTTATTCCTCCCCCTCTCATCTCTTCCCCGTAGACATGCCTCAATCTCTCATTTCAATGTCTATATCTCACCCCCCCCCCTCTCTCTCTCTCTCTCTATTAGCTGTCTCTCTGTGTCTCTATTATGTCAGCTGTCTCCAGTGGCGGATCCAGGGAGGGAAAAAAACCAAGATAAAACACGTAATTTTACCTTTATTTGGAGACGCCCCCCCCCCCCCCTCCTGGTGCTCAGGGGGAGGGGGGGGGGGGGGGCGGGGTGCGATTTTCAAATTTTCGAGGGCAAAACAATTAATGCTCACTCCCCCTCTCCCCCCCCCCCCGCTTATTATTCACCGATGTTTCGCCGCTAAATATTTTCTCACGAATTGGGCCCCCTCTTTGGCCCCCATCCCTGCCGCAAGCTGGATCCGCCCCTGGCTGTCTCTAGTCTCTCTCTCTCCCGCTCTTTTCCCCCAACCGCTGTCTCAGTGTAATAAACGTCCAACATCAATCTCTACTTCTCTCTTTCTCAACCACTTTCTTTATGTAATATTTTAATAAACGCTAAATCTCTTCTTCTCTCTTTCCATTATGTCGTGTTGACTAAAGTAAGGCAACATTTCTTTTCTTCCACCCCCTTAAATTTACAATCAAATACAGAAAAATGTGTATATTGTGAAAAAATAGTTCAATATTCATAAGCGTCATGAAATAAAAGTGATAGACTTTATTCCCAAATATTCCATCTAATCAGAATGATAAAAGGTATCAATCCCATAACAAGTACAAAAGAATGTAATACAATGATAAGAACAACATTAATGATTAATCTTAGAACGGTATATGATGTCTCTATTAGCCCCCGATTATTGGATTCACGATTTCCCCGCACACGTTAGGCGGTGTCACACAGAAAAATCCCGACCCATCTTGAATAAAACAGATTTTAGAAATCTATTTTTTTCATTTGAGTACGTCGGTGACAGACAGGCCACGAATAATCCGGATAACTAAAATCCGGATTATTGATGGGCCATTGCGCACGCGCCGTTAAGGTAGATAAGCATTGTGACATGGACATTACACGTTCAATCGAAAGTATGCGCCGTTTAGGTGGATAAGCATTGTGACATCACGCTTATTTAAAGGGATTATTTCAACATTGGTGTCAGACAGAAAAATCCCTTCAAAAAACCCTTGAAAAATCCTTTCAAGAGAGAATTATCTTGCTTCATATGAGGTTTTTTGAAGGGATTTTTGAAGGGATTTTTGAAGGGATAATTGATGTCAGACAGCCAAAAAGAGGATAATTAAAAACCGGATAACTAAAATCCGGATTTTTGGCCTCTGTGTGACACCGCCTATTATGTGCACCTTCTCCACTCATGGGGTTCGAAAATTACTGAACAGACCGCAATAGGATACACAATACTGAACAAACCACCGCTGGTCATTAACGACCGCCTAATCCTATTTCACTTTGCACAAGGTGGAGGCAGGCCATGGAGATGAAACTGTCCTGCCTGGGATCGAACCCACAACCTTCGGGTGACCCTGTTATTTAAACCACCAAACTACCACACCTCCACCAATTTCTTGCTACATAAAAGCATCGAGGTCCCTTTTATTAATAGGCTACGAATTCCAAGTATATCGGTATATTTAAAAGAATGAGTACGTTGCAAAAAAAAGGTTGTTCCAATTTTGAATGAGAAGTTCATGGAATTGTGTTCAATTTGATACAATAATCGTTCCCTTTATTCAGAAGGTAATGCTCCAATCACACTTGAGATATATTTTTCTCCCTCTCTCTATCTCTTCTTCTTCTTTTTGGTATGTATTTTTTTTTATCGCTTATGTAGATTTTCTTTTCTTTTAAAGTAGATATTCATTGATTTTAAAAACTAACTTTATTGTCATTATTGCAAAGTTAAAACTTTGATTCGACAATGTTAACGAAATTCAATGCATGGAAACATTCGAAGTAACGATTATTATAAATTACAAAACGCTTAAATACAGCCCCGGCATAGCACCGGAAGAGCTCTCCGAACGCTGCTGAGATGTGTGAGATCACAGTATGGACATGACTTGCACAAGCAGACGATGTCCCATGACATCTCACACATTTTCAGTGCCTGTGTTTTCATCTTCTCTTGAGTTCTTTCTCTTACTTCACTACCGTCAGGCTAAAATGTATAATCTATTGCCTCACTCTAAACCCCGCGCATGGTTTTATTTTGATGACAAATGCAGCGATACAAAAATAAAGGAATCTGTCGCTTGTAAACAAAATAAGACGCCATTGTATATTCAGCTGCACACATCGGGGTATGTTCGGCGTTTCAAGAGGGAACAAAATAATGCCGTGCTTAATATCATTCCGGGGTTTTTTTAATTTGAAAGTCTGGTTTCTTTGATTGTTAATTAACCCCTATCCTGTGTATTTACAAGCAAATGATTTTAGTTATCAGAATCGGGTCATATCCCCTTTTGAATGGTTTGACATGCCATTACATTTATATACACTAAACTCATTATAATTTGGGAAATAATAGCTTTGCAATTATGTTCATTCTCTATGGGATGTCGTCTGCTTGGGTAGTGTTGGTCCATATAGTGACGTCATCAAAACATCGTTATTTTTCCGGCGAATCTCTCGTATATCCCAACTGCTATGGAGGTGGTTGTCTTTGTATTTTAATAAATCACCCGATATGTAGTTGACCTAAAACTTGTACGATGGCCATCTGTTAGCTTACCAGTTTCTAGTGATACATTAGTTGGCATATTTGTGATCTTCTTTGAATTTCACCTTTTACTCTCGTTTATTTGCTAGAAATGAATTGTTGATAATAATTTATGAATTGGCTGTACCTCCTTGATTCGGCGTTCTTCTTCCGGAATTTGTTGTTTTTTAATTATTCTGATAATAATTTTCAACTACAAACTTGTTCTGACTTTTTTCATGTACAGTGTTTTCATGTACGGTGGATTTATTTTTACGTTGTAGGTGTTCTTTTGTAAGCTGGTCATCAAAGCTACTTGTATAAGTTTGAATAAAACTAATTATATGGACATATATAAATACCTACTGAATTAAAGGGAGGGTTGAGTTCTGTAGTAGAGGGCGCTACACAAAATAATTTTGTTGTGAGATAATGAAAAACTGAGTGTATATTTTGAAAGAACAGACAATTTAAATGACAAAATCATATTTGTTTAGGTCCCGAAAGGGCACTAGAAATGTCAAAGATAATTGTAGCTCAATGGCAATTTTCTGCTTCCCGGCATATGTATCAATGAACTGAAAATATCCAATGCTCTGACACTTGAATATCTATACAATATTTTTATTTTCAAAACAAAAGTTTATGGAAATCACAAAATATGGCTATATTGTATAGGTTTAAATTAAGCAAGAAATATAAGAAAAAGTAAAATACTGACACGTACATCGTCCATGACAAAAGTGTAAGAGAACATTTTCGATGTTTCGCTTCTTGAAAACATTAAGAATTACAAATAACTACAAAGACGATTATGATATAAAACTAATCCATATGTGCCAAGATTGGTAAACTTGGCTTGTCTTCGGCTAGACCGGCGATGTGTACTACCAGTCAGCATCGTCTGGAAAATAAAGACAAAAAATACAACAAACTTAGGTCATAACTCAGTCTGTGATCTGAACATTATTATTTCAAATTCATCATTAAATCTTGAAAACTAATTTTTTTAGGAATATAGAATTTTCTCCTCGCCCCTCATTAATTGAGTGCACTATTTTTTTCTCGAAGCTACGTTTTTTCGAAGATTCGTCACTCCAAGAGTTCATACTTCCGAAATAAACTTTCCCATACCAAGGGGTTCGTTATACTTGAAATGAAAGAGGGCTCGCTATTCCGAACAAATTTCTCTGAAGGTTCACAATTCCGAAAATGACGGGTTATAAATCCGAAGAATAACAATTCCGAAAAAATATGTGGTTCTCTGATATTGCATTTAGGAATTATAAACCTTCTGAATAAGGAAAATATTTTGGAAATATGAATCTTTCGAAATAAGGAACCTTCATTTAAGACCGTATTTCATGTTCCCAACAAGTGATAACTATATATTCAGGGTCCCCCCCCCCAAACAAACAAAAAAGATTAGTATACTTCTACTAATGTGAGACATATTAACTGGTACCAGCGAAAGGAGAATCTTTCATTTTATTAATATCAAGATTGATGAATAATTTAGTAATGGCAATTTTGTTTAAGAAAAATGTTTCAAGGAAACTACCTCAGAGACAGCGTACTCCGGCATCCTGGAAATGTAAGCACCTGTTGTTGAGCGGTCCAGTGCCGGGGCAGGCCATAAGATCCGATTCATCACCAGTACATCGGAGATTGGCAAGTATAACCTCTCCAGAACCCTCACCAAAGTGAGCATAACTGATTTGATTGGATTAAATTTCAAATTTAAAGGACAAAAGGACGATAACTGATGTATACTGTATTGATGTCAAAACTTGAATCATAGTGCTATATAATGGAGTTTGACTATGACTTGTACAAGTGATTGGCAAAGGACAACTTCTCCAGAACCCTCGGCAAAATGATCCTACCTGATTTAATTCGTTTTGAAATGATTTATTTTCCATTACAATATATAAGTATTGACAATACATGTCTATCTCCATAACCCTACCCAAATTGAGCATTCCTGGACGGATTTGAATTAATTTTAAATTCAAATAATATCACGGTAAATGATGAACATCTATTAATGTAAAAATTGAATCATTATGCTATACGTAAACATGTAACATACACGAGATTAGCAAGGAGAACCCTCGCCAAATACCTGATTTTATTCGTTTTGAGTTGATTTATTTAGTTACAATATAAACCTTTTCACGATACATGTCTATTCCACACTGTTAACAAACAAAACGTTAAATAATACAATTCGATAGTTGCTAAACATCCACAGATCTTATGAAACATGGAAAGGTCTCACTTAGAACAGTCACTCAGAAAGTGATTGGGAGTGCTTCAGGATGAACTTTTGTTAACCTTCTTGAAGAGAACACGTTTCAAAATGGTTGGCTAAAAAGTGATGCTTGTATGGTGCATGCCCCAGATAAGTAGTTACGTATTATTTTGTATCGTGATTTGGTAAGTAAATACGATGCCGTACCATACCATACCGTGACATACCATAAAACACTTTCTCCTGCGACAATTTTTCCGCGGTATGTTCAACCATCAACCCAACACTATACCCAACCCCTACCCAAATCCCACTCGCAACGAAATAAAGCCAGGAACAAATTTTCTTCAAAATCTGAACTGAAAGCAAAGATCAAAATTAGATCGAGCTCCAGCCTAGCAAGGACTGCTCTTTTTATTTTGTTTCATATATTCTTGTATTGATGATACTTTCTACCGTGGATGCGCTAACTTGATCGGGGAGAAAGACCTGATGGTTATGGTTATCAAGTTAGCTGTTTCTATACCAAAGCAACAAAGCCCGGGAACAAAGCTAGCACATCCTGCATTTTCAATCATTTTTCCTTCTCTTTTGTATATGAATATATCATTTTATCTTGGTGTATGTTGCCATATGAATGGTACATAATACATTGAAAAACGATTGTCGCCCGAACCAATGTGAATGAACCTACAATACCGTACCATATCGTACCATTCCGTACCATACATAAACACATAACGCGCCATACCATACCATACTGCACCATACCATATCATATCATACCAAACCATACTGGAACGCTCCATACCGTTTTATACAACACCTACGTGGATCCTTGTCATTTGATTGGACGATTGTTGGTCACATGATATTCAATAGATGGTATATTGCACGGTCGTGCACTTTTGGTTATATGCGCCGTGCATTTTTGGTTATATGCAGACTGCGTACCTCTCTGCTGCATGTGCGCGTATCCCTGCGTGTATCTGACGCGAAGGCAATCTGCATGTAATCGAGAAGGCTTGACTCGAACTTTAATTCATCTTTATAAGGAGTAAAGCATAATTTGTTGATTAACGTTCTATTAGGTCTTCTTCGATGTTGTATAAAACAAATAATGAATGTTTTTCATTCGTTTAATAGTGCAAATATGTTCATTCGTTGAAAGATTAACGTTAATTCTATTCAACTCGGCTGACGCCTCGTTGAATAGAATGTTAATCTTTCAACTCATGAACATATTCGCACTATTATGAGTTCAATAGTCTATTGAACTCATAATCATTCATTATTTGTATAATATTCCATGCCATACTGTACCGCACCATACCATACCGTACCGCACGGTACCATACTATACCGCAACATATACCGTACCATATCATACGTTACCATACCGTACCATACCATACCGCACCAAAACATACCATACCATGCAATACCATACCAAATAGTACCATACTGTACTGCAGGATACCGTTACGTTCCTTACCATACCATACCGCACCATGCCATACCACCCCATACCACATCGTACCACACAATACTATAAAAAATAATGCCACACATACCATACCGTACCATATACGTACTACACCAAACCTTAGCATAGAACACCACACCCTTCCATACCGTAGCGCACCATACCACACCTTACTGCACCAAACCACACCATCCCACACCTTACTGCACCAAACCACACTTTACCATACAATACCATAGCACACCGTACATACCATACCATACCGTACCATGCCATACCTACCATACCGTACTACACCATACCATACCATACTATACCATACCATACCGCACCACAACATACCATACCATACTATACCATACCATACCGCACCACAACATACCATACCAACCGCACCGCACCATACCATACCGTACAATACCATACCAAACCGCACCACAACATACCATACCATACCGTACTATACCATCCATACCGCACCACAACATACTATACCTACTGTTCCATACTATACCATACCATACCGCACCACAACATACCATACCATACCGTACTATACCATCCATTCCGCACCACAACATACCAGGCGCGCCGGAAGCAGTTTGGGATTGGGGGGGCAAACATTCCAGGGGGCTCACCTTCCGAGGGCAGTGACGTAATGAGAAAAAACGTTCGGAAGGGGGGGGGCAGACGAAAAATCTGCATCACCACCAGTCTTACACGTTACATGCAGGTCCCGCGGAACGTTTTTCAAAGTGAAGTATTAACGATCAGGTAGAGCGTAAATTGGCGTGGGGTCCAGCCTCGGCAGGGTGTCAAGGGGCTGAGCCCCCGGAAGCTCAGGGATTTTAGGTATTTAATTACGGTTAGATGAGCATCCAGGGGCCTCTTTAAGGCCATTGACGTGTTCCAGAGGGGGGGGGGGAGCCCCCAGAAGCTCAGAGGTTTTAATATTTAACTACGGTCAGATGAGCATCCAGGGGCCCGCCTTATAGGGCCCTTGGTGGGGTCCAGGGGGCAGAGCCCCCGGAAGCTCAGGGGTTTTAGGTATTTAATAATGGTCAGATGAGCATCCAGGGGCCCGCCTTATAGGGCCCTTGGTGGGGTCCAGGGGGCAGAGCCCCCGGAAGCTCAGGGGTTTTAGGTATTTAATTACGGTCAGATGAGCATCCAGGGGCCCGCCTTAGAGCCCTTGGTGGGGTCCAGGGGGCAGAACCCCCGGAAGCTCAGGGGTTTTAGGTATTTAATTACGGTCAGATGAGCATCCAGGGGCCCGCCTTAGAGCCCTTGGTGGGGTCCAGGGGGCAGAGCCCCCGGAAGCTCAGGGGTTTTAGGTATTTAATTACGGTCAGATGAGCATCCAGGGGCCCGCCTTAGGGCCCTTGGTGGGGTCCGGGGGCGGAGCACCCGTAAGCTCTGGGGTTCTAGGCATTTAATTACGGTCAGATGAGCATTTTTTATGCCTTATTTGTGACATTGGCAGGTCACTTATTTTTTCTCTCCGTCTTTCTTTCTTTTTCTCTTTAACATACTTTTTCAAAAAGTGAGGGGGGAGGGGCTCGAGCCCAGCCACTTTGCAGACCATGTCATAAAAGGCTTCTAAATAAGCGTATTTTTCGCCCGACTGTAATTTGGGAATTTCTTATTTTCCAACAAACGCATAAAAAGGTATGACTTAAAAAAAAATGGAGAAAAAATACCGGAAAATCATGTCATAACAGCAACATGTGTAAATCACTGGTATCGTTTAGATATACCCCCCCCCCCCCCATCAGTACGCCAGCGTTCAGGGGCTCATGTCTTGTCACCCCTATAACAAAACCAAAAAAACAGACACGTTTTCCCATTCTCGCACAATATGTCCACGATATGCGCGTATCGCTATTATAAACCGTATAGGTAGCATGCGCAATGTTTATAAAAATTTAATTCCTGTGAACTTTCCTTTTCTTTGAATGGAATGGTATATGTGCTTTAATTCAGGTTTTTATTAATGTTATGTTCTTTTGGGTTAAAAATACAAACCATGTTTATTCCTTTACTGCTTTTTTTTTTTTTTTTTGGAGGGGGGGGGGCGTTTTGGGGGGGCAAAAATGCGTTTTGCCCCCCACTTTTTTGACTGGGGGGGCAACTGCCCCCCTGCCCCCCCACTTCCGGCGCCTATGCAACATACTATACCTACTGTTCCATACTATACCATACCATACCGCACCACAACATACCATACCATACCGTACTATACCATCCATTCCGCACCACAACATACTATACCTACTGTTCCATACCATACCTCACCACACCACACCATACCACACCATACCATAGCATACCGGACTACACCATACCTGAAAGCTACTCCGTTGGTACCAAGACCCAGGCTACGGCACACCACAGTTGCATCGTCATTGTCCCAGCCATCATGACAGACTGTCCCCCATTGTCCGTTGTGTGATATCTCGACTCGTCCTGCGGTATCAGATGAGTCACCAACTAGACGGATGGGTGCTGTAAACAATAAAGTTAATAAACATTCACGGTTATCACAATTACACATAATCCTAAGGATATCCAAAAAATGAAATAACTCAAATATCACTCAAACAAGAAAAACTAATTGTGACTAAGTTATATATTTTCACAGTGATCTGAAGCCAATTGAGAGTGCCTGAAATTTCAAGCACAGGTTCTATTCAGCGTTTGTTGTAACTAACTTTATTAAGGTAATTGATATTGGTTGAATGCAAATTCATTAAATGAAATGACATATATAAATTATTTTCAAATTGAACTATAACTCGAGAGACTTTACTTGATGTGGTTTGGGAAAAACGAACTTCGACGGTATTGTCCACATGTGGTGAACATAGGACCATTACCCACACTTGATTTAGGTAACCTCATTTCAATTCATCAAAATGGAACGTAGTTTAGATTATATTAAAAATCTAACAGTAATTCAATATCAAGACTTTACTTGGTGTGCTTCCGGAATAACAACGCACTCCAGCGTCTTTATGGTGTTGACAAATGTTATCAAAAGGAGCTCTATGACTGCAATGGAAAAGGTCCTCTTCAGCACCGTAACACCGAACGTCATCAAGAATCACCGGACCTGTGCCCTTCCCGAACCCAGCATATCTGACGGCTTCGAGAGCGTAGTTGAAGCCGAGAGAACGGCACGCGACGTAGGCAGCGTTCATGTCATATTGGTCATGGCAGACGGTTCCCCAAGTGCCGTTGTATAGGACCTCGATGCGACCCTCGCTGTTTGATGGCCCGTCGACAAGACGAATAGCTGCCGGATTCAATCAACGTTTACATAAAACTTTAGTGAGTGGTAATTATTACATGAAGATCTATTAAATTAAATATTCTATGTACGGGAGCTACATCTTTCAAGCACTTTGCGTATTTTGTTTGTGTTTTTATTGTAACGCTTTTGTTGTAACTATCATGTATTTATACAATTCAACTTCGGTTGTTCTATATGTAGTTTTTATAATGATAAAATAAATTCGTGAAGTGCTTTTCGAAGGCGCTATACTGAGTTCTCAGTGCAATGGATTTGGGCTGGTGAGGGAAATTAAAGATAAAGATTTGAAGAAAAAATAAGCTTTCGTTCTGATAATCTTAAACAAATAGTTTAGGAAAATTGACCGATGAGCAATCGACACTTAATATAATCATTGTGTCGTACAACGTCGACTTACCTCGTGTATTGAGACACTGCACTCCCGCGTCCTCCGAATGCTTGCAATCGTGTCGGAGTGGACGATTACTGGGGCAGGAGTAGAGATCCGTCTCATTTCCCAAACACCTCACATTGTCAAGAACGATATCTCCAGAACCTTCCCCGTAGGTAGAGCAACCGACGGCAGTTCCGTTATCGCCCAAACCAAGCATCCGACAAACGACACTAGCATCGGTGTCATCCCAAAAATCGTCGCAGACGGTTCCCCATTTTCCGTCGTAATAGACTTCGACTCGGCCTTCGTATCTTGATGAGCCATTGACAACACGTACTGATCCTGAAGGGAAAAAAATGTTATATGATAATAATTGGGTCTTATTGACGCAGTGTAGGTCTATAGCCACATCGGTATTAATACTATGAAACTGCTTTTCTTGCAGCCCTGCGATTACTATTTCGCCAGCATTGCAAAGTATCTATGTACACCTAGGTATAATACTTAAATAGAGGGACATGTTTGGGCTAACGCATTTTGTCCAACGATGTCAGCAACGAGCATGGTCGAACCAACAGCATCTCGTATGATAGTATAGAGCCTTCACTAATATACCACAGTGATCTTAATCGTAAGGCTAATTCGATTGGCTCATATCAGTTCTTTTTTTTGGGGGGGGGGGGTCTATTTCTCTTTTGGTAGCCATAATCATAAATTCATACTTCGTTTATTGAGTTTGGCGGTTTGTAGATCTTTATTTAAATCCCATCGAAGTCTTAAATTCATTTTTTTCTTCAATTTCATATTTTTTCCACTTGGCCCCTTGTAAAACTAGTAAAAGAAATTTTGTATTCTCTATACGGAAAATAAATCAACCAACTAACCAAGGAGAAGTTGCGAAGGCTTGGTGGTAGGGTAGTGGTCTCGTGACCGGGAGGTCCCATGATCAATACCAAGACAATGTGCTCAGTGAGGCCTTAATCTGCATTACCAAGTCCCCTGGTTGCTTACTGACAATCATACACATGTTTTCTTAGTAGTGGGGTAAAACAATCATCAAACATTTACATTCATACAGCCCTCCAAAGAGAATGGACACTACTGATTACCTAATGGGCTAGGGGCACAACGAACCCCTGCATCTTCTCCATGTTCGCAATCATGGACACCCATACCAGCATGTTGGCACTGAAAGACGCTGTCTTCATCCCCAGTACAGTTCACATTATCCAGAACGATCGCCCATGCTCCTTGACCAAAGCCAGCATAAGAGATGGCTTCGAGTGCAGGACCGAGTCCAAGAGTTCGACAGACTACGTTGGCATCAGTCAGGTCCCATCCATTATCGCAGACAGTCCCCCATTGTGATTGCCAGAGAACTTCCACCCTCCCCTCGTTTCTCGACGAGCCACCAGCAAGACGGATTGATGCTGCAAAGAAATATGCATTCTTGAACATTTAGCTGCAGAAATGTATCCCTTTCCTTATATTACCCCTTCATCTTGTCTATGTTTTGTTTCTATCGCCGATGAAAAGTTAGAATAGAAACACTTGTGGAAAGTTTTGAGGGTGCAGGAGGAGTAAGAGGTGGTGGATATTTTTTAGTTGTGAAATTAAAATAATTCATGCAATGATCTTATTATAGCTAGACAAATAAGCTATCTTTATTATTAAGTGCTTGTAAAGATTATCTATTATAACAAAGTATCAATTTCAGACCTTTTGTTTGCTCGCTTGCAAAGTTATAAAAAAAAAATGAAAGTTCATATATTAGCTAGAGGCATTAGCCCCTTGGCTTTAGTTTCATCATGTAGATTTGAGGTGCGCTACAAACTAAACTGACCAGGAATATAATGACTATTAAATCTTGTAAATGTTCGATGGGCGGTCAAAGTTCTTTGCATTTCAAAGTGTCACTATATTTCAAATGTATAATTGAGCTTATTTTCAAGAATAATTTTACCTTTTACTTTTGTCACCCACAGTCGACTTGGTCGAAAAGTTTAATGCATACAATACACGTTCTGTAATCTATATTCTAGTGTTCAGGTTTATTACATTATCAACTGCTTGTGAACATAAGTAAATGATCCTTTACATGAAGTTACAAAGACAACTGATTAGGATTCTTACCTTGTGGGCTTCTTCCACAACGTACCCCAGCTTCTGCCGAGGGGTTACAGTAACCGACTCCAAAACCTTCGCTCCTGCACTGTATGATGCTAGTTACGCTTGGAATTGGGCAAAATACATCATCTAGAACCATAGGTCCTGTACCCTGTTCATAACGACCACCCCCATAGGTTGCCTCGGCGTTACCTAGTCCAATAGAGTGACAGACTATGTCGGAAGGTTTGTCGAAGACAGTCCAGCCACGGTCACAGACAGTCCCCCATTCGCCGTTGTAAAGGATCTCGACGCGACCTTCTTGGAGCGATGGACCACCAGCAAGACGAACAGGTGCTGTAGACAAAACAACAAAAACGAACCAACACAATTACGTTGAACTTAGAGCATGCTCATGATACCTCTCAAGAACAATGTATCCGATCAGAATATGATCCTGGCTACAGCCCACGATAACGAGATCTGTTCCCTTATGTATTCCTTTGTTTTATCGGTCTCGTGGGCCGTCGGGCTTGTGGACCTTTAGGAACTGTCTTTTCTATGTTTTCTTATTTATTTCTTTGTTTTGTCGGTCTCTTTCTTTCATGTGGGATGTTGGTATCGTAGGCTGTGAGTCTACTTGAATGACCTTTGCAATCTGATTGCTCTGCGACTGTGAGCTCAATTAGATAGCAAATTAGGATCCTAAGTTTGCGCTAAGCTTTGTAGGACCATGAGGAGATATCGCTCCACGAGCCTCCACCTCAAAACAAATAATAATATTTCGCATTCAGGTTAACTGAATCTACCTTTGCTGCCCCAAGCACATTGCATTCAGAATATCTACTCATACTCTTGTAGTTTGTGAAATCTTTTTTACAAAATTCATGCTGATGCAAAATTAAATAAATGCCTCGTAGTTAGAGTTATTGTTAACTAATTTATAATTGGATTTATGATCATTATCATTGTTGTTTTGTCTCTTATTATCATTAAACATTGTTATGATTGTTATATCAATATTATTATAATCACAGGTGTTGTTCTTATCATAATCATTATTGCTCTTATTACCGTCATCATCATTATCTCCATAATTATTGTCATTATTCATTCCTTTCAATGTTTATTGGGATGTTACCTAAGATGCCTTCATAACAGCGGACACCAGCGTTACGTCTGTATTGGCAGTTATTGACACCAATCCGACCGCAACGTAGGATGCTAGGCTGAAACCCCTGGCAGTCAAAGTTATAAGCATTCGTCAAGTTACTTTCACCGAAGGCGGAGTCAAAGTACATGTAGCGAGCTTGCCCGAGCCCGAGACTTCGGCACACGATGTTGGCTGCGTTGCGATCCCAATTATCGGTACAGACAGATCCCCATTGGCCGTTGAGTTGCATCTCGACTCTGCCTTCGAGCTTTGACGAACCACCGACCAGACGAAGTGTTGCTGGTGGTATTAATTTGAATGATAAACATATAATTATATTAATTACATTTATATCAAGCACACATCCATCCTAGGGGATGCTCAAGCCAGGGGATGATCGAGACGCCTACAAGGTATTAATATTAGGCCTATGCTGGCTTGAGCCCAGCTGCCCTACAGCGTTATAAATAATACAAGGAGTACCTGGTACCCATTTACTACACCTGGGTTGAGAGTGGCAAATGTAAACAAATGTCTTGCCAAAGATAATCACATTCTCATATTTCACTGTGTTCATGCTCAGAGGTCCCATAGGTGTTCACAAAAACAAACAAAAAGACACTTTTGATTTGTAAATGACACGATAAGATGAATCCCATTATCAAGCTGAAATTCACCCATTAAAAAAAAAAAAGAGATCAAATTAATTTTAACTTAATTTATTGCCTTCACTCAATTAAATCCATACAACTATGCTATGAATGTCTGGTATATAATTATCTTACATTTTGTTGGATCAATGCCAACATTTCTACGTAGGCCTATACATCATGAATAAGTTCAGAATACAATTGTGTATCGTAGCTGAAAATCCAGCGGCCCTTTTGAAAGAATAAAATGCAATAAGTTATCAATAATTCATTGAATCCCCCCCCCCCGGTACACAACAGAAACAAATCTTCTGTGTGCCCATGCCTTGAGCCATAATGCACGGCCAGGGGAGGGGGGGGGCAATTCAATGAATTATTGATAATTTACTGCATTTTCTTTTTCTTTTTTTAATTTGTGGGAACTGCTCCCTACACTAGCCCCCGCTGCGTACAGTCATGTGAGGCTCCAGGATCAAAATATTGTGTCGATGTGCCATATTAGTGCCCTTGTGTGGGGCATTTAATCCTCATTACTGTCATTTATGACTTAAGGGCGTAGGTCCCATAGTTGATATCCATTTTAATAGCAGTCACGCAAAACAAACAATGGCAAATTATTATTCAACAAAATCTGAGAATGTATACTATTATCTAGATCTATTGGGAATAAATCATTGTCAAAATAATTCCATAAATTGAGAGTAAAAAATATATTCCAACTATATGAGCGACAGTGTAATTACAATTATTGATATTACTGTTATCATAATGATTAGTATGTCTTACATCTTGGGTTGCATTGTACCCCTGCGTCATAGCGGTGTTCGCAGTAGTGGGGTGGACTAGTGTGTGGGCAGTCTAGGAGATCCATTTCATCTCCTTTACATTTAGTCTCAGTCATCCAGATCGGTCCCGTGCCTTCTCCAAATGTTGCTCTAAAATTAGCAACCCCGAATGCAGCAAAACCTAGACTCTGACACACCACCTGAGCATCGTAGTCATCCCAATAGCTATCGCAGACGGTACCCCATGTTCCGTTGTAAAAGACTTCGACACGACCTTCGGTAGGATTGGACCCATTGATCAGACGGATATTAGCTGATGATATGAAAGAAGATAGTGATGGTTCGTGAAGGAGCGTTAACCAATGTGGTGATCTTTTCTACATAAATGGCATCGCAAAAAACATTTTACAAGTCACTGTACCATTTTACTAGGGTAGTGAGGGAAAGGGAGATGAGGCAAAGATATCCGAGCTGCACAGCTGGCAGTGTGTGAAAAGCTTCTCAAAGATATCTTTCGAAGATTCATCCCGAATTAACAAACAAAATACAAAAAAAAAACACACACACAATAAAAACAACAACAACAATCAATTAATCTACGCATTTTGATAATGTTATCCATGCATATCTGAATATATTCGCATCTACCGAATACGCTTTTTGGGGTTGAGGCAAAAGGGTAGACAAATGTTTTGTATATGAGGTATTTTCTAAGTTTAAGCGAAAAAAGGGTGATAAATCACCATTTCAAAGTGACCCTTTTATCAAAATGATAGATTAATTTTATTGACATTCTAGATCCAACTATATCCAGCTATTTTGAAAATGTGGTTACTCCTCAGCCCTTTTCAATAATGCTCTTGTACTTTAGGTTTAAAGAGTGTATCGTCGAAAGTGTAATTAACACAATAACAGAGACTAAATATTGCAACAACAAAAATCATGTTTGGATTACAGTAAAAGGTGATTGAAGAGGCTTTTTTCGAAGATGTTTACGATCGTGATAGTTTGCCTTTTTTCCATTCTTTTTTTTTTTGAAAAAGGAAATCCGATATTAGAACATTACCTGATGGGAATTGTGCACATCGGACTCCTGCGTCTTGTCCATGTCCGCAGTTGCTGATTCCAAGTTCGGCATTTCCGCACTGGAAAATGTCCTCTTCATTTCCAGAGCAGTTGACGTCATCCAAAACAATAGTCCCTGTGCCTTCACCGAATCCTGCACCCGATACAGCTTCGAGTGCCTGACCAAATCCAAGAGATCGACAGACTACCCGGGCATCCTGCATGTCCCAGCCACTATCACAGACGGTTCCCCATTCTCCGTTGTACAACACCTCGACTCGACCTACTCTGATCGTAGAGCCACTAACAAGGCGAATGTTGGTTTCTGGACGAAGGAAATCATTGCACTAATTAAGTGATTAGCATAAATAATATGTATTTTTACCATCGCCAGTATTCAAGAAATCCTTGTTTGGATAACCACAGTTAATTAAGAACGGACAAAGACAAAAGCCAAATGCATTTTTTTTTTCTCAATCGTATGCTGCAAGACATTTCTTGGGTTGCCTGGAGAGAAAAAAGTTATATTGAATTGAATTGAATTAATTTTCTTCTGCAAAACATAACATAACATTTCAACGATACAACGTATACAGAATAGAACAATTTCTTTGAACGTATACACGATATAATAATAGTAGAAATGTTGACATTAAAACAAAATGTACCTGTAACACACTATCAAGAATTAGTCAGTCATAAATCTGCAGAAGAAAAAGGACCATCGCAATAAGCATTTGTTAGAAAACGTGATAGGCCGGGGTGAAGTAGATGATTAAAATAATAATAAAAAACTGATGATGGTGAAAATATGGTGATGGTGATTGGTATGTAAATAAATAAATAAAACGACCAAAGTAATGTAACACTCGTCTCATACAACGGCTTCCGCTAACATTACGTCGATGGAATGTACCCACCCACGATCAAACATAGTCGACATGAAAACACGTATTTTTAATTCAGAATAATTTGAAAACTGGCCCATCGAAACCATAATTATTATCGTCACTGGATTCAGACGATGAATACTGCAGATCCAAGGTACTGCATGACCTAATTTCACTCATTTTATGGATTATAAATTATTAACATTGATGATAATATTCAGCTATCGATCGTCTAGTGTGTGTTGAAACGGCGTTATATGAATCCGGAACTGACACTCCTTCAATCGCTTACGTATCATCTAAGCGCCCAATTTGTATGATTTTGGTTTCGTTAATTGGGAGGGGGGATGCCAAGATTCAATTTTAAATGTCTGATTGTGGTCACGCATGTTTTTTAGCGGAAAGATATGATACGTTTCAATTTCTTTAGATCGTGAGCTTTCATTTGACATGCAATGCCTATTTTAATCAATGTCTAATTTAAATGAATCCGGAAGCATGCTATTAATGAATTTCAGCAGTCTTTTTTTCGATAACGTCGATTTTGTGTAAACTTAATATTACAAACCGCGTTCTTTATGTATTTTGACTTTCTTCCTCGTTCTCTTCGCTCGCTCTCAACATTTAAGAAAAACATGATTTCAGGCATCGAAGTGCATGAATGCCTTCATTATTGCCCAAGGAGTTACCTTTCCCATTGACAGCGAGGGGTCCGAATATATATTTTTGGCATAGAAATTTCATTTTATCACGCTCGTTCGCTTCGCTCTCTCGCAATATTTAAAAACGGGATAATTCAGGGAAACAAATGTCCGAATATCTTTAGACTCGTGTATTAAAGTGACTGAAAATTTGTTAGACTCGTGTATTAAAGTGACTGAAAATTTGATTTTTGTAGTCATGTATTTTGCGACGAGGTGCCCGCATAAATTATTTTAATATATTATCTACTGCGCTGATTAAAAATATAAATGTTACCACCTTAACATTTATTTTTGCTTGGCCGCTTCGCTCGCTCACGATTAAAAAAAACAAAACAAGAACGCCCTTCTGTGTGTGCCTGGCACTTGACAAGTACCAGGATGATGCAAAATTAATCTTCTTGGGAACAATTTGAAAATAATGCATATTGTTGAATATTATTATTTTAGTTGTGACTAGATGGGAAATCTTGTCGCGAATATGCCGTGGATAGACCTTGTTTATTAATCCCGTACTTGATCTTAGCTTGCCATCATACTTAGGTAGGAAGTGAGAGCTGAGACATCTTACCTCAAATTTTAAATTAAAGGAGTTCTATGAAGTTGAGGTAAAGGTACGATCAAAATGGAAGAGCAGCGCTTGCTATGAATCTCAGCTCAAGAGGCCTAAACATATATTGTACAGTATGAAGCTCTAAATGAAATGTTGATAATTATTTTGTGCTTCTTTGATGGTTATTGGATTTTGTGGAGTGGATTCTTTATTCGAACGTGCTGCTCGGAAAGTAATAAACCACGGAATACCAAATACAATGTTGTTCGTTCTCTCTTTTCTAAATTCTAGATTGGGATAAACTGTTAATTTGTATAAGTACATGTATCTATTATCAAAACTCATCGAAAAGAACATCAATGTGTTTTTGTTTTGCATAATAAATGCAACACATGATATCAGGTATCAGATGAGAAGAGGCGCATACCTACTCATGGTGGATTCGCTCTGTGATAAAACCAAATCCTTTTGATTGATGCTCACTTTTAGAAGCGATCGTGTATCCTTCCGTGAACCCTTCATGCACTTGCTCGAAAAGAGAAGAAACATTGTTTGTTGAATAATAACTTGTTAAATATTTTCTAACTTACCTTGTGCATTCGTTAATGTAGAGAGCAAAGAGGCTACTAAACAAGTCAGCAACATCATCTTGATCACGAGAAACCACGACATATGATAGAGATTAGCCAATCAAGTGTGTTCATCGACTGAAACACTTTGCTCACTCTTCAACTAGCAGTTCTCGGGGGTCGGTCCTGACTGCTCTCGCTTTCCTTACCGTTCTAATCTCGATCGGCAATGGTTCGGAAGACTAGGGTGACCATACTGTGATACAGGGGCGGGGTCAGGATATTTTTTTTGATAGGGAGTGGTGAGCGTACAGGCAAAAAGAAAAATCGGTGACTAGCAGGGGGGGGGGGGGAATTGTCACATTTTCTGGAGGCCATAGGCATACAGGCACGGCGACCCTCCCGAATATCAAAGTTCAAGTGTTCTAATATTGCAAGCGAGCGAAGAGAGTGAGTAGAATAACAGTTTTGACACCATATTTTTAACGACGATCATAATTGCGCCATTACAAAGGATAGTAGGTGGCGTATGACTTGCTCTTATGCCTATGCACTTTGTGGTTAGGGTTAGGATGGGGGGGGGGGGGCTCACGAGTTCACGTCGGTAAAGTTTCTCATTTACATGTGCATGAAGGTGTTTACATTCAGTTAGGGGGAGGGATGTGCGATCATGTGCCTCATAATACCCCTTGTCCCCCAGGATACCCCACAGTAATGATACACTTATTTGCTATCCACTTGAATCCATCGAGGAAACTGAGGTGTGAGGAAGTGGTGATCTAGTTTCATCGTTGCAGATAGTAATCCAAAAAAAAAAGGTTGCAACAACCTCTAAAGTGTGCATGTATCCCATTGAAATAGAGGAATAATCTTGATCCATTATGATACATAATAACCTCAATGAAAAGACTTTGCCGATAATACAAAATCCCGTTGATATATTCGAGCGATTGTCTGCATAATCTTTACCGACATGTAGCGCAATGTTTATAAAAAATTAAAACTCATTATTATTGTAAACCATCGATTCTGAATGAATTTCTCGCCCTGTTCCTACAAGACAGATCTGCAAATGGGAAGTGATATTCTATATTCTTATATTAACCATAGAATCCTTAAATAATTTAAATATTTTGACAACCCTCTCTCTTTCTCATTATTATTTACTTTTCGATTTTACTAATTCTTCCCTATCTCGTTACTTCCCCGTCTTTTGATTTTTGTGGCATACATTTATATCATATAAAGACATTTCGTTTGATCTGTTTACCCCATCCTCCCTCTCCCTCCCTTTCTTATCCCCTGCTTCTCTCCTTCTCTCTTCGTCTCTCCTGTTTTCCCATTTGAAGCCTAAATTTCCGTCTTAGTGATACCCACATAAAAGAGCCTATACGCCCCGTGACCTTGTTTGGAAAGAACAAAACCAGCAAATAATCACAGAATACGATCTTAAGAAACTGAAGAGCACCGTTATACATGTATATCCAGTGAAAACCTCCTCCATGGAGTTCATATATCAAGTGACCCTGATATAATGATTGAAGTGGAGTATCGAAAGGTTTTTAGGCTCATAAGTGTCCTCCCTTGGTATTAATTGAAGTAGTGATTCATCATGGTAAGATCACATGACTTTAGTAAACACCAGTTACTGGTATGTGCTAACCAACCCGTAGTGCTCGTTGCTGTAAATCAATTTTGGCATTGCACTGATCATACTCAGAGACCATTTGCGACATGATCGCAAAAATTGTTGAGAAATCAGCTCAATGACAATTTGTATACCCTATTTACACTGCCAAAAGAAATCCTCATGTTAAGAAGATGTAATACGTCTTTGTGATGTATGACAATTTCAATAGATGTACATGATTAGGACTTGTTGAAAAACAGCCATGCCCTTGAAGGCATGGTTCTTAACACCGTATTAAAAATTTGAAATAAACAGATAAAACACACAAACAAACACACAGAGCTAATGAAATTGCCTAAGGTTGGTATTTTAAAAGTCGTTACGATAGTGCTTCGTATCAATACAATTTTCGTTTTTTATCAGAACCATGTCAGATTCTTTTTATTAGTTTTCAAAGTACAAAGTTATTAAACAAGTACTTGTTATGCTATCGACCATAGAGACACAAGGCTGAAATTGGGGTAGGCTGTATATTCCTTCAGCCCCCCTCCCTCTGAATTGTGATATTAAAGGGAACCAAATCTCCGTACTAAGTGAATTTGGTTGTAAAAGTTCAAAGATTTGTATTAAACCAGTGACAATTTGAAGAAAATCGGGAAGGGATAATGAAATTAAAAGTTTTTGAAATAACTTGTGACTAGAGTGCGATATTTATTTTGGTGCATCATTTATTGACAACTGTCCAGTCCTGTACTTCAAAGTTCATGTTTTTCCTTCTTTTTTGTGATTGACATAACCTACTCCCCTAAAAAAAGAAAGATATAGTATGCAGAATTATATTCTACTTGACATTTTAAGAATTTGAATCATGAACACGAATGAATATGAAGAAAATGAAAGAATGGTAAGATTCCTTGGTCAAAAGGCATGGAGAATCGTCCATAGGCCCAAATTATGTCATCAAATAAAATATTGCCCTCTAGTGACAAGTTATACATATATATTAAAATAAACTTTATTTTTTACATTCCTTGACTGATTTTGTTCAATTTTTTTCTACTAATTTCAACTCTTTTAATTTCCACTTAAATAACCATAAATACTCACGAAGTCAGATATACGGGTACATTGGTAATGGAAATAATCTGCATGAGAGAAGAAAAATTGCTACACTGTTCCGAGTATGACAACAGCTTACAAATCGCTCCCCATTCTTTCCGCCCACAAACGTCACCCTCTCTAACCCCACATGCACTAATAAATAATCTCTCACACCATCGCCCTTCTCTATCCCCCTCTTTTTATTCTCTATTTCCCTCCTCGCTTTCTATTTCTGCCTCTTTGCCCTCTTTCCCTTTCTTTGTTTCACCCCTCTTTTCTCTTACTCTCTCCTCTCTTTTACTTACTATTCCCTTTGTCAGTAATTGGACACGTTTGATGGAGGCCCCCTTTAAAGGAAACATTTCAGTCACAAAACCAAATATATAAGATATACGAATGAGACAGTTATAATCACTTCTGTAGTAACATACAATTGACAGACTTTATTCACAAATACACTTTAAATATTTTTCTACATGAATTCATGATATCATAAATTTCGAAGTGTAAATCATGACGAAGATGTTTGGATGTATTACAAGTCCAAAGATTCAACCTGTTAAAAAGGAATTGAAGGATCATGACAATATGTTTGTTTACATCTGCTAAAAAATATTTAACATAGAGACTTTGACAACTGCAAGTCACTTATCAATTACGTACACCTGAGTCCTTATAAATTGTAATGAATTGTCATAATTCATCTTTTTAAAGGTAATACAAAGTTTTGGGATATTTTGAAAATTGGCTGGATAACGATTCTTTAAAATTTTGATATATTTGGATGCCTCTGTGGATGTATTGTAAGCACTATAAAATTTAGCCCCTAAAACACTTCTGCTTTCGGGAAAAAAAGGAATATAAACTTCTACTTTAAATTTTGAACAATTTCAAATAGCGCCTATACTGCCATACAATGGTAGCTGCGACCATGAACATTTCATAATATGTGGTTTGTGATACATAATTTCAAAACGGGAATAGCTAATCGGTCGATTTTAGTCAAGAAACAGTGTTTTATAGCTTAATTTATATCTTGACCTTGAGAGGGAGCTATAAAACAAAGAGTTTTTTATTAACAATTTTATATTTTTAGACTCGCTTTCAACAGCGACAACGATCACTTAATATTGTAGGATCGCATATGCTTCCAATATGTTCATTTGAACTAAATTCATGACCCCCTACCAAAACTTTGTATTACCTTTAATATTTTTTCCAGCTGTAATACTTATTGATCAACGATAAATGTTCGATTATAATTGTTGATACGACTTGAACTACGTTAATGGTAATGTATTACAATTTGGAAATTTAAACATGAATAAACAAAGTGGTAAAAGACAATACATAACGAAGGAAAACAGATTCTTAAGAAATTGACATTTTTGAAAATAAGTTTATATTTAACAAAATCGAATACCATATTTACAATGCCATATTTATATCTAATAATAGAATGAGGTTATTCGGGGTCATTCAAATTGTTTTTGTTTTTTTAAATACAGTTTCAAACATTTTAACAAAGGAGAAAAAAAAGCTAGTCTTTTATTGCTTTGTGATCATTGAGCAAAGCACAGTATTGGGTGATCACTTTTCTGCGTCTCTGTGTAGCCCTATCGCAGCGTCGTAAGTCATTCCGTGAACTCACAGGTGTTGGCCCATAACACATAACTCTATGAAGAAATTAAGTGCGTATCAACATGAGACGTAAAATCTTTCCAATTTATTTTGCAAGCGGCGCAGTCAAATTTATCCGAAATTTAATCTTGAAAACTAACTGAATTATCTTCTCTCTCATTAATTGAGTGCCCTTCCGAAGGATCGGAATTCCTAAAAAAATAATTGATTCTATTGCATTGAGGAATTACAAACCTTCAGAATAACGACAATCTTTCGAAATTTAGAACCTTCATTTTCAGAATAAAGAACCCTATTTCAAGTTCAGACTAAGGAACCTACGGGATAATGAACCTGCGGAGTAACCAACTTTTCGTAATATGAACCTTCGGAGAAACGAGATATCCCTTTCACCATATCCAATATAACCCAACAAGTGATGAAAGTGGAGAAGGAGAATCTTTCACATGAAAAGTACTACCAAGATTGATAAATAATTTAGTAGAGCTGTTTTGGTTTAAGAAAATGTTTTAAGAAAACTACCTCAGAGACAGCGTACTCCGGCATCCTGGAAATGTAGGCACCTGTTGTTGAGCGGTCCAGTGCTGGGACAGGCCATAAGATCCGATTCATCACCAGTACATCGGAGATTGGAAAGTATAACATCTCCAGAACCCTCACCAAAGTGAGCATACCTGATTTGATTGGATTAAATTTCAAATTTAAATGACAAAATCACGGTTACTGACGTACATGCATAGGCCTACATAATTGTTTAGCCATTGCTTTATATTATGGAATATGGCAAGAATGACTTCTCCTAGACCATCGCCACAGTGACCATACCTGATTTGATTTGATTAAATATCAAATCAGTGTGCTATATGTAAACCTAGAATGAACACAAGTTCAGCAAGGACAACTCCTCCAGAACCCTCGACAAAGTGATACCTGTATTTATTCGTTTGGAGTTGATTTATTTTCCGTTACAATATAAAAATATTCACGATACATGTCCATACCTCAGATAACACTGAACATTAACAATACAATTGGATAGTTGCTAAATATCCACAGATCTTATAAAACATGGATAGGTCTCACTTAGAATAGTCACTCAGAAAGTGATGGGAGTGCTTCAGGATTAACTTTTGTTACCCTGTTTGAAGAGAACGCTTGGAGCATGCCCCAGATAAGTAGTTACGTATTCTTTCATATTATGATTTGGTAAGTAAATTCCATACCGTACCATACAGTACCATACCATAACATACCATAAGACACTTTTTCCTGCAACCATTTCCAACACTTGACTCAACACTATACCTAACCCTAACCTCAAACCAACTCGCAACGAAATAAAGCTAGAAACAAGTTACGTCCCAAATCCGTACGGAAAGCAACGATCAAAATTGAATACCGAGCTCCAACCAAGCAAGGACTATTCTTTTTATTTTGTTTTATACTATTCATGATATTTATCAATATTTTTTTTACCCTGGTTGCGCTAGCTTGGTCAGGGTTATTGCTATTAAGTTACCTGTTTCTATACCCAAGCAACAAAGCTAGCACATCCAGTATTTTCAATCTTTGTTTTCTCCCTCTTTTGTATATGAATATATTATTTTATCTTGGTGTATCTTGCCATATAAATGATACCCAAAAAATAATTGTCGCCGGACCAAATGTCGGAGAACCTACCATACCGTACCAAAGGCACACCACACCATAACGTATCATATACCACACCGCACCATACCATACTATACAGGCGCGTACGCAGGATTTTTTCAAGGGGGGGGGGGGGTTAACATTTATAAATCGGGCCGAAAATTTCGCAACGACTCAGCCAACCGCTGAATAAGCGGGGGGGGGGGGGGGGGGTAAGAGGTCACTTTTTTTTTTTTTTTGGTCCCAAAAAAAAATCGCAACGACTCAGCCGACCGCTGAATAAGCGGGGGGGGGGGGTAAGAGGTTACTTTTTTTTTTTTTTGTTATCGAAATTTGAAAATTTGACATTTTGCTCCGTTGGGGGGGGGGGTAAGGTCATCTTTTTGAGGTCACCCAAAAGGGGGGGGGGTTTTAGGGAAATTTAGGGGGGGGGGTTTACACACAAAAAAATACCAAAGGGGGGGGTTAACCCCCAAACCCCCCCCCCCCCCCCTGTGTACGCGCCTGATACTATACAATACCATACCAAAGGCACACCATAACATATCATACCATACCATACCGCACCATACCCATACCAAACCAAAGGCGCACCGCACCATAGCATATCAAATCATACCATACCGCACATACCATACTATACCATACCAAACCAAAGGCACACCGCACCATAACGTATCATATCATACCATACCGCATCATACCATAATATACCATACCAAACCAAAGGCACACCACACCATAACGTATCATAACCTACCATACCATACCGCACCATACCATACCGTACCATACCACACCATACCATACCAATACTACACCGTACCATACCATACTGTTGCACACCATACCATACCATAACCGTACCACACCGTACCATACCATACCATACCACACCGTAGCATACCGTACCATACCATACTGTTGTACACCATACCATAACCTTACCACATCGTACCGCACCATACCATACCATACTGCACCGCACCATACCAAACACACCTTCCTTACCATATCACACCATACTATACCATATCGCACCACAACATACCATACCTACTGTTCCATACCACACCATACCACACCATACCTTACCGTACTGTACCATACCTGTAAGCTATTCCGTTGGTACCAAGACCCAGGCTACGGCACACCACAGTTGCATCGTCATTGTCCCAGTCATCATGACAGACTGTCCCCCAGTGTCCTTTGTAAGATATCTCGACTCGTCCTGCGGTATTAGATGAGTCACCAACTAGACGGATGGGTGCTGTAAACGATAAACATTCACGGTTATCACAAATACATATATTCCCAAAAAAGTGAAATAACTGAAATATCATCCAAGGAAGAAAACAAAATCGTGACTAAATTATATATTCACAGTGATCTGAAGTCCGGGTAAAGACAATTAAAAGTGCCTGAATATTTATGCAGAGGTTTTACGCGTATTCAGTGTTTGTTTTAACTAACTTAATTCCGGTAATTAATTTTGGTTGACGTCATTGCATTCCATAAATGAATTGACATTTACAAATTCTTTTTAAATTGAACTAACACAAATTACAAACACGAGTATTACGTATAATAACTCATTCGAATTTCCTTATATTGTCATAGTAATCCTCTTTTGAAACAGATGCAAATCTTGCAAATCCATGACATAATATTTTTAATTTTGCCACTTTTATGTTCATGCTCTTGAAAGATATACCTTGACCAGATTCATTTAGGGAATGTTTTTCAATGAATTGTCAAATCCACAAATATAGTACTAGACACGCTCTTGATTTTCATTTACCTTTACACCGTACTTCAACCTCTAAAGATTACATATTTTTTCATGGCCCATTAGTTTGTCATAGTTTGCCACATGACATAAAACAGTGCAATATATTGAAACGCTTCAAATATATGTATAAGGGTTATTTAAGCGGAACAAAATGAAATTGTCATTATTATGTAGAATGTAAAATACAAGTTGTAACTTCCTTCTTCTTATCTTCTCTCTCTCTTTTTATCTTCCTGTAACTATCTTTACCTTATGTTATCTTTATCTTTCCTCTGTCCTCTGTTGTGAATGTATGTACTATGTTTTTATATAAAATAAGTTTGTATCTTGTTTATGCTAAGTATTTATTTGGGGATCATCCTCATCAAGCCAGTTTTGGCTTTCATAATTCCCCATTTCCTTTTATCCTATGTGATAATTAACAAACATGTATATATAAATATAAATATTTTTGATGTTTTTTAAAAGAGAGTGAAATACAAAAATGAAATGAATGAAACTATATCTCGAGAGACTTTACTTGGTGTGCTTCCGGCACAACGCACTCCAGCGTCTTCCCAGTGTCCACAATAGGCGTTTAGAGGCGGTCTATGCATGCACTGGAAAAGGTTCTCTTCAGGCCCGTAGCACCTAACTTCATCAAGAATCACCGGCCCTGTGCCCTCCCCGAACCCACCAAGACGGACGGCTTCGAGGGCGTAGTTGAAGCCGAGAGAACGGCACGCGATGTAGGCAGCGTTCATGTCAAATAAGTTATCGCAGACGGTTCCCCAGATGCCGTTGTAGAGGACCTCGATTCGACCCTCGCTGTTTGATGGCCCATCGACAAGACGAATAGCTGTCGGATTCAATCAGCGTTTGCATCAAACTTGCTTTAGTGATATTTATTACACGAAGAACTATTATCTTAATTAATCAACGAATGGGAGTTACATCTTTCAAACACATTAAATTTTTAATTTTTATTGAATACTTTTGTTGTAACTTTCGTGTATTCAAACAACTCAAGTTTTGTTGTTTTTATGTAGTTTATATAATGATAAAATATAATGAAATGAAATTCGTGAAGTGCTTTTTGAAGGCACTATACTTGTCAGTGGAATGGATTGGACTTGAGAGAAAATTAAAAAGTAAGAATTGAAAGAAATATAAGTTTTCATTCTGATAATAATTAATTCTTATACAATGGGGTTAATGTTAGATGTACAACGTCGACTTACCTCGTGTATTGAGACACTGCACTCCCGCGTCCTCCGAATGCTTGCAATCGTGTCGGAGTGGACGATTACTGGGGCAGGAGTAGAGATCCGTCTCATTTCCCAAACACCTCACATTGTCAAGAACGATATCTCCAGAACCTTCCCCGTAGGTAGAGCAACCGACGGCAGTTCCGTTATCGCCCAAACCAAGCATCCGACAAACGACACTAGCATCGGTGTCATCCCAAAAATCGTCGCAGACGGTTCCCCATTTTCCGTCGTAATAGACTTCGACTCGGCCTTCGTATCTTGATGAGCCATTGACAACACGTACTGATCCTGAAGGGAAAAAAATGTTATATGATAATAATTGGGTCTTATTGACGCAGTGTAGGTCTATAGCCACATCGGTATTAATACTATGAAACTGCTTTTCTTGCAGCCCTGCGATTACTATTTCGCCAGCATTGCAAAGTATCTATGTACACCTAGGTATAATACTTAAATAGAGGGACATGTTTGGGCTAAAGCATTTTGTCCAACGATGTCAGCAACGAGCATGATCGAACCAACAGCATCTCGTATGATAGTATAGAGCCTTCACTAATATACCACAGTGCTCTGAATCGTAAGGCTAATTCGATTGGCTCATATCAGTTCTTTTTTTTTGGGGGGGGGGGTTCTATTTCTCTTTTGGTAGCCATAATCATAAATTCATACTTCGTTTATTGACTTTGGCGGTTTGTAGATCTTTATTTAAATCCCATCGAAGTCTTAAATTCATTTTTTTTTCAATTTCATATTTTTTCCACTTGGCCCCTTGTAAAACTAGTAAAAGAAAATTTTTATTCTCTATACGGAAAATAAATCAACCAACTAACCAAGGAGAAGTTGCGAAGGCTTGGTGGTAGGGTAGTGGTCTCGTGACCGGGAGGTCCCATGATCAATACCAAGACAATGTGCTCGTGCCTCTAAGTGAGGCCTTAATCTGCATTACCAAGTCCCCCGGAGGGTACTTAAAGCCTTCGACCCCTGGTTGCTTACTGACAATCATACACATGTTTTCTTAGTAGTGGGGTAAAACAATCATCAAACATTTACATTCATACAGCCCTCCAAAGAGAATGGACACTACTGATTACCTAATGGGCTAGGGGCACAACGAACCCCTGCATCTTCTCCATGTTCGCAATCATGGACACCCATACCAGCATGTTGGCACTGGAAGACGCTGTCTTCATCCCCAGTACAGTTCACATTATCCAGAACGATCGCCCATGCTCCTTGACCAAAGCCAGCATAAGAGATGGCTTCGAGTGCAGGACCGAGTCCAAGAGTTCGACAGACTACGTTGGCATCAGTCAGGTCCCATCCATTATCGCAGACAGTCCCCCATTGTGATTGCCAGAGAACTTCCACTCTCCCCTCGTTTCTCGACGAGCCACCAGCAAGACGGATTGATGCTGGAAAGAAATATGCATTCTTGAACATTTAGCTGCAGAAATGTATCCCTTTCCTTATATTACCCCTTCATTTTGTCTATGTTTTGTTTCTATCGCCGATGAAAAGTTAGAATAGAAACACTTGTGGAAAGTTTTGAGGGTGCAGGAGGCGTAAGAGGTGGTGGATATGTTTTAGTTGTGAAATTAAAATAATTCATGCAATGATCTTATTATAGCTAGACAAATAAGCTATCTTTATTATTAAGTGCTTGTAAAGATTATCTATTATAACAAAGTATCAATTTCAGACCTTTTGTTTGCTCGCTTGCAAAGTTATAAAAAAATGAAAGTTCATATATTAGCTAGAGGCATTAGCCCCTTGGCTCTAGTTTCATCATGTAGATTTGGGTGCGCTACAAACTAAACTGACCAGGAATATAATGACTATTAAATCTTGTAAATGTTCGATGGGCGGTCAAAGTTCTTTGCATTTCAAAGTGTCACTATATTTCAAATGTATAATTGAGCTTATTTTCAAGAATAATTTTACCTTTTACTTTTGTCACCCACAGTCGACTTGGTCGAAAAGTTTAATGCATACAATATACGTTCTGTAATCTATATTCTAGTGTTCAGGTTTATTACATTATCAACTGCTTGTGAACATAAGTAAATGATCCTTTACATGAAGTTACAAAGACAACTGATTAGGATTCTTACCTTGTGGGCTTCTTCCACAACGTACCCCAGCTTCTGCCGAGGGGTTACAGTAACCGACTCCAAAACCTTCGCTCCTGCACTGTATGATGCTAGTTACGTTGGAATTGGGCAAAATACATCATCTAGAACCATAGGTCCTGTACCCTGTTCATAACGACCACCCCCATAGGTTGCCTCGGCGTTACCTAGTCCAATAGAGTGACAGACTATGTCGGAAGGTTTGTCGAAGACAGTCCAGCCACGGTCACAGACAGTCCCCCATTCGCCGTTGTAAAGGATCTCGACGCGACCTTCTTGGAGCGATGGACCACCAGCAAGACGAACAGGTGCTGTAGACAAAACAAAAAAAACGAACCAACACAATTACGTTGAACTTAGAGCATGCTCATGATACCTCTCAAGAACAATGTATCCGATCAGAATATGATCCTGGCTACAGCCCACGATAACGAGATCTGTTCCCTTATGTATTCCTTTGTTTTATCGGTCTCGTGGGCCGTCGGGCTTGTGGACCTTTAGGAACTGTCTTTTCTATGTTTTCTTATTTATTTCTTTGTTTTGTCGGTCTCTTTCTTTCATGTGGGATGTTGGTATCGTAGGCTGTGAGTCTACTTGAATGACCTTTGCAATCTGATTGCTCTGCGACTGTGAGCTCAATTAGATAGCAAATTAGGATCCTAAGTTTGCGCTAAGCTTTGTAGGACCATGAGGAGATATCGCTCCACGAGCCTCCACCTCAAAACAAATAATAATATTTCGCATTCAGGTTAACTGAATCTACCTTTGCTGCCCCAAGCACATTGCATTCAGAATATCTACTCATACTCTTGTAGTTTGTGAAATCTTTTTTCACAAAATTCATGCTGATGCAAAATTAAATAAATGCCTCGTAGTTAGAGTTATTGTTAACTAATTTATAATTGGATTTATGATCATTATCATTGTTGTTTTGTCTCTTATTATCATTAAACATTGTTATGATTGTTATATCAATATTATTATAATCACAGGTGTTGTTCTTATCATAATCATTATTGCTCTTATTACCGTCATCATCATTATCTCCATAATTATTGTCATTATTCATTCCTTTCAATGTTTATTGGGATGTTACCTAAGATGCCTTCATAACAGCGGACACCAGCGTTACGTCTGTATTGGCAGTTATTGACACCAATCCGACCGCAACGTAGGATGCTAGGCTGAAACCCCTGGCAGTCAAAGTTATAAGCATTCGTCAAGTTACTTTCACCGAAGGCGGAGTCAAAGTACATGTAGCGAGCTTGCCCGAGCCCGAGACTTCGGCACACGATGTTGGCTGCGTTGCGATCCCAATTATCGGTACAGACAGATCCCCATTGGCCGTTGAGTTGCATCTCGACTCTGCCTTCGAGCTTTGACGAACCACCGACCAGACGAAGTGTTGCTGGTGGTATTAATTTGAATGATAAACATATAATTATATTAATTACATTTATATCAAGCACACATCCATCCTAGGGGATGCTCAAGCCAGGGGATGATCGAGACGCCTACAAGGTATTAATATTAGGCCTATGCTGGCTTGAGCCCAGCTGCCCTACAGCGTTATAAATAATACAAGGAGTACCTGGTACCCATTTACTACACCTGGGTTGAGAGTGGCAAATGTAAACAAATGTCTTGCCAAAGATAATCACATTCTCATATTTCAC
Source organism: Strongylocentrotus purpuratus (assembly GCF_000002235.5). Taxonomy (NCBI): domain Eukaryota; kingdom Metazoa; phylum Echinodermata; class Echinoidea; order Camarodonta; family Strongylocentrotidae; genus Strongylocentrotus; species Strongylocentrotus purpuratus. Next base: position 940,507 of record NW_022145576.1, on the reverse strand, counting down.
TGTGTTCATGCTCAGAGGTCCCATAGGTGTTCACAAAAAAAACAAAAAGACACTTTTGATTTGTAAATGACACGATAAGATGAATCCCATTATCAAGCTGAAATTCACCCATTAAAAAAAAAAAGAGATCAAATTAATTTTAACTTAATTTATTGCCTTCACTCAATTAAATCCATACAACTATGCTATGAATGTCTGGTATATAATTATCTTACATTTTGTTGGATCATGCCAACATTTCTACGTAGGCCTATACATCATGAATAAGTTCAGAATACAATTGTGTATCGTAGCTGAAAATCCAGCGGCCCTTTTGAAAGAATAAAATGCAATAAGTTATCAATAATTCATTGAATCCCCCCCCCCCCCGGTACACAACAGAAACAAATCTTCTGTGTGCCCATGCCTTGAGCCATAATGCACGGCCAGGGGAGGGGGGGGGCAATTCAATGAATTATTGATAATTTACTGCATTTTCTTTTTCTTTTTTTAATTTGTGGGAACTGCTCCCTACACTAGCCCCCGCTGCGTACAGTCATGTGAGGCTCCAGGATCAAAATATTGTGTCGATGTGCCATATTAGTGCCCTTGTGTGGGGCATTTAATCCTCATTACTGTCATTTATGACTTAAGGGCGTAGGTCCCATAGTTGATATCCATTTTAGCAGTCACGCAAAACAAACAATGGCAAATTATTATTCAACAAAATCTGAGAATGTATACTATTATCTAGATCTATTGGGAATAAATCATTGTCAAAATAATTCCATAAATTGAGAGTAAAAAATATATTCCAACTATATGAGCGACAGTGTAATTACAATTATTGAATTACTGTTATCATAATGATTAGTATGTCTTACATCTTGGGTTGCATTGTACCCCTGCGTCATAGCGGTGTTCGCAGTAGTGGGGTGGACTAGTGTGTGGGCAGTCTAGGAGATCCATTTCATCTCCTTTACATTTAGTCTCAGTCATCCAGATCGGTCCCGTGCCTTCTCCAAATGTTGCTCTAAAATTAGCAACCCCGAATGCAGCAAAACCTAGACTCTGACACACCACCTGAGCATCGTAGTCATCCCAATAGCTATCGCAGACGGTACCCCATGTTCCGTTGTAAAAGACTTCGACACGACCTTCGGTAGGATTGGACCCATTGATCAGACGGATATTAGCTGATGATATGAAAGAAGATAGTGATGGTTCGTGAAGGAGCGTTAACCAATGTGGTGATCTTTTCTACATAAATGGCATCGCAAAAAACATTTTACAAGTCACTGTACCATTTTACTAGGGTAGTGAGGGAAAGGGAGATGAGGCAAAGATATCCGAGCTGCACAGCTGGCAGTGTGTGAAAAGCTTCTCAAAGATATCTTTCGAAGATTCATCCCGAATTAACAAACAAAATACAAAAAAAAAACACACACACAATAAAAACAACAACAACAATCAATTAATCTACGCATTTTGATAATGTTATCCATGCATATCTGAATATATTCGCATCTACCGAATACGCTTTTTGGGGTTGAGGCAAAAGGGTAGACAAATGTTTTGTATATGAGGTATTTTCTAAGTTTAAGCGAAAAAAGGGTGATAAATCACCATTTCAAAGTGACCCTTTTATCAAAATGATAGATTAATTTTATTGACATTCTAGATCCAACTATATCCAGCTATTTTGAAAATGTGGTTACTCCTCAGCCCTTTTCAATAATGCTCTTGTACTTTAGGTTTAAAGAGTGTATCGTCGAAAGTGTAATTAACACAATAACAGAGACTAAATATTGCAACAACAAAAATCATGTTTGGATTACAGTAAAAGGTGATTGAAGAGGCTTTTTTCGAAGATGTTTACGATCGTGATAGTTTGCCTTTTTTCCATTCTTTTTTTTTTGAAAAAGGAAATCCGATATTAGAACATTACCTGATGGGAATTGTGCACATCGGACTCCTGCGTCTTGTCCATGTCCGCAGTTGCTGATTCCAAGTTCGGCATTTCCGCACTGGAAAATGTCCTCTTCATTTCCAGAGCAGTTGACGTCATCCAAAACAATAGTCCCTGTGCCTTCACCGAATCCTGCACCCGATACAGCTTCGAGTGCCTGACCAAATCCAAGAGATCGACAGACTACCCGGGCATCCTGCATGTCCCAGCCACTATCACAGACGGTTCCCCATTCTCCGTTGTACAACACCTCGACTCGACCTACTCTGATCGTAGAGCCACTAACAAGGCGAATGTTGGTTTCTGGACGAAGGAAATCATTGCACTAATTAAGTGATTAGCATAAATAATATGTATTTTTACCATCGCCAGTATTCAAGAAATCCTTGTTTGGATAACCACAGTTAATTAAGAACGGACAAAGACAAAAGCCAAATGCATTTTTTTTTTCTCAATCGTATGCTGCAAGACATTTCTTGGGTTGCCTGGAGAGAAAAAAGTTATATTGAATTGAATTGAATTAATTTTCTTCTGCAAAACATAACATAACATTTCAACGATACAACGTATACAGAATAGAACAATTTCTTTGAACGTATACACGATATAATAATAGTAGAAATGTTGACATTAAAACAAAATGTACCTGTAACACACTATCAAGAATTAGTCAGTCATAAATCTGCAGAAGAAAAAGGACCATCACAATAAGCATTTGTTAGAAAACGTGATAGGCCGGGGTGAAGTAGATGATTAAAATAATAATAAAAAACTGATGATGGTGAAAATATGGTGATGGTGATTGGTATGTAAATAAATAAATAAAACCAATAAAACGACCAAAGTAATGTAACACTCGTCTCATACAACGGCTTCCGCTAACATTACGTCGATGGAATGTACCCACCCACGATCAAACATAGTCGACATGAAAACACGTATTTTTAATTCAGAATAATTTGAAAACTGGCCCATCGAAACCATAATTATTATCGTCACTGGATTCAGACGATGAATACTGCAGATCCAAGGTACTGCATGACCTAATTTCACTCATTTTATGGATTATAAATTATTAACATTGATGATAATATTCAGCTATCGATCGTCTAGTGTGTGTTGAAACGGCGTTATATGAATCCGGAACTGACACTCCTTCAATCGCTTACGTATCATCTAAGCGCCCAATTTGTATGATTTTGGTTTCGTTAATTGGGAGGGGGGATGCCAAGATTCAATTTTAAATGTCTGATTGTGGTCACGCATGTTTTTTAGCGGAAAGATATGATACGTTTCAATTTCTTTAGATCGTGAGCTTTCATTTGACATGCAATGCCTATTTTAATCAATGTCTAATTTAAATGAATCCGGAAGCATGCTATTAATGAATTTCAGCAGTCTTTTTTTCGATAACGTCGATTTTGTGTAAACTTAATATTACAAACCGCGTTCTTTATGTATTTTGACTTTCTTCCTCGTTCTCTTCGCTCGCTCTCAACATTTAAGAAAAACATGATTTCAGGCATCGAAGTGCATGAATGCCTTCATTATTGCCCAAGGAGTTACCTTTCCCATTGACAGCGAGGGGTCCGAATATATATTTTTGGCATAGAAATTTCATTTTATCACGCTCGTTCGCTTCGCTCTCTCGCAATATTTAAAAACGGGATAATTCAGGGAAACAAATGTCCGAATATCTTTAGACTCGTGTATTAAAGTGACTGAAAATTTGATTTTTGTAGTCATGTATTTTGCGACGAGGTGCCCGCATAAATTATTTTAATATATTATCTACTGCGCTGATTAAAAATATAAATGTTACCACCTTAACATTTATTTTTGCTTGGCCGCTTCGCTCGCTCACGATTAAAAAAAAAAAAACAAGAATGCCCTTCTGTGTGTGCCTGGCACTTGACAAGTACCAGGATGATGCAAAATTAATCTTCTTGGGAACAATTGGAAAATAATGCATATTGTTGAATATTATTATTTTAGTTGTGACTAGATGGGAAATCTTGTCGCGAATATGCCGTGGATAGACCTTGTTTATTAATCCCGTACTTGATCTTAGCTTGCCATCATACTTAGGTAGGAAGTGAGAGCTGAGACATCTTACCTCAAATTTTAAATTAAAGGAGTTCTATGAAGTTGAGGTAAAGGTACGATCAAAATGGAAGAGCAGCGCTTGCTATGAATCTCAGCTCAAGAGGCCTAAACATATATTGTACAGTATGAAGCTCTAAATGAAATGTTGATAATTATTTTGTGCTTCTTTGATGGTTATTGGATTTTGTGGAGTGGATTCTTTATTCGAACGTGCTGCTCGGAAAGTAATAAACCACGGAATACCAAATACAATGTTGTTCGTTCTCCCTTTTCTAAATTCTAGATTGGGATAAACTGTTAATTTGTATAAGTACATGTATCTATTATCAAAACTCATCGAAAAGAACATCAATGTGTTTTTGTTTTGTATAATAAATGCAACACATGATATCAGGTATCAGATGAGAAGAGGCGCATACCTACTCATGGTGGATTCGCTCTGTGATAAAACCAAATCCTTTTGATTGATGCTCACTTTTAGAAGCGATCGTGTATCCTTCCGTGAACCCTTCATGCACTTGCTCGAAAAGAGAAGAAACATTGTTTGTTGAATAATAACTTGTTAAATATTTTCTAACTTACCTTGTGCATTCGTTAATGTAGAGAGCAAAGAGGCTACTAAACAAGTCAGCAACATCATCTTGATCACGAGAAACCACGACATATGATAGAGATTAGCCAATCAAGTGTGTTCATCGACTGAAACACTTTGCTCACTCTTCAACTAGCAGTTCTCGGGGGTCGGTCCTGACTGCTCTCGCTTTCCTTACCGTTCTAATCTCGATCGGCAATGGTTCGGAAGACTAGGGTGACCATACTGTGATACAGGGGCGGGGTCAGGATATTTTTTTTGATAGGGAGTGGTGAGCGTACAGGCAAAAAGAAAAATCGGTGACTAGCAGGGGGGGGGGGGGGAATTGTCACATTTTCTGGAGGCCATAGGCATACAGGCACGGCGACCCTCCCGAATATCAAAGTTCAAGTGTTCTAATATTGCAAGCGAGCGAAGAGAGTGAGTAGAATAACAGTTTTGACACCATATTTTTAACGACGATCATAATTGCGCCATTACAAAGGATATTAGGTGGCGTATGACTTGCTCTTATGCCTATGCACTTTGTGGTTAGGGTTAGGATGGGGGGGGGGGGGCTCACGAGTTCACGTCGGTAAAGTTTCTCATTTACATGTGCATGAAGGTGTTTACATTCAGTTAGGGGGAGGGATGTGCGATCATGTGCCTCATAATACCCCTTGTCCCCCAGGATACCCCACAGTAATGATACACTTATTTGCTATCCACTTGAATCCATCGAGGAAACTGAGGTGTGAGGAAGTGGTGATCTAGTTTCATCGTTGCAGATAGTAATCCAAAAAAAAAAGGTTGCAACAACCTCTAAAGTGTGCATGTATCCCATTGAAATAGAGGAATAATCTTGATCCATTATGATACATAATAACCTCAATGAAAAGACTTTGCCGATAATACAAAATCCCGTTGATATATTCGAGCGATTGTCTGCATAATCTTTACCGACATGTAGCGCAATGTTTATAAAAAATTAAAACTCATTATTATTGTAAACCATCGATTCTGAATGAATTTCTCGCCCTGTTCCTACAAGACAGATCTGCAAATGGGAAGTGATATTCTATATTCTTATATTAACCATAGAATCCTTAAATAATTTAAATATTTTGACAACCCTCTCTCTTTCTCATTATTATTTACTTTTCGATTTTACTAATTCTTCCCTATCTCGTTACTTCCCCGTCTTTTGATTTTTGTGGCATACATTTATATCATATAAAGACATTTCGTTTGATCTGTTTACCCCATCCTCCCTCTCCCTCCCTTTCTTATCCCCTGCTTCTCTCCTTCTCTCTTCGTCTCTCCTGTTTTCCCATTTGAAGCCTAAATTTCCGTCTTAGTGATACCCACATAAAAGAGCCTATACGCCCCGTGACCTTGTTTGGAAAGAACAAAACCAGCAAATAATCACAGAATACGATCTTAAGAAACTGAAGAGCACCGTTATACATGTATATCCAGTGAAAACCTCCTCCATGGAGTTCATATATCAAGTGACCCTGATATAATGATTGAAGTGGAGTATCGAAAGGTTTTTAGGCTCATAAGTGTCCTCCCTTGGTATTAATTGAAGTAGTGATTCATCATGGTAAGATCACATGACTTTAGTAAACACCAGTTACTGGTATGTGCTAACCAACCCGTAGTGCTCGTTGCTGTAAATCAATTTTGGCATTGCACTGATCATACTCAGAGACCATTTGCGACATGATCGCAAAAATTGTTGAGAAATCAGCTCAATGACAATTTGTATACCCTATTTACACTGCCAAAAGAAATCCTCATGTTAAGAAGATGTAATACGTCTTTGTGATGTATGACAATTTCAATAGATGTACATGATTAGGACTTGTTGAAAAACAGCCATGCCCTTGAAGGCATGGTTCTTAACACCGTATTAAAAATTTGAAATAAACAGATAAAACACACAAACAAACACACAGAGCTAATGAAATTGCCTAAGGTTGGTATTTTAAAAGTCGTTACGATAGTGCTTCGTATCAATACAATTTTCGTTTTTTATCAGAACCATGTCAGATTCTTTTTATTAGTTTTCAAAGTACAAAGTTATTAAACAAGTACTTGTTATGCTATCGACCATAGAGACACAAGGCTGAAATTGGGATAGGCTGTATATTCCTTCAGCCCCCCTCCCTCTGAATTGTGATATTAAAGGGAACCAAATCTCCGTACTAAGTGAATTTGGTTGTAAAAGTTCAAAGATTTGTATTAAACCAGTGACAATTTGAAGAAAATCGGGAAGGGATAATGAAATTAAAAGTTTTTGAAATAACTTGTGACTAGAGTGCGATATTTATTTTGGTGCATCATTTATTGACAACTGTCCAGTCCTGTACTTCAAAGTTCATGTTTTTCCTTCTTTTTTGTGATTGACATAACCTACTCCCCTAAAAAAAGAAAGATATAGTATGCAGAATTATATTCTACTTGACATTTTAAGAATTTGAATCATGAACACGAATGAATATGAAGAAAATGAAAGAATGGTAAGATTCCTTGGTCAAAAGGCATGGAGAATCGTCCATAGGCCCAAATTATGTCATCAAATAAAATATTGCCCTCTAGTGACAAGTTATACATATATATTAAAATAAACTTTATTTTTTACATTCCTTGACTGATTTTGTTCAATTTTTTTCTACTAATTTCAACTCTTTTAATTTCCACTTAAATAACCATAAATACTCACGAAGTCAGATATACGGTTACATTGGTAATGGAAATAATCTGCATGAGAGAAGAAAAATTGCTATACTGTTCCGAGTATGACAACAGCTTACAAATCGCTCCCCATTCTTTCTGCCCACAAACGTCACCCTCTCTAACCCCACATGCACTAATAAATAATCTCTCACACCATCGCCCTTCTCTATCCCCCTCTTTTTATTCTCTATTTCCCTCCTCGCTTTCTATTTCTGCCTCTTTGCCCTCTTTCCCTTTCTTTGTTTCACCCCTCTTTTCTCTTACTCTCTCCTCTCTTTTACTTACTATTCCCTTTGTCAGTAATTGGACACGTTTGATGGAGGCCCCCTTTAAAGGAAACATTTCAGTCACAAAACCAAATATATAAGATATACGAATGAGACAGTTATAATCACTTCTGTAGTAACATACAATTGACAGACTTTATTCACAAATACACTTTAAATATTTTTCTACATGAATTCATGATATCATAAATTTCGAAGTGTAAATCATGACGAAGATGTTTGGATGTATTACAAGTCCAAAGATTCAACCTGTTAAAAAGGAATTGAAGGATCATGACAATATGTTTGTTTACATCTGCTAAAAAATATTTAACATAGAGACTTTGACAACTGCAAGTCACTTATCAATTACGTACACCTGAGTCCTTATAAATTGTAATGAATTGTCATAATTCATCTTTTTAAAGGTAATACAAAGTTTTGGGATATTTTGAAAATTGGCTGGATAACGATTCTTTAAAATTTTGATATATTTGGATGCCTCTGTGGATGTATTGTAAGCACTATAAAATTTAGCCCCTAAAACACTTCTGCTTTCGGGAAAAAAAGGAATATAAAATTCTACTTTAAATTTTGAAAAATTTCAAATAGCGCCTATACTGCCATACAATGGTAGCTGCGACCATGAACATTTCATAATATGTGGTTTGTGATACATAATTTCAAAACGGGAATAGCTAATCGGTCGATTTTAGTCAAGAAACAGTGTTTTATAGCTTAATTTATATCTTGACCTTGAGAGGGAGCTATAAAACAAAGAGTTTTTTATTAACAATTTTATATTTTTAGACTCGCTTTCAACAGCGACAACGATCACTTAATATTGTAGGATCGCATATGCTTCCAATATGTTCATTTGAACTAAATTCATGACCCCCTACCAAAACTTTGTATTACCTTTAATATTTTTTCCAGCTGTAATACTTATTGATCAACGATAAATGTTCGATTATAATTGTTGATACGACTTGAACTACGTTAATGGTAATGTATTACAATTTGGAAATTTAAACATGAATAAACAAAGTGGTAAAAGACAATACATAACGAAGGAAAACAGATTCTTAAGAAATTGACATTTTTGAAAATAAGTTCATATTTGTGCGTTTGTCAAAGAGGTAACAAAATCGAATACCATATTTACAATGCCATATTTATATCTAATAATAGAATGAGGTTATTCGGGGTCATTCAAATTGTTTTTGTTTTTTTAAATACAGTTTCAAACATTTTAACAAAGGAGAAAAAAAAGCTAGTCTTTTATTGCTTTGTGATCATTGAGCAAAGCACAGTATTGGGTGATCACTTTTCTGCGTCTCTGTGTAGCCCTATCGCAGCGTCGTAAGTCATTCCGTGAACTCACAGGTGTTGGCCCATAACACATAACTCTATGAAGAAATTAAGTGCGTATCAACATGAGACGTAAAATCTTTCCAATTTATTTTGCAAGCGGCGCAGTCAAATTTATCCGAAATTTAATCTTGAAAACTAACTGAATTATCTTCTCTCTCATTAATTGAGTGCCCTTCCGAAGGATCGGAATTCCTAAAAAATAATGTGATTCTATTGCATTGAGGAATTACAAACCTTCAGAATAACGACAATCTTTCGAAATTTAGAACCTTCATTTTCAGAATAAAGAACCCTATTTCAAGTTCAGACTAAGGAACCTACGGGATAATGAACCTGCGGAGTAACCAACTTTTCGTAATATGAACCTTCGGAGAAACGAGATATCCCTTTCACCATATCCAATATAACCCAACAAGTGATGAAAGTGGAGAAGGAGAATCTTTCACATGAAAAGTACTACCAAGATTGATAAATAATTTAGTAGAGCTGTTTTGGTTTAAGAAAATGTTTTAAGAAAACTACCTCAGCGACAGCGTACTCCGGCATCCTGGAAATGTAGGCACCTGTTGTTGAGCGGTCCAGTGCTGGGACAGGCCATAAGATCCGATTCATCACCAGTACATCGGAGATTGGAAAGTATAACATCTCCAGAACCCTCACCAAAGTGAGCATACCTGATTTGATTGGATTAAATTTCAAATTTAAATGACAAAATCACGGTTACTGACGTACATGCATAGGCCTACATAATTGTTTAGCCATTGCTTTATATTATGGAATATGGCAAGAATGACTTCTCCTAGACCATCGCCACAGTGACCATACCTGATTTGATTTGATTAAATATCAAATCAGTGTGCTATATGTAAACCTAGAATGAACACAAGTTCAGCAAGGACAACCCCTCCAGAACCCTCGACAAAGTGATGATACCTGTATTTATTCGTTTGGAGTTGATTTATTTTCCGTTACAATATAAAAATATTCACGATACATGTCCATACCTCAGATAACACTGAACATTAACAATACAATTGGATAGTTGCTAAATATCCACAGATCTTATAAAACATGGATAGGTCTCACTTAGAATAGTCACTCAGAAAGTGATGGGAGTGCTTCAGGATTAACTTTTGTTACCCTGTTTGAAGAGAACGCTTGGAGCATGCCCCAGATAAGTAGTTACGTATTCTTTCATATTATGATTTGGTAAGTAAATTCCATACCGTACCATACAGTACCATACCATAACATACCATTAGACACTTTTTCCTGCAACCATTTCAACAATTGACTCAACACTATACCTAACCCTAACCTCAAACCAACTCGCAACGAAATAAAGCTAGAAACAAGTTACGTCCCAAATCCGTACGGAAAGCAACGATCAAAATTGAATACCGAGCTCCAACCAAGCAAGGACTATTCTTTTTATTTTGTTTTATACTATTCATGATATTTATCAATATTTTTTTTACCCTGGTTGCGCTAGCTTGGTCAGGGTTATTGCTATTAAGTTACCTGTTTCTATACCCAAGCAACAAAGCTAGCACATCCAGTATTTTCAATCTTTGTTTTCTCCCTCTTTTGTATATGAATATATTATTTTATCTTGGTGTATGTTGCCATATAAATGATACCCAAAAAATAATTGTCGCCGGACCAAATGTCGGAGAACCTACCATACCGTACCAAAGGCACACCACACCATAACGTATCATATACCACACCGCACCATACCATACTATACAGGCGCGTACGCAGGATTTTTTCAAGGGGGGGGGGTTAACATTTATAAATCGGGCCGAAAATTTCGCAACGACTCAGCCAACCGCTGAATAAGCGGGGGGGGGGGGGGGGTAAGAGGTCACTTTTTTTTTTTTTTGGTCCCAAAAAAAAATCGCAACGACTCAGCCGACCGCTGAATAAGCGGGGGGGGGGGGGGGGTAAGAGGTTACTTTTTTTTTTTTTTGTTATCGAAATTTGAAAATTTGACATTTTGCTCCGTTGGGGGGGGTAAGGTCATCTTTTTGAGGTCACCCAAAAGGGGGGTGGGGTTTTAGGGAAATTTAGGGGGGGTTTACACACAAAAAATACCAAAGGGGGGGGGTTAACCCCCCAAACCCCCCCCCCCCTGTGTACGCGCCTGATACTATACAATACCATACCAAAGGCACACCATAACATATCATACCATACCATACCGCACCATACCACACCATACCAAACCAAAGGCGCACCGCACCATAGCATATCAAATCATACCATACCGCACATACCATACTATACCATACCAAACCAAAGGCACACCGCACCATAACGTATCATATCATACCATACCGCATCATACCATAATATACCATACCAAACCAAAGGCACACCACACCATAACGTATCATAACCTACCATACCATACCGCACCATACCATACCGTACCATACCACACCATACCATACCAATACTACACCGTACCATACCATACTGTTGCACACCATACCATACCATAACCGTACCACACCGTACCATACCATACCATACCACACCGTAGCATACCGTACCATACCATACTGTTGTACACCATACCATAACCTTACCACATCGTACCGCACCATACCATACCATACTGCACCGCACCATACCAAACACACCTTCCTTACCATATCACACCATACTATACCATATCGCACCACAACATACCATACCTACTGTTCCATACCACACCATACCACACCATACCTTACCGTACTGTACCATACCTGTAAGCTATTCCGTTGGTACCAAGACCCAGGCTACGGCACACCACAGTTGCATCGTCATTGTCCCAGTCATCATGACAGACTGTCCCCCAGTGTCCTTTGTAAGATATCTCGACTCGTCCTGCGGTATTAGATGAGTCACCAACTAGACGGATGGGTGCTGTAAACAATAAACATTCACGGTTATCACAAATACATATATTCCCAAAAAAGTGAAATAACTGAAATATCATCCAAGGAAGAAAACAAAATCGTGACTAAATTATATATTCACAGTGATCTGAAGTCCAGGTAAAGACAATTAAAAGTGCCTGAATATTTCATGCAGAGGTTTTACGCGTATTCAGTGTTTGTTTTAACTAACTTAATTCCGGTAATTAATTTTGGTTGACGTCATTGCATTCCATAAATGAATTGACATTTACAAATTCTTTTTAAATTGAACTAACACAAATTACAAACACGAGTATTACGTATAATAACTCATTCGAATTTCCTTATATTGTCATAGTAATCCTCTTTTGAAACAGATGCAAATCTTGCAAATCCATGACATAATATTTTTAATTTTGCCACTTTTATGTTCATGCTCTTGAAAGATATACCTTGACCAGATTCATTTAGGGAATGTTTTTCAATGAATTGTCAAATCCACAAATATAGTACTAGACACGCTCTTGATTTTCATTTACCTTTACACCGTACTTCAACCTCTAAAGATTACATATTTTTCCATGGCCCATTAGTTTGTCATAGTTTGCCACATGACATAAAACAGTGCAATATATTGAAACGCTTCAAATATATGTATAAGGGTTATTTAAGCGGAACAAAATGAAATTGTCATTATTATGTAGAATGTAAAATTCAAGTTGTAACTTCCTTCTTCTTATCTTCTCTCTCTCTCTTCTTATCTTCCTGTAACTGTCTTTACCTTATGTTATCTTTATCTTTCCTCTGTCCTCTGTTGTGAATGTATGTACTATGTTTTTATATAAAATAAGTTTGTATCTTGTTTATGCTAAGTATTTATTTGGGGATCATCCTCATCAAGCCAGTTTTGGCTTTCATAATTCCCCATTTCCTTTTATCCTATGTTGATAATTAACAAACATGTATATATAAATATAAATATTTTTGATGTTGTTTAAAAGAGAGTGAAATACAAAAATGAAATGAATGAAACTATATCTCGAGAGACTTTACTTGGTGTGCTTCCGGCACAACGTACTCCAGCGTCTTCCCAGTGTCCACAATAGGCGTTTAGAGGCGGTCTATGCATGCACTGGAAAAGGTTCTCTTCAGGCCCGTAGCACCTAACTTCATCAAGAATCACCGGCCCTGTGCCCTCCCCGAACCCACCAAGACGGACGGCTTCGAGGGCGTAGTTGAAGCCGAGAGAACGGCACGCGATGTAGGCAGCGTTCATGTCAAATAAGTTATCGCAGACGGTTCCCCAGATGCCGTTGTAGAGGACCTCGATTCGACCCTCGCTGTTTGATGGCCCATCGACAAGACGAATAGCTGTCGGATTCAATCAGCGTTTGCATCAAACTTGCTTTAGTGATATTTATTACACGAAGAACTATTATCTTAATTAATCAACGAATGGGAGTTACATCTTTCAAACACATTAAATTTTTAATTTTTATTGAATACTTTTGTTGTAACTGTCGTGTATTCAAACAACTCAAGTTTTGTTGTTTTTATGTAGTTTATATAATGATAAAATATAATGAAATGAAATTCGTGAAGTGCTTTTTGAAGGCACTATACTTGTCAGTGGAATGGATTGGACTTGAGAGAAAATTAAAAAGTAAGAATTGAAAGAAATATAAGTTTTCATTCTGATAATAATTAATTCTTATACAATGGGGTTAATGTTAGATGTACAACGTCGACTTACCTCGTGTATTGAGACACTGCACTCCCGCGTCCTCCGAATGCTTGCAATCGTGTCGGAGTGGACGATTACTGGGGCAGGAGTAGAGATCCGTCTCATTTCCCAAACACCTCACATTGTCAAGAACGATATCTCCAGAACCTTCCCCGTAGGTAGAGCAACCGACGGCAGTTCCGTTATCGCCCAAACCAAGCATCCGACAAACGACACTAGCATCGGTGTCATCCCAAAAATCGTCGCAGACGGTTCCCCATTTTCCGTCGTAATAGACTTCGACTCGGCCTTCGTATCTTGATGAGCCATTGACAACACGTACTGATCCTGAAGGGAAAAAAATGTTATATGATAATAATTGGGTCTTATTGACGCAGTGTAGGTCTATAGCCACATCGGTATTAATAATATGAAACTGCTTTTCTTGCAGCCCTGCGATTACTATTTCGCCAGCATTGCAAAGTATCTATGTACACCTAGGTATAATACTTAAATAGAGGGACATGTTTGGGCTAACGCATTTTGTCCAACGATGTCAGCAACGAGCATGGTCGAACCAACAGCATCTCGTATGATAGTATAGAGCCTTCACTAATATACCACAGTTCTCTTAATCGTAAGGCTAATTCGATCGGCTCATATCAGTTCTTTTTTTTGGGGGGGGGTTCTATTTCTCTTTTGGTAGCCATAATCATAAATTCATACTTCGTTTATTGAGTTTGGCGGTTTGTAGATCTTTATTTAAATCCCATCGAAGTCTTAAATTCATTTTTTTTTCAATTTCATATTTTTTCCACTTGGCCCCTTGTAAAACTAGTAAAAGAAAATTTGTATTCTCTATACGGAAAATAAATCAACCAACTAACCAAGGAGAAGTTGCGAAGGCTTGGTGGTAGGGTAGTGGTCTCGTGACCGGGAGGTCCCATGATCAATACCAAGACAATGTGCTCGTGCCTCTAAGTGAGGCCTTAATCTGCATTACCAAGTCCCCCGGAGGGTACTTAAAGCCTTCGACCCCTGCCTGGTTGCCTACTGACAAGCATACACATGTTTTCTTAGTAGTGGGGTAAAACAATCATCAAACATTTACATTCATACAGCCCTCCAAAGAGAATGGACACTACTGATTACCTAATGGGCTAGGGGCACAACGAACCCCTGCATCTTCTCCGTGTTCGCAATCATGGACACCCATACCAGCATGTTGGCACTGGAAGACGCTGTCTTCATCCCCAGTACAGTTCACATTATCCAGAACGATCGCCCATGCTCCTTGACCAAAGCCAGCATAAGAGATGGCTTCGAGTGCAGGACCGAGTCCAAGAGTTCGACAGACTACGTTGGCATCAGTCAGGTCCCATCCATTATCGCAGACAGTCCCCCATTGTGATTGCCAGAGAACTTCCACCCTCCCCTCGTTTCTCGACGAGCCACCAGCAAGACGGATTGATGCTGGAAAGAAATATGCATTCTTGAACATTTAGCTGCAGAAATGTATCCCTTTCCTTATATAACCCCTTCATTTTGTCTATGTTTTGTTTCTATCGCCGATGAAAAGTTAGAATAGAAACACTTGTGGAATGTTTTGAGGGTGCAGGAGGCGTAAGAGGTGGTGGATATTTTTTAGTTGTGAAATTAAAATAATTCATGCAATGATCTTATTATAGCTAGACAAATAAGCTATCTTTATTATCAAGTGCTTGTAAAGATTATCTATTATAACAAAGTATCAATTTCAGACCTTTTGCTTGCTCGCTTGCAAAGTTATAAAAAAATGAAAGTTCACATATTAGCTAGAGGCATTAGCCCCTTGGCTCTATTTTCATCATGTAGATTTGAGGTGCGCTACAAACTAAACTGACCAGGAATATAATGACTAT
The DNA here is from genome assembly GCF_000002235.5 of Strongylocentrotus purpuratus. Classification (NCBI taxonomy): domain Eukaryota; kingdom Metazoa; phylum Echinodermata; class Echinoidea; order Camarodonta; family Strongylocentrotidae; genus Strongylocentrotus; species Strongylocentrotus purpuratus. Next base: position 924,967 of record NW_022145576.1, on the reverse strand, counting down.
TAAATCTTGTAAATGTTCGATGGGCGGTCAAAGTTCTTTGCATTTCAAAGTGTCACTATATTTCAAATGTATAATTGAGCTTATTTTCAAGAATAATTTTACCTTTTACTTTTGTCACCCACAGTCGACTTGGTCGAAAAGTTTAATGCATACAATATACGTTCTGTAATCTATATTCTAGTGTTCAGATTTATTACATTATCAACTGCTTGTGAACATAAGTAAATGATCCTTTACATGAAGTTACAAAGACAACTGATTAGGATTCTTACCTTGTGGGCTTCTTCCACAACGTACCCCAGCTTCTGCCGAGGGGTTACAGTAACCGACTCCAAAACCTTCGCTCCTGCACTGTATGATGCTAGTTACGCTTGTAATTGGGCAAAATACATCATCTAGAACCATAGGTCCTGTACCCTGTTCATAACGACCACCCCCATAGGTTGCCTCGGCGTTACCTAGTCCAATAGAGTGACAGACTATGTCGGAAGGTTTGTCGAAGACAGTCCAGCCACGGTCACAGACAGTCCCCCATTCGCCGTTGTAAAGGATCTCGACGCGACCTTCTTGGAGCGATGGACCACCAGCAAGACGAACAGGTGCTGTAGACAAAACAAAAAAAACGAACCAACACAATTACGTTGAACTTAGAGCATGCTGATGATACCTCTCAAGAACAATGTATCCGATCAGAATATGATCCTGGCTACAGCCCACGAGAACGAGATCTGTTCCCTTATGTATTCCTTTGTTTTATCGGTCTCGTGGGCCGTCGGGCTTGTGGACCTTTAGGAACTGTCTTTTCTATGTTTTCTTATTTATTTCTTTGTTTTGTCGGTCTCTTTCTTTCATGTGGGATGTTGGTATCGTAGGCTGTGAGTCTACTTGAATGACCTTTGCAATCTGATTGCTCTGCGACTGTGAGCTCAATTAGATAGCAAATTAGGATCCTAAGTATGCGCTAAGCTTTGTAGGACCATGAGGAGATATCGCTCCACGAGCCTCCACCTCAAAACAAATAATAATATTTCGCATTCAGGTTAACTGAATCTACCTTTGCTGCCCCAAGCACATTGCATTCAGAATATCTACTCATACTCTTGTAGTTTGTGAAATCTTTTTTACAAAATTCATGCTGATGCAAAATTTAAAAAATGCCTCGTAGTTAGAGTTATTGTTAACTAATTTATAATTGGATTTATGATCATTATCATTGTTGTTTTGTCTCTTATTATCATTAAACATTGTTATGATTGTTATATCAATATTATTATAATCACAGGTGTTGTTCTTATCATAATCATTATTGCTCTTATTACCGTCATCATCATTATCTCCATAATTATTGTCATTATTCATTCCTTTCAATGTTTATTGGGATGTTACCTAAGATGCCTTCATAACAGCGGACACCAGCGTTACGTCTGTATTGGCAGTTATTGACACCAATCCGACCGCAACGTAGGATGCTAGGCTGAAACCCCTGGCAGTCAAAGTTATAAGCATTCGTCAAGTTACTTTCACCGAAGGCGGAGTCAAAGTACATGTAGCGAGCTTGCCCGAGCCCGAGACTTCGGCACACGATGTTGGCTGCGTTGCGATCCCAATTATCGGTACAGACAGATCCCCATTGGCCGTTGAGTTGCATCTCGACTCTGCCTTCGAGCTTTGACGAACCACCGACCAGACGAAGTGTTGCTGGTGGTATTAATTTGAATGATAAACATATAATTATATTAATTACATTTATACCAAGCACACATCCATCCTAGGGGATGCTCAAGCCAGGGGATGATCGAGACGCCTACAAGGTATTAATATTAGGCCTATGCTGGCTTGAGCCCAGCTGCCCTACAGCGTTATAAATAATACAAGGAGTACCTGGTACCCATTTACTACACTTGGGTTGAGAGTGGCAAATGTAAACAAATGTCTTGCCAAAGATAATCACATTCTCATATTCCACTGTGTTCATGCTCAGAGGTCCCATAGGTGTTCACAAAAACAAACAAAAAGACACTTTTGATTTGTAAATGACACGATAAGATGAATCCCATTATCAAGCTGAAATTCACCCATTAAAAACAAAAAAGAGATCAAATTAATTTTAACTTAATTTATTGCCTTCACTCAATTAAATCCATACAACTATGCTATGAATGTCTGGTATATAATTATCTTACATTTTGTTGGATCAATGCCAACATTTCTACGTAGGCCTATACATCATGAATAAGTTCAGAATACAATTGTGTATCGTAGCTGAAAATCCAGCGGCCCTTTTGAAAGAATAAAATGCAATAAGTTATCAATAATTCATTGAATCCCCCCCCCCCCCGGTACACAACAGAAACAAATCTTCTGTGTGCCCATGCCTTGAGCCATAATGCACGGCCAGGGGAGGGGGGGGGAATTCAATGAATTATTGATAATTTACTGCATTTTCTTTTTCTTTTTTTAATTTGTGGGAACTGCTCCCTACACTAGCCCCCGCTGCGTACAGTCATGTGAGGCTCCAGGATCAAAATATTGTGTCGATGTGCCATATTAGTGCCCTTGTGTGGGGCATTTAATCCTCATTACTGTCATTTATGACTTAAGGGCGTAGGTCCCATAGTTGATATCCATTTTTAGCAGTCACGCAAAACAAGCAATGGCAAATTATTGTTCAACAAAATCTGAGAATGTATACTATTATCTAGATCTATTGGGAATAAATCATTGTCAAAATAATTCCATAAATTGAGAGTAAAAAATATATTCCAACTATATGAGCGACAGTGTAATTACAATTATTGATATTACTGTTATCATAATGATTAGTATGTCTTACATCTTGGGTTGCATTGTACCCCTGCGTCATAGCGGTGTTCGCAGTAGTGGGGTGGACTAGTGTGTGGGCAGTCTAGGAGATCCATTTCATCTCCTTTACATTTAGTCTCAGTCATCCAGATCGGTCCCGTGCCTTCTCCAAATGTTGCTCTAAAATTAGCAACCCCGAATGCAGCAAGACCTAGACTCTGACACACCACCTGAGCATCGTAGTCATCCCAATAGCTATCGCAGACGGTACCCCATGTTCCGTTGTAAAAGACTTCGACACGACCTTCGGTAGGATTGGACCCATTGATCAGACGGATATTAGCTGATGATATGAAAGAAGATAGTGATGGTTCGTGAAGGAGCGTTAACCAATGTGGTGATCTTTTCTACATAAATGGCATCGCAAAAAACATTTTACAAGTCACTGTACCATTTTACTAGGGTAGTGAGGGAAAGGGAGATGAGGCAAAGATATCCGAGCTGCACAGCTGGCAGTGTGTGAAAAGCTTCTCAAAGATATCTTTCGAAGATTCATCCCGAATTAACAAACAAAATACCAAAAAAAAACACACACACAATAAAAACAACAACAACAATCAATTAATCTACGCATTTTGATAATGTTATCCATGCATATCTGAATATATTCGCATCTACCGAATACGCTTTTTGGGGTTGAGGCAAAAGGGTAGACAAATGTTTTGTATATGAGGTATTTTCTAAGTTTAAGCGAAAAAAGGGTGATAAATCACCATTTCAAAGTGACCCTTTTATCAAAATGATAGATTAATTTTATTGACATTCTAGATCCAACTATATCCAGCTATTTTGAAAATGTGGTTACTCCTCAGCCCTTTTCAATAATGCTCTTGTACTTTAGGTTTAAAGAGTGTATCGTCGAAAGTGTAATTAACACAATAACAGAGACTAAATATTGCAACAACAAAAATCATGTTTGGATTACAGTAAAAGGTGATTGAAGAGGCTTTTTTTTCGAAGATGTTTACGATCGTGATAGTTTGCCTTTTTCCATTCTTTTTTTTTTTGAAAAAGGAAATCCGATATTAGAACATTACCTGATGGGAATTGTGCACATCGGACTCCTGCGTCTTGTTCATGTCCGCAGTTGCTGATTCCAAGTTCGGCATTTCCGCACTGGAAAATGTCCTCTTCATTTCCAGAGCAGTTGACGTCATCCAAAACAATAGTCCCTGTGCCTTCACCGAATCCTGCACCCGATACAGCTTCGAGTGCCTGACCAAATCCAAGAGATTGACAGACTACCCGGGCATCCTGCATGTCCCAGCCACTATCACAGACGGTTCCCCATTCTCCGTTGTACAACACCTCGACTCGACCTACTCTGATCGTAGAGCCACTAACAAGGCGAATGTTGGTTTCTGGACGAAGGAAATCATTGCACTAATTAAGTGATTAGCATAAATAATATGTATTTTTACCATCGCCAGTATTCAAGAAATCCTTGTTTGGATAACCACAGTTAATTAAGAACGGACAAAGACAAAAGCCAAATGCATTTTTTTTTCTCAATCGTATGCTGCAAGACATTTCTTGGGTTGCCTGGAGAGAAAAAAGTTATATTGAATTGAATTGAATTAATTTTCTTCTGCAAAACATAACATAACATTTCAACGATACAACGTATACAGAATAGAACAATTTCTTTGAACGTATACACGATATAATAATAGTAGAAATGTTGACATTAAAACAAAATGTACCTGTAACACACTATCAAGAATTAGTCAGTCATAAATCTGCAGAAGAAAAAGGACCATCACAATAAGCATTTGTTAGAAAACGTGATAGGCCGGGGTGAAGTAGATGATTAAAATAATAATAAAAAACTGATGATGGTGAAAATATGGTGATGGTGATTGGTATGTAAATAAATAAATAAAACCAATAAAACGACCAAAGTAATGTAACACTCGTCTCATACAACGGCTTCCGCTAACATTACGTCGATGGAATGTACCCACCCACGATCAAACATAGTCGACATGAAAACACGTATTTTTAATTCAGAATAATTTGAAAACTGGCCCATCGAAACCATAATTATTATCGTCACTGGATTCAGACGATGAATACTGCAGATCCAAGGTACTGCATGACCTAATTTCACTCATTTTATGGATAATAAATTATTAACATTGATGATAATCGATCGTCTAGTGTGTGTTGAAACGGCGTTATATGAATCCGGAACTGACACTCCTTCAATCGCTTACGTATCATCTAAGCGCCCAGTTTGTATGATTTTGGTTTCGTTAATTGGGAGGGGGGATGCCAAGATTCAATTTTAAATGTCTGATTGTGGTCACGCATGTTTTTTAGGGGAAAGATATAATACGTTTCAATTTATTTAGATCGTGAGCTTTCATTTGACATGCAATGCCTATTTTAATCAATGTCTAATTTAAATGAATCCGGAAGCATGCTATTAATGAATTTCAGCAGTCTTTTTTCGATAACGTCGATTTTGTGTAAACTTAATATTACAAACCGCGTTCTTTATGTATTTTGACTTTCTTCCTCGTTCTCTTCGCTCGCTCTCAACATTTAAGAAAAACATGATTTCAGGCATCGAAGTGCATGAATGCCTTCATTATTGCCCAAGGAGTTACCTTTCCCATTGACAGCGAGGGGTCCGAATATATATTTTTGGCATAGAAATTTCATTTTATCACGCTCGTTCGCTACGCTCGTTCGCTTCGCTCTCTCGCAATATTTAAAAACGGGATAATTCAGGGAAACAAATGTCCGAATATCTTTAGACTCGTGTATTAAAGTGACTGAAAATTTGATTTTTGTAGTCATGTATTTTGCGACGAGGTGCCCGCATAAATTATTTTAATATATTATCTACTGCGCTGATTAAAAATATAAATTTTACCACCTTAACATTTATTTTTGCTTGGCCGCTTCGCTCGCTCACGATTAAAAAAAACAAAACAAGAATGCCCTTATGTGTGTGCCTGGCACTTGACAAGTACCAGGATGATGCAAAATTAATCTTCTTGGGAACAATTGGAAAATAATGCATATTGTTGAATATTATTATTTTAGTTGTGACTAGATGGGAAATCTTGTCGCGCGTATGCCGTGGATAGACCTTGTTCATTATTCCCGTACTTGATCTTAGCTTGCCATCATACTTAGGTAGGAAGTGAGAGCTGATACATCTTACCACAAATTTTAAATGAAAGGAGTTCTATGTCGAGGTGTTGTGGAAGAGTGGATAAGTCATCGGACTGTGGATCACAAGGTCCGTTGTTCAAGTCCCGCCGCAGCACTAATGTCCTTTGGCAAGACATTGATCTACATTTGCCACTCTTCACCCAGGTGTTAAATGGGTACCCGGTAGGATGCGAAGGCTAATGTGGTTAGATTAGCGAGTGTGCGCTTGTAAAAATGACGCCTGGCTGGAATGCTCCCCAGGGAGTGGAGAATGTGCATACATTGTGTGCGGGTAAGCCTGAATCCAATGACCGGGGTAATAATATACTTATCTGTAAAGCGCTTTGAGAGGGCCTCCGGTCCTGAAAAGCGCTATATAAGAACGAGCTATTATCATTATTATTATTATTATTATTACTATGAAGTTGAGGTAAAGGTACGATCAAAATGGAAGAGCAGCGCTTGCTATGAATCTCAGCTCAAGAGGCCTAAACATATGATATTGCACAGTGTGAAGCCCTCAATGAAATGTTGATAATTATGTTGTGCTTCTTTGATGGTTATTGGATTTTGTTGAGCGGATTCTTTATTCGAACGTGCTGCTCGGAAAGTAATAAACCACGGAATACCGAATTCAATGTTGTTCGTTCTTTCTTTTCTAAATTCTAGATTGGGATAAACTGATAATATATGTATCTAGTATCAAACATCATCGACAAGAACATCAATGTGTTTTTGTTTTGTATAATAAATGCAACAAATAATATCAAATATGAGATGAGAAGAGGCGAACACCTTAAACACATGGTGGATTCGCTCTGTGATAAAACCAAATCCTTTTGACTGATGGTCACTTTTAGAAGCGATTGTGTATCCTTCCATGGAATCTTCATGCACTTGCTCGAAAAGAAAAGAAAAACATTGTATGTTGAATAATAACTTATTTGATCTTTAGCTTACCTTGTGCATTCGTTAACGTAGGGAGCAAACAGGCTACTAAACAAGTCAGCAACATCATCTTGATCACGAGAAACCACGACATATGATGGAGATTACCGACCATAATAACAACTGAACCACTGTGCTCAATCTTCAACCAGCAGTTCTCGGCCGACGATGCTGACTGTTCTCACTTTCCTTACCGTTCTAATCTCTCTCGGCAATGATCGGGGAAAACTATGGTAAACGTCCTGTGATACAGAGGCGGGATCAGGATATTGTTTTGATGGGGGGGGGGGGGAGTGGAGGGCATAGGCATACAAACACGATTTCTACGGGGGATGACGTCCCTCCCGATTATCAAAGTTCAAATGTTCAAATATTGCAAGCGAGCGAAGAGAGTGGTAGAATATAAGTTGGACACCATATTTTTAAACGACAATGATAATTTCGCCATGGAAAAATATTTCAGATAAGATATAAAAAAAACGGAATATAAAGTCATGTGGCGTTTGACTGCGTATTATGCCTATGCACTTTATGGTCAAGGTTAGGATGGGGGGGGGGGGCTCTCGAGTACATGTCGGTAAAATATCTCATTTACATGTGTATGAAGGTGTTTAGATTCCGTTAGGGGGCATGTACATCATAATACCCCTTGTACCCCCAGGATTCCCTACAGCGTTTACACTTATTTTCTATCTACTTGACACCATCAAAGGAAGCTGAGATGGCAGGAAGTGGTGATCGAGTTTCACCGTTGCAACACGGATAGTAATACTGAGAAAACACGACTAGTTTCAACGTTGCAACACGGATAGTAATACTGAGAATACACAACTAGTTTCACCCCCCTCTCTCTCTCTCTCTCTTCTCCTTCTTCTTCTCTTCTGTTTTCCGAATTAAAACCAATATTTCTGTCTTAGTTATACCCTCATAAAAGAGCCTACGCCCGTTGACCTTGTCCGAAAGTTACAGAACCAGCAGATGATCAAAGAGGACGATCTTAAGAAACCGGAGTGCGCCGTTAGACATATCCAGAGAGACCCTTCACCATGGAGTTCATATCAAGTGTCCATGTGACCCTGAGATAATAATTGAAGTGGAGTATCAGAAGTTCTCTTAGGCTCAGAATTATCCGCCCCCTTGGTATTAATTGAAGTAGTGATTCATTATGGCAAGATCACATGACTAACGTTAACACCAGTTACTGTCTGCCCAAACAACAAAGAAGACGAAAGACTTCATGCAGACTTCACGATCCGCCATGCATAAAGTCTTTTGTCAAGTCTGTTTGTTGCTACGGCAGGCAACCAGTGAAAACTAGTTCGTTAAATCCAGGGGCGGCCGAGCGACTTCCAAAGAAAAGAGACCACTTTCTGGAGAAAAAAGGGCACCTACAAAGGGAAATCTCAAAGCGAATATATAACATTTTTTAGACATTGGTATTTAACCCTACTTTGTGATTACAATTATCAGTGATGATTTCAATATCTGTGTCACTTTATACACAAAACAAGATATTGCTTAAGCATCATGCTTTGCATTTGGGTTTGATTGTCTAAAAAATTGTTTGCAGGTTTCTTTTCAAATACTCTATTGAAATATACAGTCATAATTATCAATTTTGATTGTGATAAGTTATGATTAAACATCGATCTTTCTCGGTTTCTTTTTTTTCTTTGACGCACTGTATAATACGGACTTGCTTAATAACAGCATTGCGACCGAAGGCAGGTTTTTTTTTTCAAATACTCTATTGAAATATACAGATGAAACACACGAAAAACAAACACACAGAGCTAACGAAATAGACGGGTCGATTAAAATATTTGAATTGATGGTTGTTTCCTTCCTGGGAACCCAGTGACGATCAACCTGTTATCAATGAATGAAATGAACTACAATACTCGGAATCCAGTCTGCAGAAATTACTTGTTGATATTTCGGGCAAATCTCGAGCAAGCTTTCGGATTGTCAAGACCAATCTTTGTTTAAAAAGTATGTATAACAATTGAATATGTTGGTAAACTCGTCTATTGCCTTAGGTTGATATTTTGAAAGTCCTTGGGATCGTGTCATTACAATTTTCATTTTCCTTTTATTACCTTTCCCTTAAAGGGATCCGGTAACTTTGTCTCAGATTCTGAAACAAAAAACGAGTATGGTAAAACCGGTCACTCAAAGACTTTTACTTTTTTGAGGCACTTCTTGATCATTTTGAAGCGCAATTTTTTTTAGGGCTTCAATACTACACCATATCACAGACACTGATAACACGTAGGGCCGTGTTTCTCAGATTTAACATTGTTACACGATCCCTTTAAAAAACATGTGAGATTCTTTTAATCAGTTTTCAAAGTACATTTTGTTTTTCATTATTACAAATGCTTGTTTTGCTTGTAGATGTTCTTTGTTATTCAGTTATTATATTTGGAAAATTGCAGAAATAAAAGCAAATCAAATCAAATCATACATGGCCGAAGTTGGGGGAGAATGCGGCCCTCCCCCCTCTGAATTTCGAAATTAAAGGGAACCAAAATCTTCATACTAAAGTGAATTTGATTGTAAATTTAAAAGATTTGAATTTGAACAAAATCGGGCAAGGAATGAGGAAGTTGAAACTTCTTGAAATAACTTGTGACTAGTGGGCGATTTTTGTCGTGTGCTTCAAGTTTCATGTTTTTCCGTCTTTCTTGTGACTGAGATAACCTACTTCCCTGAGAACAAGATATATTATGCAGAGTGATATTCTACTTAATAAGTCAGGTCAGAATTGTGAAGTGCCATGTTCAGAAGGCATGGAGAGTTGTTCATATTATGAGATCATCATATTCAATATCGCCCCCTGGTGATAAATTATATGAAAAGCTTTAACTTCCTTATTCCTTGAAAACAGATTATTATCATCATATCGAGAGTTAAGATGTTATTGTATGACTACACGCTTACGAATCGATCCCTATCATTTCAACCCACAACCGCCACCCTCTCTCACACCACACGCATCAATAATGAACTCCCATACCATCGTCCTTCTCTCCTCCTCCTCTCTTTATATCCTTTCTTTCTCTTTCTGCCTCTCTGCCATCTCTCCCTTTCTCTTTCTCACCCCCTCTCTTTCTCTAACTTTCTCCTCCCTTTCACGTACTTTTCCCTATCTCTAATTGGACACGTTTGATGGAGGCCCCCTTTAAAGGACCAAGTTAGTCACTCTCTCCTCTCTCTCTCTCACGTACGTTTCCCTATCTCTAATTGGACATGTTTGATGGAGGCCCCCTTTAAAGGAAACATTTCAGTCACATGACCAAGTTAGTCACTCTCTCCTCTCTCTCGCTCTCACTCTCTCACGTACGTTTCCCTATCTCTAATTGGACATGTTTGATGGAGGCCCCCTTTAAAGGAAACATTTCAGTCACATGATCAAGTTAGTCACGCTCTCCCCCCTCTCTCTCACGTACGTTTCCCTATCTCTAATTGGACATGTTGGATGGAGGCTTCCTTTAAAGGAAACATTTCAGTCACATGACTAATTTAGTAATTTGTGATAGGCATCAATTGCCAAATACCGATCATGGCTAACAATTTCAAATTAGTTTTCTTTCATATAATAAAAGGGTTTTTCATTTCCTGGACCTATTGGGACTCAAGACGAGTCCGCCCAGACGATTTACAACCATGCTGGACAATAACCACTCGGACAACTACCCCCTACAACAACTACTTCCTGGGAGAGTATCCTCAGAAAACTAGTTTGGGTAACATTGTGGGGCAATCGACTGGGAATAGTTGTCCAGGAGCTACCGTCCTCATAGTTTGTTGTCCGGGGGTCATATTCATGGGGGTATATATGTCCTTGGATCATATTTCAGATGCAATATGAGATAAATTAGTATCATGATCTAACATTAAATGATAATAAGCTAACACATATAAGAATGAGACAGTTATAATCACTTCTGTAATTACATGCAAGTGACAGATTTTATTCCCGAATACACCATAAATATTCTTTTACATGGAATCATCAAAAAAGTTATCAATTTCGTAGTTTAGAACATGACCAAGATGTTGGGAAGTATTACAAGTCCAAAGGTGCAACGCATTGAAAAGAAATTTAAGGACCATAAAAATACGTTTGTTTTCATTTACGAAAAGATGTTTAACATAGAGACTTTGACATCTGCAAGTCACTTTTTGATATGAATTACGTACACTTGTGTCCTATTAAATCGTAATAACTTGTCGAAGTTCATCTTTTAACTTTCTTTCCAGCTGTAATATTTAATGATAAACGGTAAATCTGCGAGTACATTATTTCGTTGGTATGATTAGAATTACTTAAATGCTATTACAATTTGGAAATGTAAACATGAATGAATCAAAGCATTTAAAGACAACAAAATACAAAGGAAAACAGATTCTTAAAAATTCGACATTTCCAGATAATTAAAAGTAATTTTTGTGGGTTTGTCAAAGAGGTACGAAATGAAATACCACGATTACAACGCCATATTTATTTATAATAATACGATGAGGTTATTCGGGGTCATTCAAATTGTGTTGGTTTTTGTAAATACAGTTTGAAACATTTTAACAAACGAGAAAAAGGCCAATCTTCTATTGCTCTGCGGTCATTGAGCAAAGCACAGTATTGAGTGATCGCTTTTTTGCGTCCCTGTGTAGTTCTATCGCACCGTCGTAGATTATTCCGGGAACACACAAGCGTTCGCGCAGAACCCTTTGAAGAAATTTGTTTTGCATTCACACATATACCAGTCTTTGTATTTATCACTTTTACCGACTTCACCACTCAAATACAAAGCTAACCAATATCATCGAATGTAGAGGTTAAAGAGTTTGTTTTTTTACAAGGACTTACAAGGACGTTTTTTCATGATTAAAGGGTATGTATTATACGCGACCGCTCGTGAGTTTGTGATTTCGCGGAGTGACGTTGGGCGGTGCGAAAGAGCCTTCCAGAGATGCAGAAGCGTGATCACTCGATCCCGTGCTGTGCTCAAGCTGCGTAAGATCCTACCCATCATTGATTAAATTTTAAGGATAGCAAATACTTTTTTAAGACTAAATCTTTGAGAAAATTATATGGACAGAAACTAAAAAGCATCGCCATACTCCGTCATTGCACTGGGACAATTCTACTCGGCCTTTCGTGTACGATAACTGATGCAGGCGCAGTTCTAAAAGGGTAGGTTTAGAGAAGTTTGGGTCCGTGGGCTTGGGGGTCCGCGGGCTTGGGGGTCCTGCCTTCATTGTCTACATTTGTCTCGCTTATATTCACTTACGAAAGAGATGTCCTGTATAATAGAGGTGCCGTCGGACTGTTGATCAGTTGGTTCGTGGTTTGAGTCCCTCAACATTAATCTACATTTGCCACTCTCAACCTAGGTGAATTAAAAGTAATTCCTTTAACTGTTTATCCCCTTATCATGGCAGTTCAGCTACAGCCGGTGAATAATATGGTATTGAAAGCGCATTAGAGTATACTTTTATAATTGTATAGTATATGCTCTTTGTAAATTGACATATTTCAGGGAAATGGGGGTGGGGGGGGGGGGTTCTTAAAGAAATGTTGGGGTTTGATCCCCCAGCCTCTAGAATTGCTACTACATCAGTGTTGAATATAACTACAGAACTCAATAAAGTCACCCTCGCTAACAGTGGCTTGCCACAATGAATAACCATATAAGTAACTATCTCCAACTACTTGAAATTCTCTTCTGCTTTTCATTTTCCCCAAAAAATTGAAAGCCTACTACCATTGCTGTAATGGATTAGAAAAACAAAACAATATGCGAGACATTAAAATCGAAAATTAACAACCCATAAAATACCTGGGAACCGTTTCACAAAGCCTTTTTTTTATGACAAATGACAAATATTAGTGACAAATCTGGTAATAACCAATCAGAAGCAAGGATTTCGCTAGCTTATACAAAAAACCGGTCATTTGTCACTGATGACAAGTTTTGTGAAGACAGAAAATAGAAGAGATCCATATCCATTGATGAAGTGTATAAAAAAAGGTATACGTTGAAAAAAATCACCATCAAAAGTGAGTTGTAAAATCGACACACCACCATAGCACGCAATATGTATCACGATACATCAGCACCGTCTGGAAAAAGAGATAGATTCAAATATATAATGCATAAATTAATCACTTTCATTATTATCTATGCACCTTAAATTTACCTCGGCATATTGGTTAAGATATTTCCTGCTACCCAAACGTATTGCACAATTTGTAATTTTAATAAGAACCGCGTTTAGGATTCATGGGAAAAAAAATCACGATCGAAGATTGATTATAATGTTTATAATAGTGGGTTCTTCTATAGCGGTCATTGGTGTCAGACTTGACACTCCTGGCACTCCGCAATGAATACCCCCCCCCCCCCCCGGCTTTAGCATGACTGCCACTATTGCATTAAGATTGTATTAATGTCTTGCCAAAAGACGCCAGTGCTGTGGCACTAAAATTCAAACAACGAGTACTGTTACGATGATGACTGTTAAAACTTTACGGATAGAATTACGTCATCACGTCTTCATGAAGCACTATAAATTATCAATTAATAAAAAACGTACCAAAATGTTGTAAAGAACAACTAAGTTTTCATTCGATTTAGGCAAGCTCATCGATTTTTCGAGTTATTTTGATAATTGTCGGGGAAAGGGTATACATATACAGACATCATTACAAAGAAGAATTACCCTAAACGTAACAGAGGACACCCGCGTCCTCGTAGTGCCGACAGTCGTGGATGAGTGGACCATTGCTGGGACAAGCGAAGAGATCGGCTTCGTTTCCAAGACACTCTACATTGTCTAGGACAATTTTATTAGTACCTTCCCCAAACATCGCTTGGCCGATGGCAGCTGCTGTATCACCAAATCCAAGAGCTCGACACACCACTGCAGCATCGGCGTCGTCCCAGAGATCATCACAGACGGTTCCCCATTGTCCATCGTAACGCACTTCGACTCGACCTTCGTTAATTGATTGGCCACCGACAAGACGGATTGATTCTGAGGTTGGTACCCGAGAAATGAGATCAAATGACAAGAAGGATTTAAGATTTTAATTATCCGATTTGAAACGCAGATTTTCTGCCATTGGTTTTTTAGATACTTTGTTTACTGAGAATGCACTGCAGTTGTTGTGTTAAATGCCCGGAAATGACCATATCACATTTTACCTAGTTGGAAGGATAGGAGGTGGAGTCACTTTATTCATATCTTAAAATTTCGAGTATATTATGTTGAGGCCAGATTTTCTTTGTATGTTTATTTTATTGAAGCAGTATTTGTTGAAGTTAATTTGCCGAACGATAATAACATAGTTATAGGTATAGAAACAATCTTGCTATTATCAGCGATTCAATTTCTATAGAAATGACAGTATAAATACTGTGCAAGTCATAACCAATGTTACCAATGGAAATACTTCAATTTTTAAAATATAAACAAATCAAAGCCAATGATCAGATTATTGCTATATTGCAATATAATGTTGCAATATTGGGGGGGGGGGTCTTTTCAGAAATAGGCCAAAATCTTGCCAGCAAAATTCCCGCCACATATAGTCACTTTACTGATTTCTCTGTGCTTCAAATCCGATATCTTTATACTTCACTATGGTTATTGAGGAGGAAGCTATGATTCAGGATTAAATATTTCCCTATTACATTAAGATATTTTGTTTTTAAATATTTTATGTTTTGTTAATTTTGCATGGAACAGAATTAAAATAAAGGCGAAGAATCGACAAGTTCGTTTCCTCCAGCAATGGTTCTGAAAATAATCAATTTCTAATCAATTTAACTCAATAATCCATATGAGCCAAATCGTTCATCCTAGAGATACATCACTTGAAATCTTAAGAATAATGACTTAATAAGTAATCAAACCAAAATATATCGTTTTGGCTTTCAAATCACATAACTCACCGGATGATGTGCTGATGCATCGCACTCCTGCGTCTTCAGCATGCACGCAGTTGTGACTGAGTGGTCCGTTACTAGGACACGAGAAGAGATCCGTTTCAGTTCCGACACACTGTACGTCGTCAAGAATGATGTCTCCACTCCCTTGTCCAAAGGCAGCATTTCTAAGGGCACTCCCGCTCTCACCTAGACCAAGAATTTGACACACCACTGTCGCATCGGTGTCGTCCCAGAGATCATCACAGACGGTTCCCCATTGTCCGTTGTATTCGATTTCGACTCGACCTTCGTTACCTGATGACCCATCGACAAGACGGATTGCACCTAAAGTTTGCGAGACTGTAAAACATCACATTATTCGCACACCAACTTTCAAAGTTCTGCCTATAGCTCTGTCTTTTGAATTGTTTTGCTAAATTATTGCTTGTAATACTTTGACCTTACCCTCAATAAGTTATCAGAACAATTTTGTATATTCTAGATAAGCAACTTGCAATCTTTAGACTTAAATGCCTCAAAGTTACACTAAAAAGGATGCCGTTTCGCATTTGAAATGGCAAAACTCACCAGATGGTGTGCTGCCGCTCCCCAATCCCTTCTCATTGATTTTGATCGCAATCTACTTTAATATTTCTGTCAGTGTTTGATATTGAAGAAACAGCTGTCACGAACTGACGGTTAGTTAATTTGCCGAACGATAATAACATAGTTATAGGTATAGAAACAATCTTGCTATTATCAGCGATTCAATTTCTATAGAAATGACAGTATAAATATGCAAGTCATAACCAATGTTACCAATGGAAATACTTCAATTTTTAAAATATAAACAAATCAAAACCATTGATCAGATTATTGAAGATCCTCAAGAAGTTGCAATATGGGGGGGGGGGGGTCTTTTCAGGAATAGGCCAAAATCTTGCCAGCAAAATTCCCGCCACAGATAGTCACTTTACTGATTTCTCTATGCTTCAAATCCGAAATCTTTATACTTCACTATGGTTATTGAGGTGGAAGCTATTTATGTTATCAATGGAATGAAAATAAAGCAGATTTCTGGTTATGACGAAATTAGTCAATTGTTTATAGAAAACATGCACCATATATTGTTTACCCCTTAGTTCACATTTTTAATATGTCTATTAATACAGGAGTTGTACCACAAGCTATGAACTTGCTTAAGTGGTTCCCAATCTTTAGCAAGGGGATTCACTACAGTTTGGAAATCGCAGACCATCATCATTATTGACATGCCTATCTACAAATCGTGATTTTTTTTGTTATGTTCGAACACTTAATTTTCTCCCTTCAATTAATATCTGATACGATTCGAAGTCTGGTTTTCAAGCACATGCACTGTTAATATTAATTTATATTAATTAACATAGTAGCATGTTCCATTGATGTTCCAACGGCACACACATGTGTGTTAATTTTGTTTGTGTAAATATATATACATTTCTTCAAGGAAGGTGGTTCAATTTATTTTTATGTATTTTTCTTTACAAATTTCAATGAAAATCTCGTGCGTTTGTCTTAAATATGGTTGAAATCATCCGTGCAATATCGTGCCATAATTAACTTACCGTTTAATAATGCATAATGGTATGAAGATTCACTGTTGTAACCTGTTAGAAAAAAGCGGGAGAGATTTTTTGTATGAATATATATTGTATTCAGGCCATTAATTTGGCATACTAAGATGATTAATCAAAAATATACAAGAAAAGTTTGATAATCACTTGACTAAGCCACTTTGTATATTATCGAGCATTTCTAAGCGACATAACAAAAACTGTCGGATAACAAAATTGTCAAATTTGGTTACACGATAACGAGGAATTAAATAAATATAAACATCGATCTTCTGACTAGTTGAATGTGAATGGCTGAATGTCTTTTAATAAATTATCCAAATAAATCACTTTCTCCGCTTAACAGAAAGATCAATTTAGTGAGTAGGAATATCAAAATGTTTCAAAATGGAGCTATCAAGTGTTACCACTTTGCAAAAAGGTGCAGTTGCATGCTAGGTGTGTATGCCAAAGAACACAACGTGTCAATATGACGCAAATAAAGACCTTGCTATAACATTTTGAACGTCCGGTTTGCTAACGTTATGAACACATTATGTGTTTTCAGGGAAGCTGGTTTAGCTAACTCATTTGCTTTTCTTTCCCAATTTTAATGCAAATTTCGTGTACGTGTCATCTATGTTGATGATATAACCAGTGCAATCTCATGGCATGATTAACTTACCAAACGGATAGCCACTGGAGTTGTCTAAGAAGAGAAAAAAAGTAAATATTAATAATACATATCTACCTTATTAAGCCCATTATGTCGCTATGATAACAAAATAACACAAACATTAAACAAGACAAGCTTCATAATCACTTGGGGAAGAATGAATTCGACCATACGGTAGGGGTGTTCCGAGATCTCTCTCTAAGGCTTTCGATACGAAAAAAACATGATATCCTTCTTTACAAACTCTCTAACTAATATTTAGTAATTGATAGTGCTTACTCAGGTAATAAATCCATTGACTGCGATGTACCTCAGGTCTTAAATCTAGGCCCGCTATTGTTTATTATATAATTTACTGATTTCGACAGGTCATCAAATCCTTTGTCTTTTATTCTCTTAGCAGACGACTCTAATATTTCTTTTCATATGAAGATCCTGAACTTTTACTCACAACAATTGATTTTGAAATTAAGCTTTAACAAATTGGGTCAGGATTAACAAATTTTCACTTAATTTGCTAAAAAATAAATAAATGCTTTTTAGTAATATAAAAGAAAATACACTTGGAGAAATTATTCTTGATAACACTTTTATGGAAAGGGTTTCTACTATACAATTCTTAGGAATAATATTGGATGAGAGGTTATCGTGGAAACCACATAATAAAAATAGATGATAGAAACGGTGCTTATCAAGCGCCTACCACCGAAGTCTGTAAGCGCTATAACATATTCATAATTTGTGCAAAAATAATTTCCAGAATTATTCATAAACTTAACAAAGTTGAATAGTTAATGTTTTTCCGTCACAAATATTGAATTTGTACTCTAATCTAGACTTGTTCATATTTGAATTATGACATTCTAGCCTAGGCAACTGTGCAGACTCGTTATTGGACAAAACTTCTTCACAAAAATGCCAAATGTATTATAAGTAATTTAGCACATACAGATCCACTCTTGTACAAAATTTTAAAGATTCGTGATTTGTTTTCTTATACTTTTGGGATTTTTTATTATTTCGGCCAGGAAAAATGAGTTACCAGAAGTTCTTTTAACAATATTTAGGGAAAAATACCGAATTACACAGGTACCCCTTCAGTGTAGTGGGCTACTATCGACTTCCAAAAATGAGAACCATACTTGCTATAAAAAAAAATGTACAGGACCCAAAACTTTCTATGGTCTCAGGAATGCACTTTGGTGTCATTTTCTCCACAGTATAAAAAATCTATCTTTCCATCTACCCACCTATCTATCTATCTCTAATATTCCCCCACCTCCTCTATTTTTCTCTCTTCCACTTTTAACTGTAAAATGTTTTATTTCGTTTCATTTCTGTTTTTGTTTCAGTCCAGCGTATGTTTATTCTGTTTTTTTGTTCTTCCGTCCCTATACTTTATTAGTTTAATTCAGTGAACCTACATTAAACAAGCCTATTTTTTTAGATAAATGTTCACTTTTCATTTCCGTATTTATTGGTTTGCAGGACATTATTTCTTGTTGTTAAGAACTATGATTCAGGATTAATTATTTATTGAATGTTTTTAAATGTATTATGTTTTGTTAATTTTGTTAGGAACATGAATCAAAATCAAGGCGAAGAATCGACATGTTCGTTTCCTCCAGCAATGGTTCTCAAAAAAAAAAATTCAAATCAATTTTATTTTCTGCTTAGCTCTTTACTTTGTTATTGTTTCTGGAAATAACTTGACCTTTAACTCAATAATCCATATGAGCAAAATCGTTCATCCTAGAGATACATCACTTAACATCTTAAGAATAATGACTTAATAAGCTATCAAACCAAAAAATATCGTTTTAGCTTTCAAATCACAGAACTCACCAGATGATGTGCTGCTGCATCGCACTCCTGCGTCTTCAGCGTCGATCGCAGCCTATTTATTATATTTATGACGGTGTATCATATTAAAGAATCAACAGTCACGCTCTAAACCTCATCATTGACCCAGTGTCATTAGTCCTGCCTTTATTTGCCAGTCAAAGGTAATGAAATAAACAAATAACCTAATAATTTGAAGGTATCAAACTAAAAGATATTGTTTAAGGCTTTCAAATGACAAGACTCACCAGATGATGTGCTGCCGCATTGAACTCCTGCATCTTCAGCGTGCACACAGTTGTGACTGAGTGGTCCGTTACTAGGACACGAGAAGAGGTTCGATTCAGTTCCGGTACACTGAACATTGTCAAGAATGATGTCTCCACTACCTTCTCCAAATGCAGCACTACCAAGGGCACTCGCAGTCTCACCTATACCAAGAATTTGACACACAACTCTAGCATCGGTGTCGTCCCATTGATCATCACAGACGGTTCCCCATTGTCCGTTGTAATTGATTTCGACTCGGCCTTCGTTACTTGATGAGCCATCGACAAGACGGATTGCACCTAACGTTGCGAGAGTGTAAAACATCAAATTAGTTGCACACCAACTTTCATAGTTCTGCCTATAGCTCTGTCTTTTTAATTTTTTTGCAGAATTATTGCTTGAAATACTTTGACATCACCCTCAATAAATCATCAGAACAATTGTGTACATCCTAGAGAAGCAACTTGAAATATTCAGACTTGAAAGCCTCAAAGTTACACTAAAAAGATTTCCCTTTCTTAAAGGCTGACAAGTTACACTAGAAATAGATTTTGTTTCGCCTTTTAAATGACAAAACTCAGCAGATAGTGTGCTGCCGCTCCCTTATCCATTCTTATTGATTTTGATTGCAATCTTTTTTAATGTTTCTTTCAGTGTAAAATATTAAAGAAGCAGCTGTCACGGTCTATATATTAGCATTTACCCTTTATCTCCAGTCCTGCCTGTATTTCTTAGTAAAAAGTAATGAAAAACAAAATTACCTAAGGATGTGAGGGTATCAAACAAAAAGATATTGTTTAAGGCTTTCAAATCACAGAACTCACCAGATGATGTGCTGATGCATCGCACTCCTGCGTCTTCACCATGCCCGCAGTTGTGACTGAGTGGTCCGTTATTAGGACACGAGAAGAGATCCGTTTCAGTTCCAACACACTGAACGTCGTCAAGAATGATGTCTCCAATCCCTTGTCCAAATGCAGCACTCCCAAGGGCACTCCCGCTCTCACCTAGACCAAGAATTTGACACACCACTGCCGCATCGGTGTCGTCCCAGAAATCATCACAGACGGTTCCCCATTGTCCGTTGTAATTGACTTCAACTCGACCTTCGTTACTTGATGAGCCATCGACTAGACGGATTGATACTGAATATGGCGAGAGTGTAATAATACAGCATTTATTATGCGCCATCGATCTAGTAAACTATTCTGAGGCACAGAGAGAAATTATTACCCTGGCTTTAGCACAGCTGCTGTTAAGGAGCTCTAGCATTTCAAGGAGTTAATTCCTACCAGGTACCCACTTACATCTTCTGGGTCGAGTGTGGCGAATGTAGATCAATATCTTGCTAAAGGATATTAGTGCCGCGGCGGGACTCGAACCGCGGACCTTGTGTGTGATCGACAGTCTGGTGACGTGTCCATACGACCACGACACCTCTAGTGTAATACATCAGATTATTCGCACACCAAGTTATAATTCCCATAAAGCTCCTTCCTTTTTGTTAAGTCTTTTGGGAAATTATTTCTTGAAATACATTGATCGGACCTTTAGTAAGTCATAAGAACAATCTTCTTTATCCTAGAGATGCAACTTAAGTTTTGTTGACTTAACAGCTATCAAGTTACACTTGAAATAGATGTCGTTTGCCTTGCAAATATCGAAACTCACCAATTTAATGGTTTACTGCCGTTCCTAAACTTATTTTCATTGATGTTGATCGCGAACTTGTTTAGATATTTGTGTATGTGTATCATGTTAAAGAAGCAACCGTTTATTATCTAAAGCGTAGCATTGGCATTTTGCCATCAGTCTTTAACCTTCATTTTTTTAGTAAAAAGTAATGAAAAACAAAATGACCTAAGGATGTGAGGGTATCAAACAAAAAGATATTGTTTAAGGCTTTCAAATGACAAGACTCACCAGATGATGTGCTGATGCATTGCACTCCTGCGTCTTCAGCGTGCACACAGTTGTGACTGAGTGGTGCGTTACTAGGACACGAGAAGAGGTTCGTTTCAGTTCCGGTACACTCAACATTGTCAAGAATGATGTCTCCACTCCCTTGTCCAAAGGCAGCACTACCAAGGGCACTCCCGCTCTCACCTAGACCAAGAATTTGACACACCACTGCCGCATCGGTGTCGTCCCACAGATCATCACAGACGGTTCCCCATTGTCCGTTGTAATTGACTTCAACTCGACCTTCGCTACTTGATGAGCCATCGACAAGACGTATTGATGCCGTCAAGGCTGACAAAAGAGTAATACATAAAAACATTCGCACACCAAGTTTGATTCTCTACCTAGTATATATATTCCCTTTTGAAGTGTTTTGAGAAATTAGTTTTTGGAATAACTTGACCTTACCCTCATTAAGTCATCAGAAAATTATCGTTCATCTTAGAAACGTAACTTGAAATCTTTTGAATAAAAAGCTTATAAGTTATAACAGAAAATGATACCATTTTGGCTTTAAGATTACTTAAATCACCAAATGGTGTGCTGCCGCTTCTAAACCCATTCTCATTGGTGTTGATCGCAATGCTTTTTAAATATTTATGTAAGTATATCATATTAAAGAAGCAACTGTTACGATATAAACCGTAACATTGACAATTAAACATCAGTCTTACCTTCACTTTTTCAGTCAAAGGTAGTGGAGTATGTAAATTTTTATAAATATTGTCAAGATATCGAACAAAAATATATCTTTTAGGCATTCAAATGACAACACTCACTGGATGGTGTGCTGCTGCACTGCACTCCTGCGTCTTCTCCATGTATGCAGTTGTGACTGAGTGGTTCGTTACTAGGACACGAGAAAAGATCCGTTTCAGTTCCGACACACTCAACATTGTCCAGAATGATGTCTCCACTACCTTCTCCAAATGCAGCACTACCAAGGGCACTCCCGCTCTCACCTAGACCAAGAATTTGACACACCACTGCTGCATCGGTGTCGTCCCAGAGATCATCACAGACGGTTCCCCATCGTCCGTTGTAATTGACTTCGACTCGTCCTTCGTTACTTGATGAGCCATCGACTAGACGGATTGATACTGAATTTGGCGAGAGTGTAACAATACAGCATTTATTATGCGACATCGATCTCGTAAACTATTCTGAGGCACAGAGAGAAATTATTACCCTGGCTTTAGCACAGCTGCCATTAAGGCGCTATAGCATTTCAAGGAGTTAATTCCTACCAGGTCCCCACTTACATCTTCTTGGTCGAGTGTGGCGAATGTAGATCAATGTCTTGCTAAAGGATATTAGTGCCGCAGCGGGACTCGAACCGCGGACCTTGTGTGTGATCGACAGTCTGGTGACGTGTCCATACGACCACGACACCTCTAGTGTAATACATCAGATTATTCGCACACCAAGTTTTAATTCGCATTTTAAAAGCTCTCTCCTTTTCGTTAAGTCTATGGGGAAATTATTTCTTGAAATACTTTGATCGAACCTTTAGTAATTCATAAGAACAATCTTTTTTATCCCAGAGATGCAACTTGAGTTATTTTTACTTAACATCTAACAAGTTGAAATAGATGTCGTTTTGCCTTGCAAATAACGAAACTCACCAATTTAATGGTTTACTGCCGCTCCTAAACTTATTTTCATTGATGTTGATCGCGAACTTGTTTAGATATTTGTGCATGTGTATCATGTTAAAGAAGCAACCGTTTATTATCTAAAGCGTAGCTTTGGATTTTTCCATCAGTTTTATCCTTTTTTTCAGTGAAAGGTAATGGAGTATATACATTTCCTAATATTGTCAAGTTATCAAACAAAAAGATGCCTTTAAGGCTTTTAAATGACAACACTCACCGGATGGTGTGCTGGTGCATTGCACTCCTGCGTCTTCACTATGCCCGCAGTTGTGACTGAGTGGTCCGTTACTAGGACACGAGAAGAGATCCGTTTCAGTTCCGACACACTGAACATTGTCAAGAATGATGTCTCCACTACCAGGTCCAAATGCAGCACTACCAAGGGCACTCCCGCTCTCACCTAGACCAAGAATTTGACACACCACTGCCGCATCGGTGTCGTCCCAGAGATCATCACAGACGGTTCCCCATTGTCCGTTGTAATTGACTTCAACTCGACCTTCGTTACTTGATGAGCCATCGACAAGACGGATTGCACCTAAACGTTGCGAGAGTGTAAAACATCAACACACCAACTTTCATAGTTCTGCCTATAGCTCTGTCTTTTTAATTTTTTTGCAGAATTATTGCTTGAAATACTTTGACATCACCCTCAATAAATCATCAGAACAATTGTGTACATCCTAGAGAAGCAACTTGAGATCTTCAGACTTGAAAGCCTCAAAGTTACACTAAAAAGATTGCCGTTCCCTTAAAGCTGACAATTTACACTAGAAATAGATTTTGTTTCGCCTTTTAAATGACAAAACTCAGCAGATAGTGTGCTGCCGCTCCCTTATCCATTCTTATTGATTTTGATTGCAATCTTTTTTAATGTTTCTTTCAGTGTAAAATATTAAAGAAGCAGCTGTCACGGTCTATACATTAGCATTTACGCTTTATCTCCAGTCCTGCCTGTATTTCTTAGTGAAAAGTAATGAAAAACAAAATTACCTAAGGATGTAAGGGTATCAAACAAAAATATATTGTTTAAGGCTTCCAAATAACAAGACTCACCAGATGATGTGCTGATGCATTGCACTCCTGCGTCTTCAGCGTGCACACAGTTGTGACTGAGTGGTGCGTTACTAGGACACGAGAAGAGATCCGTTTCAGTTCCGACACACTGAACATTGTCCAGAATGATGTCTCCACTACCTTGTCCAAAAGCAGCACTCCCAAGGGCACTCCCACTCTCACCTAGACCTAGAATTTGACACACGACTGTAGCATCGGTGTCGTCCCAGTAATCATCACAGACGGTTCCCCATTGTCCGTTGTAATTGACTTCAACTCGACCTTCGATACTTGATGAGCCATCGACAAGACGGATTGATGCTGAATTTGGAAAAAGAGTTATACATCAAATGATTGGCACATCAATTTTTATATTCTGAATGTAGCTCTTTCCTTTCAAAAGGTTTTCGGGAAATTGTTTCTTGATATGCCTTAACCTAACCCTCAGTAAATTACGAGAACAATCTCGATTATTCAAGAGACGTAATTTGAATTCTTTTGAGTTCTAAGCTAACAAGTTACGCTAGAAATAGACTTCATTGCGCCATTCAAAAGACAAAACTCACAAGATGGTGTGCTGCCGCTCCCTAATCCATTCTCATTGATGTTGATCGCAATCTATTTTTAATATTTCTATTTGTATATCATATTAAAGAAGCAATTGTCACGATCTGAACTTGTATCATTGACGCTTTGTCATCAGTCCTGCCTTCATTTTTCAGTCAAAAGTAATGAAAAACAAAATTACCTAAGGATGTAAGGGTATCAAACAAAAATATATTGTTTAAGGCTTCCAAATAACAAGACTCACCAGATGATGTGCTGATGCATTGCACTCCTGCGTCTTCAGCGTGCACACAGTTGTGACTGAGTGGTCCGTTACTAGGACACGAGAAAAGATCCGTTTCAGTTCCGACACACTGAACATTGTCCAGAATGATGTCTCCACTACCTTCTCCAAATGCAGCACTACCAAGGGCACTCCCAGTCTCACCTAGACCAAGAATTTGACACACCACTGCCGCATCGGTGTCGTCCCACAGATCATCACAGACGGTTCCCCATTGTCCGTTGTAATTGATTTCGACTCGGCCTTCGTTACTTGATGAGCCATCGACAAGACGGATTGCACCTAAACGTTGCGAGAGTGTAAAACATCAAATTAGTTGCACACCAACTTTCATAGTTCTGCCTATAGCTCTGTCTTTTTTTTTTTAAATTGCAGAATTATTGCTTGAAATACTTTGACATCACCCTCAATAAGTCATCAGAACAATTGTGTACATCCTAGAGAAGCAACTTGAGATCTTCAGACTTGAAAGCCTCAAAGTTACACTAAAAAGATTGCCGTTCCCTTAAAGCTGACAAATTACACTAGAAATAGATTTTGTTTCTCCTTTTAAATGACAAAACTCAGCAGATAGTGTGCTGCCGCTCCCTTATCCATTCGTATTGATTTTGACCGCAATCTATTGTAAAGAATTCTGTCAGTGTACTATATTAAAGAAGGAACTGTTAACGCTCTGATCCTTGGCATTGACCCTTTGCCGTTAGTTCTGCCGTCACTTTTTAGTCAAAGGTAATTATATGTATAGATTACCCAATAATTTAAAGGTATCAGGCAGAAGAATTGTTTAGGCTTTCAAGTGACAAAACTCACCAGATGGTGTGCTGATGCATTGCACTCCTGCGTCTTCACGATGCCCGCAGTTGTGATTGAGTGGTCCGTTATTAGGACACGAAAAAAGATCCGTTTCAGTTCCAACACACTGAACGTCGTCCAGAATGATGTCTCCACTCCCTTCTCCAAATGCAGCACTCCCAAGGGCACTCCCGCTCTCACCTAGACCAAGAATTTGACACACCACTGCCGCATCGGTGTCGTCCCAGAAATCATCACAGACGGTTCCCCATTGTCCGTTGTAATTGACTTCAACTCGACCTTCGTTACTTGATGAGCCATCGACTAGACGGATTGATACTGAATTTGGCGAGAGTGTAATAATACAGCATTTATTATGCGCCATCGATCTAGTAAACTATTATGAGGCACAGAGAGAAATTATTACCCTGGCTTTAGCACAGCTGCCATTAAGGAGCTCTAGCATTTCAAGGAGTTAATTCCTACCAGGTACCCACTTACATCTTTAGGGTCGAGTGTGGCGAATGTAGATCAATGTCTTGCTAAAGGATATTAGTGCCGCGGCGGGACTCGAACTGCGGATCTTGTGATCGAACGTCTGGTGACGTGTCCATACGACCACGACACCTCTGGCGTAATACCTAAGATTATTCGCACACCAAGTTATAATTCGCATTAAGCTCTTTTCTTTTCTTTTTGTTAAGTCTTTTGGGAAATTATTTCTTGAAATACTTTGATCGAATCTTTACTAAGGTATAAGAACAATCTCCTTTATCCTAGATATGCAACTTGAGTTATTTTGACTTAACATCTAACAAGTTGAAATAGATGTCGTTTTGCCTTGCAAATAACGAAACTCACCAAATGGTTTACTGCTGCTCTTAAACTTATTTTCATTGATGTTGATCGCGATCTTCTTTAGATATTTGTGTATGTGTATCATGTTAAAGAAGCAACCGTTTATTATCTAAAGCGTAGAATTGGCATTTTGCAAGCAGGCTCACCTTCGTTATTTTCAGTCAAAGGTAATGGAGTATATACATTTCCCAATATTGTCAAGTTATCAAACAAAAAGATACCTTTTAGGCTATCAAATGACAACACTCACCTGATGGTGTGCTGCTGCATTGCACTCCTGCGTCTTCTCCATGCCCGCAGTTGTGACTGAGTGGTCCGTTACTAGGACACGAGAAGAGATCCGTTTCAGTTCCGACACACTGCACATTGTCCAGAATGATGTCTCCACTACCTTCTCCAAATGCAGCACTCCCAAGGGCACTCCCAGTCTCACCTAGACCCAGAATTTGACACACAACTGTAGCATCGGTGTCGTCCCACAGATCATCACAGACGGTTCCCCATTGTCCGTTGTAATTGACTTCGACTCGACCTTCGTTACTTGATGAGCCATCGACAAGACGGATTGCACCTAAACGTTGCGAGAGTGTAAAACATCAAATTAGTTGCACACCAAATTTCATAGTTCTGCCTATAGCTCTGTCTTTTTAATTTTTTTGCAGAATTATTGCTTGAAATACTTTGACATCACCCTGAATAAGTCATCAGAACAATTGTGTACATCCTAGAGAAGCAACTTGAAATCTTCAGACTTGAAAGCCTCAAAGTTACATTAAAAAGATTTCCCTTTCTTAAAGGCTGACAAGTTACACTAGAAATAGATTTTGTTTCGCCTTTTAAATGACAAAACTCAGCAGATAGTGTGCTGTCGCTCCCTTATCCATTCGTATTGATTTTGATCGCAATCTATTGTAAAGAATTCTGTCAGTGTACTATATTAAAGAAGGAACTGTTAACGCTCTGATCCTTGGCATTGACCCTTTGCCGTTAGTTCTGCCGTCACTTTTTAGTCAAAGGTAATTATATGTATAGATTACCCAATAATTTAAAGGTATCAGGCAGAAGAATTGTTTAGGCTTTCAAGTGACAAAACTCACCCGATGATGTGCTGATGCATTGCACTCCTGCGTCTTCACCATGCCCGCAGTTGTGATTGAGTGGTCCGTTATTAGGACACGAAAAAAGATCCGTTTCAGTTCCAACACACTGAACGTCGTCCAGAATGATGTCTCCACTCCCTTCTCCAAATGCAGCACTCCCAAGGGCACTCCCGCTCTCACCTAGACCAAGAATTTGACACACCACTGCCGCATCGGTGTCGTCCCAGAAATCATCACAGACGGTTCCCCATTGTCCGTTGTAATTGACTTCAACTCGACCTTCGTTACTTGATGAGCCATCGACTAGACGGATTGATACTGAATTTGGCGAGAGTGTAATAATACAGCATTTATTATGCGCTATCGATCTAGAAAACTATTCTGAGGCACAGAGGGAGATTATTACCCTGGCTTTAGCACAGCTGCCATTAAGGCGCTCTAGCATTTCAAGGAGTTAATTCCTGCCAGGAACCCATGTACATAATCTGGGTTGAGTGGGGCGAATGTAGATCAATGTCTTGCCAAAGGACATTAGTGCCGTGGCGGGACTCGAACCGCGGACCTTGTGATCGACAGTCCGCTGACGTATCTACTCGATCATCCGCACGTTATATATTTTGCATGAAACTATTTGATCGAAAGTTTAGTCAGTCATAAGAACAATCTCCTCTATCCTAGATCTGCAACTTGAGTTCTTTGACTCAAAAGCTAACAAATTACACTTGAAATAGGTTTCGTATTGCTTTATAACTGATGTAACTCACCAAATGGTATGCCGCCGTTCCTAAACTCATTCTCATTGATGTGGTTTGCAATCTTTTTTTAATATATGTGTCAGAGTATCATATTAAAGAAGCAACTGTTTACGATATAAATCGTAGCATTGATAATTTGCCATCAGTCTTACCTTCATTTTTTTAGTCAAAGCTGGTTGAGTATGTACATTTTTATAAATATTGTCAAGATATCAAACAAAAATATATCTTTTAGGCTTTCAAAAGACAGCACTCACCGGATGGTGTGCCGCTGCATTGCACTCCTGCGTCTTCACCATGCCCGCAGTTGTGACTGAGTGGTCCGTTACTAGGACACGAGAAGAGATCCGTTTCAGTTCCGACACACTCAACATTGTCCAGAATGATGTCTCCACTACCTGGTCCAAAGGCAGCACTTCCAAGGGCACTCCCGCTCTCACCTAGACCAAGAATTTGACACACGACTGCTGCATCGGTGTCGTCCCAGAGATCATCACAGACGGTTCCCCATTGTCCGTTGTAATTGACTTCAACTCGACCTTCGTTACTTGATGAGCCATCGACTAGACGGAGTGATGCTGAGTGGGTTGGCAAAATAGTAGTATATTAAATCATTTACACACCAAGTTTAATATTTTGCCTATATCTCTTTCATTTTAAAGTGTTCTCAGAACTTATTGTTTTGAATATCTTGACATATGCTTCATTAAGTCATAAGAACAATCTTGTTAATCCTAGAAACGTAACTTGAAATCTTTTGAATTATAAGCTTATAAGTTAAAACAGAAATTGATACCATATTGGCTTTCAAATAACGAAACTCACCAGATGGTGTGCTGCTGCTCCTAAACCCATTCTGAATGGTATTGATCGCAATATTTGTTAGAATATTCCTGTCGATGTGTCATATTAAAGAAGCAACTATTTACGTTCTAAACCTGTTTATTGACCCTTTGCCGTCGGTTTTACTTTCTTTTTTTCATTCACAGGTAATGAAATATACAAATAACCTAGTATTGTTAAGTAATAAAACAGAAAGAAATCGTTAAGGCTTTCAAATGACAACACTCACCTGATGGTGTGCTGCTGCATTGCACTCCTGCGTCTTCACCATGCCCGCAGTTGTGACTGAGTGGTCCGTTACTAGGACACGAGAAGAGATCCGTTTCAGTTCCGACACACTCAACATTGTCCAGAATGATGTCTCCACTACCTTGTCCAAAGGCAGCACTTCCAAGGGCACTCCCAGTCTCACCTAGACCAAGAATTTGACACACGACTGTAGCATCGGTGTCGTCCCAGAGATCATCACATACGGTGCCCCATTGTCCGTTGTAATTGACTTCAACTCGACCTTCGTTATTTGATGAGCCATCGACTAGACGGATTGATGCTAAAGTTGGCAAAAGAGTAGTACATCAAATCACTGGCACACCAAGTTTTATATTCTGCATATAACTCTTTTTTGAATTATTTTGCGAAAATTGTTCTTGAAATACCTTGACCTAACCCTAATTAAGTCACAATAACAATATTGAGAAGCAACTTGAAATTCTTTGACTTAAAGGCAGGCACGTAGCCAGAGTTCGATGTTTGGGGGGGGGCACCTACATGTAATCGATCGAGGTAAAAAAAAGGGGTCTAAAAAAGTTCAACCGATCTTGGAAATTTTAGGGGGGGCACGTGCCCCCCCCCCCCCCCGTGGCTACGTGCCTGCTTAAAGGTAATGCAAAGTTTTGAGAAATTTTGAAAATTGTCATGCATTTGGGCGCCCCTGTGGATGTATTAAAAGCACTCGAAAATTAAGCCCCTTAAACATTTCTCGAAGTACCTTGACCTAACCCATAGTAAGTCATAAGAACAATCTTGTCTATACCCTAGAGAAGCAACTTGAAATATGTAGACTTAAAAGCTTATAAGTTATACTGGGGGGGGGGGGAAATCGTTTTGCATTTAAAATGGCAAATTTTACCAAATGGTGTACTTGATGAGCCATCGATAAAACTGATTGAACCTATTGAAGTAGCTTTAATTACATGCAAGGTGTATGTGGTAGTTTTAATTACACATCTGCACAAGGAATGTTTGTAGCTTCGTCTTTTAACAATGTAGGCTTACGTGCACGCCTGAAAATGCTTAATATAGATTTGTTTTTCTTACCATCCTCATAACACGACGCAAGACAGTGGTATGGAATGTAACATATAATATTCATGATCAATAAATCTTAGTTCTATAAGACACAGCATGATTACAATTACTACCTATACTAAGTATCAATACTGTCAATACTTAATTTGTAAGAATTTTTCCAATTTCGATTTCCATAGTTGTACGGATGAAGGTTACTGTTTGATCCTCCAATGAATATAAAATGAAATGATATCGATCACACACTAAAATTGTGACCACTTAAAGTTTTGCGATGGATTATCAATGTTAAAGAGAACTCACGTTCCTGACAGAACTCCCCACTAAATCCAAGCTGGCAAATACACATCGGAAGGTCTGCTGGAGCAATACAGCTACCACCATTATGACAAAAGGAGTTGGAACAAGGATTTCGAGCTAAAATGGAGAAAACATGACATTAAAAAAACTAAACTGAACGATGACAGATACAATCGAATGATTACAAGAGTTAAGAGTAATCAACAAACTTCCTGATGCATGGACTTGCTATATAAAAAAGCGTCTAGCTAAAGCAATTGTTTTCATATTAATATAAAATATATGAAAGAATGTCACTACTTTTATTTAGAAATAATCACGAAAATAGGTTAATTTCATTAATTAGTAATTTGGCTAATGGGGTAGGAAAAAAAATATCTGCAAGTTTTAAGCAAATTTTTAATGTAAAGGTAAAATGAATGTCAATTGATATTGAAAATATCAACAAGTTTTATTCGCATCGCTCTTAAAAAATAATTCCATAAGCGTAAAAATCATTACGAATAGAGTATTGTCAAAAACATCTCATGTCACCACCGATAAAATTTCGCTTCTTATCATCTACCAGATTTATTTGCAACATGTTTCTAAAACAAATGTTAAATAATACTTGTAAAGAACAATGGTCCGAGAAAGCTCGAAGTGAGAGACAAATGCATACCAAATTGAAAAAAGACTTAATCATACCAAACTCCAAATAGATAATATCAATATTGCGTTCCCTTTCTTTCATTTTAATAATCATACTGCCTTACTTACAATGTTCACACTCGTCTCCAAAGAATCCAGGTCTACATAAACAGATTGGACCAGTGGGTTGCATTTGGCAGGTTCCATTATTAAAGCAGATGATCTCATCACAAGACGTCACATTGTAATATACACAAACCAGGATATACAATCAACACACAATTAGGCAATGTAAGTCTGTTCAAACGGTATTGAACAAAATATGAAAAGGTTAACGCTTAAGACTTTCAAATAACAACACCTACACACTGTACCGGATGATGTGCTGTTGCATCGTACCCCAGCGTCTTCACCGTGCCCGCAGTTGTGACTGAGTGGTCCGTTACTAGGACACGAGAAGAGATCCGTTTCAGTTCCGACACACTGAACATTGTCCAGAATGATGTCTCCACTACCTTGTCCAAAGGCAGCATTACTAAGGGCACTCCCGGTCTCACCTAGACCAAGAATTTGACACACGACTGCTGCATCGGTGTCGTCCCAGAGATCATCACAGACGGTTCCCCATTGTCCGTTGTAATTGACTTCGACTCGACCTTCGTTACTTGATGAGCCATCGACAAGACGTATTGATGCTGTCAAGGCTGACAAAAGAGTAATACATAAAAACATTCGCACACCAAGTTTGATTCTCTGCCTAGTATATCTCTTTCCTTTTGAAGTGTTTTGAGAAATTAGTTTTTGGAATAACTTGACCGTACCCTCATTAAGTCATCAGAAAAATCTCGTTCATCTTAGAAACGTAACTTAAAATCTTTTGAATAAAAAGCTTATAAGTTATAACAGGAATGATACCATTTTGGCTTTTAGATGACTTAAATCACCAGATGGTGTGCTGCCGCTCCTAAACCTATTCCCATTGGTGTTGATCGCAATGCTTTTTAAATATTTATGTAAGTATATCAAATTAAAGAAGCAACTGTTTACGATATAAACCGTAACATTGACAATTAACCATCAGTCTTACCTTCACTTTTTTAGTCAAAGCTGGTTGAGTATGTACATTTTTATAAATATTGTCAAGATATCAAACAAAAATATATCTTTTAGGCTTTCAAAAGACAACACTCACCGGATGGTGTGCTGCTGCATTGCACTCCTGCGTCTTCACCATGCCCGCAGTTGTGAATGAGTGGTCCGTTATTAGGACACGAGAAAAGATCCGTTTCAGTTCCGACACACTGAACATTGTCCAGAATGATGTCTCCACTCCCTTGTCCAAAGGCAGCATTACTAAGGGCACTCCCAGTATCACCTAGACCAAGAATTTGACACACCACTGCCGCATCGGTGTCGTCCCACAGATCATCACAGACGGTTCCCCATTGTCCGTTGTAATTGACTTCAACTCGACCTTCGTTACTTGATGAGCCATCGACTAGACGGATTGATACTGAATTTGGCGAGAGTGTAGTAATACAGCATTTATTATAGGCCATCGATCTAGTAAGCTATTCTGAGGCACAGAGATAAATTATTAACCTGGCTTTAGCACAGCTGCCATTAAGGTGCTCTAGCATTTCAAGGAGTTAATTCCTACCAGGTACCCACTGACATCTTCTGGGTCGATTATGGCGAATGTAGATCAATGTCTTGCCAAAGGATATTAGTGCAGTGGCGGGAATCGAACAGCGAACCTTGTGATCGACAGTCTGGTGACGTGTCCATACGACCGCGACACCTCTAGTATAATACATCAGATTATTTGCACACCAAGTTATAATTTGCATAAAGCTCTTTCCTTTTTGTTTAATCTTTTGGGAAATTATTTCTTGAAATACTTTGATCGAACCTTTAGTAAGTCATAAGAACAATCTCCTTTATCCTAGAGATGCAACTTGAGTTCTTTTGACTTATCATCTAACAAGTTACAGTTGAAATAGATGTCGTTTTGCCTTGCAAATAATAAAACTCACCAAAGGGTATGCTGCCCTTCCTAAACTCATTCTCATTGATGTTGATTGCAATCTTTTTTTTAATATTTGTGTCAGTGTATCATATTAAAGAAGTTAGCGTTTACGATCTAAACTGTAGCATTGACAATTTGCCATCAGTCTTACCTTCATTATTTTAGTCAAAGGTAATGGAGTATATAAATTTCCAAATATTGTCAAGTTATCAAACAAACAGATAACTTTTAGGCTTTCAAATGACAACACTCACCGGATGATGTGCTGCTGCATTGCACTCCTGCGTCTTCACCATGCCCGCAGTTGTGAATGAGTGGTCCGTTATTAGGACACGAGAAAAGATCCGTTTCAGTTCCGACACACTCAACATTGTCCAAAATGATGTCTCCACTCCCTTGTCCAAAGGCAGCATTACTAAGGGCACTCCCGCTCTCACCTAGACCAAGAATTTGACACACGACTGCTGCATCGGTGTCGTCCCACAGATCATCACAGACGGTTCCCCATTGTCCGTTGTAATTGACTTCAACTCGACCTTCGTTACTTGATGAGCCATCGACTAGACGGATTGATACTGAATTTGGCGAGAGTGTAGTAATACAGCATTTATTATAGGCCATCGATCTAGTAAGCTATTCTGAGGCACAGAGATAAATTATTAACCTGGCTTTAGCACAGCTGCCATTAAGGTGCTCTAGCATTTCAAGGAGTTAATTCCTACCAGGTACCCACTGACATCTTCTGGGTCGATTATGGCGAATGTAGATCAATGTCTTGCCAAAGGATATTAGTGCAGTGGCGGGAATCGAACAGCGAACCTTGTGATCGACAGTCTGGTGACGTGTCCATACGACCGCGACACCTCTAGTATAATACATCAGATTATTTGCACACCAAGTTATAATTTGCATCAGCTCTTTCCTTTTTGTTTAGTCTTTTGGGAAATTATTTCTTGAAATATTTGATCGAACCTTTAGTAAGTCATGAAAAACAATCTCCTTTATCCTACAGATGCAACTTGAGTTCTTTTGACTTAACATCTAACAAGTTACACTTGAAATAGATGTCGTTTTGCCTTGCAAATAATAAAACTCACCAAAGGGTATGCTGCCGTTCCTAAACTCATTCTCATTGATGTTGATCGCAATCTTTTTTAAATATTTGTGTCAGTGTATCATATTAAAGAAGCAACCGTTTCTTTTCTAAAGCGTAGCATTGGCATTTTGCCATCAGTCTTACCTTCTTTTTTTTCAGTCAAAGGCAATGGAGTATATACATTTCCCAATACTGTCAAGTTGTCAAACAAAAAGATACCTTTTAGGCTTTCAAATGACAACACTCACCGGATGGTGTGCTGATGCATTGCACTCCTGCGTCTTCTCCATGCCCGCAGTTGTGACTGAGTGGTCCGTTACTAGGACACGAGAAGAGATCCGTTTCAGTTCCGACACACTCAACATTGTCCAGAATGATGTCTCCACTACCTTGTCCAAAGGCAGCACTCCCAAGGGCACTCCCGCTCTCACCTAGACCAAGAATTTGACACACGACTGCTGCATCGGTGTCGTCCCAGAGATCATCACAGACGGTTCCCCATTGTCCGTTGTAATTGACTTCAACTCGACCTTCGTTACTTGATGAGCCATCGACTAGACGGATTGATACTGAATTTGGTGAGAGTGTAATAATACAGCATTTAGTATGCGCCATCGATCTAGTAAGCTATTGTGAGGCACAGAGATAAATTATTAACCTGGCTTTAGCACAGCTGCCATTAAGGCGCTCTAGCATTTCAAGGAGTTAATTCCTACCAGGTACCCACTTACATCTTTTGGGTCGAGTGTGGCGAATGTAGATCAATGTCTTGCTAAAGGATATTAGTGCCGCGGCGGGACTCGAACCGCGGACCTTGTGATCGACAGTCTGATGACGTGTCCATACGACCACGACACATCTAGTGTAATACATCAGATTATTCGCACACTAAGTTATAATTCGCATAAAGCTCTTTCCTTCTTGTTATGTCTTTTGGGAAATTATTTCTTGAAATACATTGATCGAATCTTTAGTAAGTCATAAGAACAATCTCCTTTATCCTAGAGATGCAACTTAAGTTTTTTTTTACTTAAAGGTACTATGTCCCATTTGCAGGCCAAAAAAATGAAAAGGTTAAATACCTACGGCATTTGATAGATAATACTAATTTAGAACTTCCCTAAAGAAAGTGGGGCTTGAAAAAGTCTTCAAGTGGGAAAATAACGACTATTAATTGTCAAATCGACTTAGGAGCAATAGAGCCAATAAGTAATAGTCTTGATTTTCAGACCATTGTACCGAATGGTCGTACTTTATGCTGCGCAAAGATTTAATCAGTTTAATTTTGGCCATCACAAGAAGTGGGTTGTTGATGTAAACAAATGCTCATGTATGTTATTACCAGAGAAGAAAAAAGCCAGTCAGTCACTCAATAGTGTCTGGCAGTGAAGTCTAGCAAGTAAACGGGTTTGCTTGCATAATATGAATATTAGGACACTGCTAACGTTTAAATTTCACAGATAGGACATCCATGACATATTCATAATTCCTGCAAAGTTCTACAGAATTTGAGGTTGGCTGCAAAAGGGACATAGTACCTTTAACAGCTTACAAGTTACACTTGAAATAGATGTCGTTTTGCCTTGCAAATAACGAAACTCACCAAAGGGTATGCTGATGTTCCTAAACTACATTCTCATTGATGTTGATCGCGATCTTTTTTAAATATTTGTGTCAGTGTATCATATTAAAGAAGTTAGCGTTTACGATCTAAACTGTAGCATTGACAATTTGCCATCAGTCTTACCTTCATTATTTTAGTCAAAGGTAATGGAGTATATACATTTCCAAATATTGTCAAGTTATCAAACAAAAATATATCTTTAAGGCTTTCAAATGACAACACTCACCGGATGGTGTGCTGATGCATTGCACTCCTGCGTCTTCTCCATGCCCGCAGTTGTGACTGAGTGGACCGTTACTAGGACACGAGAAGAGATCCGTTTCAGTTCCGACACACTCAACATTGTCCAGAATGATGTCTCCACTCCCTTCTCCAAAGGCAGCACTCCCAAGGGCACTCCCGCTCTCACCTAGACCAAGAATTTGACACACCACTGCCGCATCGGTGTCGTCCCACAGATCATCACAGACGGTTCCCCATTGTCCGTTGTAATTGACTTCAACTCGACCTTCGTTACTTGATGAGCCATCGACTAGACGGATTGATACTGAATTTGGCGAGAGTGTAACAATACAGCATTTATTATGCGCCATCGATCTAGTAAACTATTCTGAGGCACAGAGAGAAATTATTACCATGGCTTTAGCACAGCTGCCATTAAGGCGCTCTAGCATTTCAAGGAGTTAATTCCTACCAGGTCCCCACTTACATCTTCTGGGTCGAATGTGGCGAATGTAGATCAATGTCTTGCTAAAGAATATTAGTGCCGCGGCGGGACTCGAACCGCGGACCTTGTGTGTGATCGACAGTCTGGTGACGTGTCCATACGACCACGACACCTCTAGTGTAATACATCAGATTATTCGCACACCAAGTTTTAATTCGCATTAAGCTCTTTCCTTTTTGTTAAGTCTATGGGGAAATTATTTCTTGAAATACTTTGATCGAACCTTTAGTAATTCATAAGAACAATCTTTTTTATCCTAGAGATGCAACTTGAGTTATTTTGACTTAACATCTAACAAGTTGAAATAGATGTCGTTTTGCCTTGCAAATAACGAAACTCACCAATTTAATGGTTTACTGCCGCTCCTAAACTTATTTTCATTGATGTTGATCGCGAACTTGTTTAGATATTTGTGCATGTGTATCATGTTAAATAAGCAACCGTTTATTATCTAAAGCGTAGCTTTGGATTTTTCCATCAGTTTATCCTTTTTTTTCAGTCAAAGGTAATGGAGTATATACATTTCCTAATATTGTCAAGTTATCAAACAAAAAGATGCCTTTAAGGCTTTTAAATGACAACACTGACCGGATGGTGTGCTGATGCATTGCACTCCTGCGTCTTCACTATGCCCGCAGTTGTGACTGAGTGGTCCGTTACTAGGACACGAGAAGAGATCCGTTTCAGTTCCAACGCACTCAACATTGTCCAGAATGATGTCTCCACTCCCTTGTCCAAAGGCAGCATTACTAAGGGCACTTCCAGTCTCACCTAGACCCAGAATTTGACACACCACTGCCGCATCGGTGTCGTCCCAGAGATCATCACAGACGGTTCCCCATTGTCCGTTAAAATTGACTTCAACTCGACCTTCGTTACTTGATGAGCCATCGACTAGACGGATTGATACTGAATTTGGCGAGAGTGTAACAATACAGCATTTATTATGCGACATCGATCTAGTAAACTATTCTGAGGCACAGAGAGAAATTATTACCATGGCTTTAGCACAGCTGCCATTAAGGCGCTCTAGCATTTCAAGGAGTTAATTCCTACCAGGTACCAATTTACATATTCTGGGTCGAGTCTGGCGAATGTGGATAAACGTCTTGCTAAAGGATATTAGTACCGCGGCGGGACTCGAACCGCGAACCTTGTGATCGACAGTCTGGTGACGTGTCCATACGACCACGACACCTCTAATGTAATACATGCAGATTATTCGCACACCAAGTTATAATTCGCATTAAGCTCTTTCCTTTTTGTTAAGTCTATGGGGAAATTATTTCTTGAAAGACTTTGATCGAACCTTTAGTAATTCATAAGAACAATCTTTTTTTATCCTTGAGATGCAACTTGAGTTATTTTGACTTAACATCTAACAAGTTGAAATAGATGTCGTTTTGCCTCGCAAATAACGAAACTCACCAATTTAATTGTTTACTGCCGCTCCTAAACTTATTTTCATTGATGTTGATCGCGAACTTGTTTAGATATTTGTGCATGTGTATCATGTTAAAGAAGCAACCGTTTATTATCTAAAGCGTAGCTTTGGATTTTTCCATCAGTTTTATCCTTTTTTTCAGTCAAAGGTAATGGAGTATATACATTTCCTAATATTGTCAAGTTATCAAACAAAAAGATGCCTTTAAGGCTTTTAAATGACAACACTCACCGGATGGTGTGCTGATGCATTGCACTCCTGCGTCTTCACTATGCCCGCAGTTGTGATTGAGTGGTCCGTTACTAGGACACGAGAAGAGATCCGTTTCAGTTCCAACGCACTCAACATTGTCCAGAATGATGTCTCCACTCCCTTGTCCAAAGGCAGCATTACTAAGGGCACTCCCAGTCTCACCTAGACCAAGAATTTGACACACCACTGCCGCATCGGTGTCGTCCCAGAGATCATCACAGACGGTTCCCCATTGTCCGTTGTAATTGACTTCAACTCGACCTTCGTTACTTGATGAGCCATCGACTAGACGGATTGATACTGAATTTGGCGAGAGTGTAATAATACAGCATTTATTATGCGCCATCGATCTAGTAAACTATTCTGAGGCACAGAGATAAATTATTACCCTGGCTTTAGCACAGCTGCCATTAAGGAGCTCTAGCATTTCAAGGAGTTAATTCCTACCAGGTCCCCACTTACATCTTCTGGGTCGAATGTGGCGAATGTAGATCAATGTCTTGCTAAAGGATATTAGTGCCGCGGCGGGACTCGAACCGCGGACCTTGTGTGTGATCGACAGTCTGGTGACGTGTCCATACGACCACGACACCTCTAGTGTAATACATCAGATTATTCGCACACCAAGTTTTAATTCGCATTAAGCTCTTTCCTTTTTGTTAAGTCCATGGGGAAATTATTTCTTGAATACTTTGATCGAACCTTTAGTAATTCATAAGAACAATCTTTTTTATCCTAGAGATGCAACTTGAGTTATTTTGACTTAACATCTAACAAGTTGAAATAGATGTCGTTTTGCCTTGCAAATAACGAAACTCACCAATTTAATGGTTTACTGCCGCTCCTAAACTTATTTTCATTGATGTTGATCGCGAACTTGTTTAGATATTTGTGCATGTGTATCATGTTAAAGAAGCAACCGTTTATTATCTAAAGCGTAGCTTTGGATTTTTCCATCAGTTTTATCCTTTTTTTTCAGTCAAAGGTAATGGAGTATATACATTTCCTAATATTGTCCAGTTATCAAACAAAAAGATGCCTTTAAGGCTTTTAAATGACAACACTCACCGGATGGTGTGCTGATGCATTGCACTCCTGCGTCTTCACTATGCCCGCAGTTGTGACTGAGTGGTCCGTTACTAGGACACGAGAAGAGATCCGTTTCAGTTCCAACGCACTCAACATTGTCCAGAATGATGTCTCCACTCCCTTGTCCAAAGGCAGCATTACTAAGGGCACTTCCAGTCTCACCTAGACCCAGAATTTGACACACCACTGCCGCATCGGTGTCGTCCCAGAGATCATCACAGACGGTTCCCCATTGTCCGTTGTAATTGACTTCAACTCGACCTTCGTTACTTGATGAGCCATCGACTAGACGGATTGATACTGAATTTGGCGAGAGTGTAATAATACAGCATTTAGTATGCGCCATCGATCTAGTAAACTATTCTGAGGCACAGAAATAAATTATTACCCTGGCTTTAGCACAGCTGCCATTAAGGAGCTCTAGCATTTCAAGGAGTTAATTCCTACCAGATACCCACTTACATCTTCTGGGTCGAGTGTGGCGAATGTAGATCAATGTCTTGCTAAAGGATATTAGTGCCGCGGCGGGACTCGAACCGCGGACCTTGTGTGTGATCGACAGTCTGGTGACGTGTCCATACGACCACGACACCTCTAGTGTAATACATCAGATTATTCGCACACCAAGTTTTAATTCGCATTAAGCTCTTTCCTTTTTGTTAAGTCCATGGGGAAATTATTTCTTGAAAGACTTTGATCGAACCTTTAGTAATTCATAAGAACAATCTTTTTTATCCTAGAGATGCAACTTGAGTTATTTTGACTTAACATCTAACAAGTTGAAATAGATGTCGTTTTGCCTTGCAAATAACGAAACTCACCAATTTAATGGTTTACTGCCGCTCCTAAACTTATTTTCATTGATGTTGATCGCGATTTTTTTTTAGATATTTGTGCATGTGTATCATGTTAAAGAAGCAACCGTTTATTATCTAAAGCGTAGCTTTGGATTTTTCCATCAGTTTTATCCTTTTTTTCAGTCAAAGGTAATGGAGTATATACATTTCCTAATATTGTCAAGTTATCAAACAAAAAGATGCCTTTAAGGCTTTTAAATGACAACACTGACCGGATGGTGTGCTGATGCATTGCACTCCTGCGTCTTCACTATGCCCGCAGTTGTGACTGAGTGGTCCGTTACTAGGACACGAGAAGAGATCCGTTTCAGTTCCAACGCACTCAACATTGTCCAGAATGATGTCTCCACTCCCTTGTCCAAAGGCAGCATTACTAAGGGCACTCCCAGTCTCACCTAGACCAAGAATTTGACACACCACTGCCGCATCGGTGTCGTCCCAGAGATCATCACAGACGGTTCCCCATTGTCCGTTGTAATTGACTTCAACTCGACCTTCGTTACTTGATGAGCCATCGACTAGACGGATTGATACTGAATTTGGCGAGAGTGTAATAATACAGCATTTATTATGCGCCATCGATCTAGTAAACTATTCTGAGGCACAGAGATAAATTATTACCCTGGCTTTAGCACAGCTGCCATTAAGGAGCTCTAGCATTTCAAGGAGTTAATTCCTACCAGGTCCCCACTTACATCTTCTGGGTCGAATGTGGCGAATGTAGATCAATGTCTTGCTAAAGGATATTAGTGCCGCGGCGGGACTCGAACCGCGGACCTTGTGTGTGATCGACAGTCTGGTGACGTGTCCATACGACCACGACACCTCTAGTGTAATACATCAGATTATTCGCACACCAAGTTTTAATTCGCATTAAGCTCTTTCCTTTTTGTTAAGTCCATGGGGAAATTATTTCTTGAAATACTTTGATCGAACCTTTAGTAATTCATAAGAACAATCTTTTTTATCCTAGAGATGCAACTTGAGTTATTTTGACTTAACATCTAACAAGTTGAAATAGATGTCGTTTTGCCTTGCAAATAACGAAACCCACCAA
The DNA here is from genome assembly GCF_000002235.5 of Strongylocentrotus purpuratus. Lineage (NCBI taxonomy): Eukaryota > Metazoa > Echinodermata > Echinoidea > Camarodonta > Strongylocentrotidae > Strongylocentrotus > Strongylocentrotus purpuratus. The sequence continues at coordinate 883,385 of NW_022145576.1, read as the reverse complement.
TTTAATGGTTTACTGCCGCTCCTAAACTTATTTTCATTGATGTTGATCGCGAACTTGTTTAGATATTTGTGCATGTGTATCATGTTAAAGAAGCAACCGTTTATTATCTAAAGCGTAGCTTTGGATTTTTCCATCAGTTTTATCCTTTTTTTTCAGTCAAAGGTATTGGAGTATATACATTTCCTAATATTGTTAAGTTATCAAACAAAAAGATGCCTTTAAGGCTTTTAAATGACAACACTCACCGGATGGTGTGCTGATGCATTGCACTCCTGCGTCTTCACTATGCCCGCAGTTGTGACTGAGTGGTCCGTTACTTGGACACGAGAAGAGATCCGTTTCAGTTCCAACGCACTCAACATTGTCCAGAATGATGTCCCCACTCCCTTGTCCAAAGGCAGCATTACTAAGGGCACTCCCAGTCTCACCTAGACCCAGAATTTGACACACCACTGCCGCATCGGTGTCGTCCCAGAGATCATCACAGACGGTTCCCCATTGTCCGTTGTAATTGACTTCAACTCGACCTTCGTTACTTGATGAGCCATCGACTAGACGGATTGATACTGAATTTGGCGAGAGTGTAATAATACAGCATTTATTATGCGCCATCGATCTAGTAAACTATTCTGAGGCACAGAAATAAATTATTACCCTGGCTTTAGCACAGCTGCCATTAAGGAGCTCTAGCATTTCAAGGAGTTAATTCCTACCAGGAACCCACTTACATCTTCTTGGTCGAGTGTGGCGAATGTAGATCAATGTCTTGCTAAAGGATATTAGTGCCGCGGCGGGACTCGAACCGCGGACCTTGTGTGTGATCGACAGTCTGGTGACGTGTCCATACGACCACGACACCTCTAGTGTAATACATCAGATTATTCGCACACCAAGTTTTAATTCGCATTAAGCTCTTTCCTTTTTGTTAAGTCTATGGGGAAATTATTTCTTGAAAGACTTTGATCGAACCTTTAGTAATTCATAAGAACAATCTTTTTTTATCCTAGAGATGCAACTTGAGTTATTTTGACTTAACATCTAACAAGTTGAAATAGATGTCGTTTTGCCTTGCAAATAACGAAACTCACCAATTTAATGGTTTACTGCCGCTCCTTAACTTATTTTCATTGATGTTGATCGCGAACTTGTTTAGATATTTGTGCATGTGTATCATGTTAAAGAAGCAACCGTTTATTATCTAAAGCGTAGCTTTGGATTTTTCCATCAGTTTATCCTTTTTTTTCAGTCAAAGGTAATGGAGTATATACATTTCCTAATATTGTCAAGTTATCAAACAAAAAGATGCCTTTAAGGCTTTTAAATGACAACACTCACCGGATGGTGTGCTGATGCATTGCACTCCTGCGTCTTCACTATGCCCGCAGTTGTGATTGAGTGGTCCGTTACTAGGACACGAGAAGAGATCCGTTTCAGTTCCAACGCACTCAACATTGTCCAGAATGATGTCTCCACTCCCTTGTCCAAAGGCAGCATTACTAAGGGCACTCCCAGTCTCACCTAGACCAAGAATTTGACACACCACTGCCGCATCGGTGTCGTCCCAGAGATCATCACAGACGGTTCCCCATTGTCCGTTGTAATTGACTTCAACTCGACCTTCGTTACTTGATGAGCCATCGACTAGACGGATTGATACTGAATTTGGTGAGAGTGTAATAATACAGCATTTAGTATGCGCCATCGATCTAGTAAACTATTCTGAGGCACAGAGATAAATTATTAACCTGGCTTTAGCACAGCTGCCATTAAGGAGCTCTAGCATTTCAAGGAGTTAATTCCTACCAGGAACCCACTTACATCTTCTTGGTCGAGTGTGGCGAATGTAGATCAATGTCTTGCTAAAGGATATTAGTGCCGCGGCGGGACTCGAACCGCGGACCTTGTGTGTGATCGACAGTCTGGTGACGTGTCCATACGACCACGATACCTCTAGTGTAATACATCAGATTATTCGCACACCAAGTTTTAATTCGCATTAAGCTCTTTCCTTTTTGTTAAGTCTATGGGGAAATTATTTCTTGAAATACTTTGATCGAACCTTTAGTAATTCATAAGAACAATCTCCTTTATCCTAGACATTAATCTACATTTGCCACTCTCCATCCAGCTGCAGTAATTGGTTCTTATTTTTTATTTTTGATGTAAACCACAAAATTTACAAACAATAATCATAAATTAAATTTTAATAGGGCAGTAGCCGCTCTAGGGGTATTTCAGGAGCTCATGCCCCACCCAATTTTTGCAAGCCCCTCATTATTTTCGCGAGCTACATGTAGAATATGACTGCAAGAACCCGACCCCTCCCCCAGCCCCCCCCCCCCCCCAATTATTCTTCCAAAATCACTGCTGCAGGATGGTCACATTTGGGGGTCTTTATTAGTTTCTTTCACTCGAAAGTGAAGAAATGTATCCCACAACATTACTTTATATGAAGGAAAATAGGAAATATACCACATTCTCATTATGGGATATTTTCTCGGGTAGTGACCCCCCCCCCCCCCTCCGAAAATTTGTCAAGAGATATCCAAGATGTGCGCACCCACTTAACCCGGTTGATGTAATACGCTCCTTTCGCTGCAATATTTTAATTCTTACTATAGCACAACCCCCTCAATAATTACTTTGTCCGCCCCCTTTTGTTCACGCACAACATGCAGTCTTACCTTGTCCCTTGGGTAATATTCTCCTTTGATCTGAATTCATTATAAAAACACTTAACAATTGTAACTCTGATCCATTTAAAAGAAAAACAAAATCAAATGTGATAGTTTTATTCAATTAATCAACACTGCAGGGGCAATCCTGAAAAGCATTTAAAAGAGATCTTTTTCATGTAGATTATTTTGACAGGTGTTAATAATAGCGCTAAAATTATAGACGATCTTAGCAGAAATCAAGATGAGACAATCTTCATGACAGGCGTTTACGCAAGGGGGGGTTGGGGTTAAACCCCCCTCCCCTTCAGTTTTTTTTTATGTGATTGTTTTTTTGGGGGGAAAAAACCTTTCAAGTTACCAACAGGAAAAATTCCTCTGTAGGGCCATGCATTATGGTCCAAGGCATGCCCACATAGAAGATTTTTTTTATGTTGGGGGTCGGAGCAAAATGCAATGAATTATTGACAAATTACTGCATTTTCTTTGTTGTTTGTTTTTGTGGGGGCGTCGACGTACCCTAGCGCCCGCTGCGTACAGTAATTATTCATTGGCTAAGCAATGGTCTTGTTACTGTTAGCCCCCAGGATCAAAACCGTGTCGATATGCTATATTAGTGCCCTTTTATTAGGTATTAATCCCCATTACTGTCAGTTATGACGTAAGGACGTAGGTCCCCTATATAGTTGATTAGCATTGTAGCACACACATGCTTTAACAGTCACCCAAAACAAACACTCCCCAATTGTCATTTAATACATTCTGAGAATGTAAACTATTATCTAGATCTAGTAGGAATAAATCATTGTCAAAATCATTCAATAAATTGGGGTAAAAATATTTATTCCACCATTATGACCAACGGTGTATATTATTAGTATTAATATAACATAGACATGTATACATTTGTGTACACTTAATTCCAATCACTGTAGCATTGTTTGAAATATGTAAGGCTATTAAATTTCTATAATAATTATAGTTTTACTTAGTAAATTCAAGTCACAAGATGATATACTAAAGCAAAGATGAGTATACGCCCATATTGATGATAAGAAGATTACTTCTATTTGTATTATTTATGTAAAAATTGTTTTACTGAGCAAAAAAAAAAAAAAAAGATACCGTTTACAATTAAGAATTTCAAGTATTGAATATAAATTATCTCTCGTATATCAAATTAAACATAAAATTATCATATTATGATATGCAATTGGAATCATACCAATCACGCATGAGTGAGCATAGCCCCTAAAGCCCCTCTAAAGTGTTGGGAGCCTAAAATCTGCCCCCAAAATACGGAAAAAATCACCTAAATTTTATATTGAAAGAGGATGTCATTTAACACACACTTCTGCTAGAATTTTAAAAACAAATGTTTTTGAAGCGGAATATTAATGAGAGAACACCATATTTATGATTTTTGTTGTTCGCACACAACCTCAGTTTGTATTCTTTCATCATCTTCGTCTAATAACACATTTGTTTTGAAAATCCTTGCAGAAGTGTGTGTTAAATGACATCCTCTTTCACATCATTATACAATTTTGGGGAAATTTTTGCCATCAGATTTGTGAGGCTCCCGACACTTTAGAGAGTCTTTAAACAAGATATGAGTCTCGGAAAGAAAATAGCAAATAATGGGCATCTGGCCATTCAAAGGTTGATGTTCCATTGTGTAGAGTCGAATTACAACAATGAAACAAAACAAAAATCACGAGAAAAATGAAAGGGGAGGTATCTTGACTGTGCTTGGCAAAAAGGACTGCTGTTGTAGTTGACATCCATAGCTCATTCCTCCTCAATTTATCTTTTTTCTTTTTTCTTCATTTTTACACAACAATATCTTACAGATGCATATATTCATTTACAGTTAATGAATATTTGCCCTATTTTGGCTATTTTTTTTATCAGACCCTCCATCCAAGTACAATACTTGATCTTTGATAATTTATGTTGGTAGCGTTTCAATTTTCCTTGAATTTGATATATGTTTTCTCATATTTTATAGACAGTTTATATGAATATTTTGGAAAGCAATAAGCATCCACTTTCTTTTCCTTTTTTTTATTTGCTGAGTGTATATTAGGGCAAATAAAATTATTTGTAAATGAAATATATAAAAAATCAAAGGATATCTAGACCAGGTGCTAAACAAAAATATTGAGATTTCACCTTGTATTGGGCCTCTGTGGTGCATATTCAAATCTATTGAATTAACAAAATCTGTGTTATCAGAACAGATTGCATTTTGTATGTACAAAATAATATCAACAAATAAAATGGAACTGCTCCTCCTCAATATCGAGAACTCCGACCTAGAAACTATCATGACTATAGCGATCAATTTTACTTTGCCTTATCATTATTTGTCTCCTTGCTGAAGTTGAATGTAAAAATATGCCACTAGAAATACAACATATTATATCATGCATCAAAAATTTTGGCTTTTGACTGGTTGAGAGCTCGTCACGTGACCAGAAATATTTCATCTATTTTAAGGTTGCTCTGAAAAAGTATTATATGAGTACCATTTGGGAGTAGATGTACTATTTGGGAGTTGAAAAAATTGTGAATGTTTCTTTTTCTTTTTCAAATCTTAATTTAATGAAAACAAAATATTTTAATTCTTTTTTGATAAAAATTGACATTTTTTTAAATTTTAAATTTAATTATTTTTCTCCAAAAAAGGATTTTTTTTTTTTGAATAAATGTTTGATGTAGGATAAAAAACAAATATACCATGCCTTCTATTCAAGGTACTGGTTAAGACTATGGGCCTCGGTGACTCCAAAAGTACCATTTGCTTCGGGGCTGCGCCCCTCAGCAAATAGTGCTACTGGAGTCACCTCTTGCGCATAGTTTTAACCAGAACCTCTCAAGACAGTGTATATTTGTATATTATTATCTCTTGCATTATATTGACTAAATTTTTGACATTTCAATTACATATTTTTGTCTACTGTATTTAAATATAAACAAATCTTTGGTATCGTTTGTTAACTGAAAATTGAGAATGATCCAATATGGATTTTAATCAATAAATTATGGTTGAATTTTACTACGAATTTCAATGTTACATGTAGGTGTTATACTAAAAGTCAATAAAACGGCCAATAAGTCGAAATAATTCTCGAGTTCCGAAAACATTTCTTACGTTCAGTCTTACCTTGTGCGTTAGCTACTGCCGAACAGAAGCAGACGATAAGACAAACGAAAAGCCTCATCATTGATCAATGATGCGTCTTTCTGATACACGCTGCAAATTCGAAAAACGGATAACCAGTCCGTCCAACTCTTCTGGTGACGTGTGTTGCCTTGAGTTCAAGGATCGCAAACACCTCTCTCCACCTTCTGGCGGTAAACTGGCGACTGCGCCTGTTTTCACCATCAATATACTTATTTCGGCGATGTTTCGACTAAACTTCTGCGACGACGAATCAGGGTAACTTGAAACAACCAGCAACCTGGGATCGGGTGGAAGTATTATGTTTAACCTTCAACGCCGAGATGTTAAATTTATCGGTAAACAAAGCACTTGTCGCAAGTTCGTAAAAATAAACTACTTTCTTTTATGACTACAATCATATGGGCTAATTATTATCTATAAGGGAATTTACAGATGCAATCTGCGCATGGGCAGATGAAGGTCATTTGTACCAAAAAGGTAACACCCACAGAGATGAATACTGAATATGCGCCCATGAAAGTTATGTAACATTATTCATTTATGCACCAACGGTGCATTCTATGATACGCAGGTGGAAGTATTCTTTTCAAGAGGGCAAACAAAAGGTATTCATGAAGCACAGCTAGGACTTTGGCAGTTATTATTCTAATATGCTCAAAGGGGAACTTCTCCATGTGTAAAAGATCTGTGAATATTTGGGGTCATTTGTACCATGTGCTATCTGTAAACTCCCTTATTGGCATAGATTTTACTGTAAAAAAAAACGTCATAATACTGACGACATTGTCGTTGAGCATACAATTGCCTGACGAATTTGTTAGTGAGAACTCTTGGAAAGAAATGTAAGTGAAATAGTACCTGGAAAAGTAGTTATCCGTTTTTAGTTAAGGCAATATTACAACCAACTAGGTTATACTTTGTGTTAATCTTTTTATGAAATTTTATTTTGTTATTATCTATGCCCCCCCCCTTCTCTCTTTACCCCCTCCTCACTATTCCTAATTTCGACATATTTATGTCTCTCTCTCTCTCTCTCTCTCTCTCCCTCTCTCTCTCTCTTTACCGACACCATTCTATTCATTCTTTCTACATTTTATATTTGTGCTTGTCTGACCCCCCCCCCTCTCTCTCTCTCTCTCCCTCTCTCGGTCTCTTTCTCTCTCATTCTCTCTCTGTGTATTTTCCTCTACCTCTATTTCTGTTACTCTCTGTCTATGTCTGTCTTGTTCTATCTCTCTCTCTCTCTTTATCCCTCTCGTATATCTTCCCTCTTTGATCCCCTTTAGTCACTTCAGTACCTATCCGTATGTATTCATCGCCCCCCCCCCCCCTCCCCCCCTCTCTCTCTCTCTTTCTCTCACCCCTGTTTTCCCAGGCCAGCTCATCAAACCAATCGTATGACTGTATTAAAATTAAAAATAATTATCTCACTTTGACCCTCTTCAGAAGTGAAAGAACCAGCAAATGTGAACGAAGATTGATCTTAACCTACTGAAGAGCTCCGAGAGACATATCCAATGAAAGCTCTTCACAATTACCAAGAGACCCACGCGACCCTAAAAGGCAAGTCAAGTGCAACATCGAAAGATATTAACTAAACCTCTCGTTTTCGTTTTCAGGTTCAAATCCAAGCTTGATTCAAAATTAATTTAAGCGAGGCTCATGTAATAAAGTGCATGCACGAGCCTTTGCCCTCGAAAGTCTCCTCTCCCCATTCCCGAATAAAAAAATCTTTAAGAAGCGCGTCTTCAAATATAACACTACAGTGTGAGTCAAAAAAAAATTTACACCTAGAAAATTGCTAATTATTTTTAAAATCATCTATGAACCGCAAGTTATTATACATCTTTTGAAAGAGTATTTAATCCCAAATCGTTTGGTATCATTTTTGTGTTCATCCAAGCGTAAACACATACCACATAAAAATGATACCAAATGATTTTTGAAGACAGACATTCATTCATTCTTTCATTTTTGCATTTTCTTTCTTATGTAAATGTACACGATTCTTGTGTTCCCTAATATTTTGAAGCGCCTTGAACATCTAATTAAAATGGATAATGGCGCTATATAAATCTCATGTATTATTATTATTATTATTATTATTTGTGATAAAACACTCTTTCACGAGATGTATAATAATTTACTGTTCATAGATGATTAAATTTTTTAAAGCAATTTTCTAGGTGTAAACTTTTTTTTGACTCACACGGTATATTGCCTGCTCACAGCCAAAAGGACGTTACCTCACATCATTGCACTCATTAAAGCCCCTCTAAAGTGTTCGGAGCCCAAAATTCGCCCAAAACATAATGACAAATAAGAGTAACCCTTATTATTTAATTTCACTAAAAGCTCGCCCGCATTTAAAAATGGTATAATTTCATTTCTTCTTAAAGGTCTTTTCATTCTTTCATGATTAAATTGTCCATAGAATCCCATTAGGATTGTGTTTTTTGCAATTTTTCCCACTGCGACCTCACAAATCTTAAAATTTGAATGAATAATGAGACCTTCACACCAAACTACAAAGTATGAAACTTAATCTGCGGGACTGCACTACTTATAGCTACTTGCGCCCTCTATAAAGCCAACCATGTCTAATCGGTACCCGTTGTTCTCCCATGGCCCCCTTTTTCTTATTTTAATTGAGAGCTGATTTGATGAGATAACCACCTGCCAGTGACCACGCAGGGAGGTCTAATCCCTCCTGTCCAAACTAGTGCAGATATATAGACTTAAGGCACTATCTTGGACCATGTAAAGAGAGAAACAAATATTGAAATCATCCCTGATAATGTAATTACAATGTATTGGTATATCTCAATGTCAACAAATTATATATGTTTGCCCCTTGTTGGTGCCCCCCCCCCCACTTTGAAAGACGCTCCGCTGCCCCTGCCTTCACCTCTTCCCAGTGGCGTAATGAGCAAAAACTTTTTTGGGGGTCAGAACAAAATGCGCATTATTGTCTTTCGAAATAAGGGGGGAACCAACAAAAAGGGCACTTACTGGTAAAAAGGGGCACCTACAAAGGGAAAAAAATCAAAACAATATTGGTATATACCCCCGGCCTACATCGTCATGATTGTGATTACACTACCAGGGATGACATCAATATTTGTTTCTTTCTTTACGTGGTACAAGATAAGCAACAAACTTTGCAGTTTGATGTGATGGTCTGAATATTAATTTTCGAGCGAGCGAAGCGTGCGAGCAAAAAATGTAATGTTTGTGAAGTCCCAGTGCGAACAATAACATCTTATAAAGAAGACACAAAACAGACCCTGATGAGTATTAAGCACAATCTAATGAAGAAAGACTGAACAATTCTTTTATAAGTAACATAATTATAACATCTATAAATGCGAGGGAGCGAATTCTAGGAAAAATAATAGAAAAGGGGGCTCTAAGTCGCTTAGGATTGCATGTTGTGGAGAAAGGAAAAGTAGGCACTTATCAAAAGGGAAAAGGACAGATATTAGAAGGGGAAAAAAGGTGCTAGTGTCAAAATAAAATCAATTATCAGAGGTGAAAATGGCATTTCTTGCACCTGAAAAGGGACACTCAACAGAGATGAAAAAAGGCCCTAGAGAGAAAGGACATGGGGAATCTGAAGGAAAAGGGCACCTATCAGATTTTAATAGGGGCATATATAGGATGTGCAAAGGGGCATTTTGAAAAGGGGGTGGGGCTCATAATATAAAAAAGGAAAAGAGGTACTTATCCGAAAGGAAAAGACCACGGGTCAAAAATAAAAAGGGCACTTATCAGAGGTGAAAAGTGGCATTTAAGAGAAAGGGAAGGGGGTTCTTATTTAAGAAGGTAAAATAACACTTATTAAATAGGAAAATGGGCACGGGTCAATGTAAAAAAGGAGATAAGGGAGGAAAAGGACAGTAATTAAAAAATAAAATGGGCACTTGCATGTGTACGTCCTATGTAAAAAGGGGCACTTTGGGGAACCTAAAAAGCCCCCCCCCCCCCAAGCGGGAGTGCCGCTTTTGGCATAATGGGCAAACGTGAGGGGAAAAACCCGGAAAATCATGTCATTTCAGCGACATTTGTAAATCACTGGTTTCAAGTTAGAAATAAACCACGTTTGATTTTCAGTACGCCGGTGTCTCTTCCTCCTCTTCCCTCTCCTCCTCTTTTTCGAAAAGCATAAACTTTCAAGAACGTCTATAGTCTCAAAAAGTTCAGTTTCGAAAAATGCATGCCCGTCAAATGACCTCCCTCCCTCCCTCCTTCCCTGCCCTCCCTCCTCCTCATCATCATCCTCCTCCCCGAGTCCTCCGAGTCCTCAGAGTCCTCCGAGTCCTCCCCCTCCGCCGCCTTCTCCCCCTCCTCCTCCCCCTCCCCCGCCTCCTCCACCTCCTCCTCCTCCTCCTCCTCCTCCTCCTCCTCCTCCTCCTCCTCCTCCTCCTCCTCCTCCCCCTCCTCCTCCTCCTCCTCCTCCTCCTCCTCCTCCTCCTCCTCTTCTTCTTCTTCGAAGAACAGACCCGTTTTGAGAGCGCTTAGCCTAAACAAAATTTCGAAGAGTGCATTTCGGTCACGTGACTGAAAATATGTCACCTGACAGTTGGTCGGTATACAGTTCATCATTCCAACTGTGTCGTGTAGTCTTCGCGTTCGGCGCGGGATGGATACACGGATTCGAATAAATTACAAATCTACCATACATACACTGCAGTCTGCACTGCTCAAAGTCAAAGTGTATTTGCATTCTGACAAGTCTGATCTCGTTTTTTTGTAAGTTATTTTCCGGTTGTTTGGATACAACAATGTGTCTTCCTTGTGGTTGTGGCAACATTGTCAGTTTTCTCCCATTGCTGTGGATCGTGGCCATGCCAGTCGTGGGGTCGTTTTGTGGACCTGACACTGCTCTCCGATACTCTCTTCTCATGATGTTGTATGCGATTCTGGGGAGTTTCGTAAATAGATTTGTGGTAAGTACCGAACGAGTGCGTTAAATTATTAAGTCTACCCTTCGATTTTTTGGGATTGTGGGTTTTAATAAAAGCAGACAAATTAGAGAAACAGGACAGAGGAAGTTTAAGCAAAAATCGATAAGAAATAAAAAATTAATAGGCCTAAGCAGCCCTAACGTTAGTCTAATTTGTTCCCGCTTTAGTACCTCAAGCTCAAGTTAAGTTAACCCCAAAATACTGGAAAAATTTTGAGACAGCAGTCGAGCTTCCAGGTCTATATTCTTGTAGTTTTGCTTAATATTTAATACATAATCAGTAGGGGCGCTGGTCCAAGAATGAGGATCGTCCTCATAAACAAGGATATCCTCATAAACGAGGACAAAATGCGTCCTCAAAAATAAGGGTTGTCTGCATTTTTGAGGACGTTTTTTTTCATCGGCGCTCTGGGGGTTTCATGTTACAGAACGGCCTGCTGGCGATGCCAAAAATGGATTCCCCGGGGGAAAATAACCCTAGTTCACCATCTACTTTTATGGGTTGTCCGTCTTCCCAAGGATTTATTGCTTATAATGTGAAAGTCTCTGTACAATGTCAATGTAAAATGCATCAAGAAAATCATCGCAGAATCCGTTTTTTGTATCGCCAATGCACCGATCAAAAATATGAAACGTCTGCAAAAATGCAGACGGTCCTTATTTTTGAGGACGCATCGGTCCGTGTTTACGAAGACGATCCTCGTTTATGAAGACGATCCTTATTCTCGGACCAGCGCCCCTACTAATAATACACAACTTAGTCTCTCTATCTCTTTCTCTCAGCCCTGTAAATATCCCAGACCAGGCACGAAGAACTTTGAGCGCTGTGCACTGAGTTTACACGCTCTCATTGGCCGAACCACTCGAGTGGCTTCAAATTTAAGTGAAAGAGGGCCTACTCAACCTAAGCGCAACTTACGTTCAATGGCAAAGTCAATACGTAATATTACGTCAACCACAAAGACTTTGACATGTCATGCTTTGAACAGGTGGCGCACTTCACACATAACTGACGCACACACGTCATTGCAGTAGTAAGTTCCAAGGCCCTCGCGTACACAGATAAGGCGTGGCGGGGGCGCCACACGTTCCTGATTTGCCCGACCTTGTGCCACGCGTTCGTTTAAAAAAAAGATCCTAGAAATAAAAAAAAAAGAATATTCTGAATTATTCGTAAGGGTTGGCAGGTATGGTATTGTGTGCACATAGCTTAGGGCAGCGGCCTAGTCTGTGTGTGTGTTAACCTCAAATCAAACTTTCATTGACGGGTGTATATATCATTTTGAGACAGAGAATTTATTTTACTTGAATATAAAGTAAAAGACTTGCAGAAATTTGAGTACTGCAATTTTTGTGAAAATAAGAAAATGCAATATTGTTTTTAATATAAGGAAAATAATTACAGCTTTAAAAAATCCAAACAACTAGGATCATTCTCATTTTGTTTTCTTCGTAACATTGGGTAACAAATTTCACAAATTCCAACATAGACAGATAGACCTCTAGAATAACATTGATAATTTAGATAATTTAGTGCAAGGGTAAATATGACAATGACCCGGAATAAAATATCATGATAAAAATTCATCAAATTACTTGTTATACTTGCAAAGTTTTTAAAAAAAAAAAAAATCAAAAAAAAAAATCAAATCAAATCAAATCAAATTTTTTTTTTTGGGGGGGGGTTAAATTTTCCCTCGGGTCGCGCCACCCTTTTTTAATTTCTTGGCGAGAGGACATAAAATAGAAAAATCAACGTACATCTCATAATAAGTTTCCAGTTTGTACCTTAATATGACGAAAATGAGAATTGTTCTAACTTTAAAAATAGTTAAGTAAGACTTAAACTTAAGTTCAATACTTAAGTAAATACTTAAGTGAAAAAATCATAACAAATAGAGGGTTTGACTGAAATATCATAATTTTGGTATCGAAAAAAACCCCGGAAAATCGCAAGCTTGCTCGTCACACAAATATCTTATAGCATTGAGTGAATGGAACCTAGCGATAGCCAATAAAAAGGGCCCTTGTCGGCACCAATTTAGTAAAATGAGGCTGCGACTTGCCGAGATCGGATGAACGATTTGCGCATGCGCTAAATGTAAGCTAAAGTTCTACTAGCCAGGCCAGGTCATCACACCTATCGTATGACTGTATTAAAATAAACCCCCTTTTGACCTTCCTCTGAAGTGAAAGAACCAGCAAATAATAACACAGATTGATCTTATCCTATTGAAGAGCTCCGGTAGACATATCCGATGAAAGCTCTTCACAATTACCAACAGATCACTCGACCCTGAAAAGCAAGTGAAGTGTGAAATCGAAAGATATTACGGTAATAAACCTCTCGTTTTCAGGTTCAAATTCAGCACTAACAGTAGCAGTTAGAGGGGGGGGGGGGGGGGGCTTGTGCTCAAGCCCTACATTTTGTTTTTTCTTGATAATAAATGAATATAAGCCAGAAAATCTGACGTGCAAGAGCCCCAGGCCCCCAAATTGTCTTACCCCCCCAAAAAAAAAAAAAAAAAAACACAACAACAACACATTAAATTTACAACATAAAGAGACAAAAAGTATTAATTCCATTTTATAACATTGAATCATAAATTTATCCATTAATTACATTTTTTTTTCTCTCTCTCTCTCTCTGTTCCCAGAAAATCCTTCTTCCAGTATTCACCATTGCGTTCTTTGTGGTCATCATCTGTCTTCCAATCAGCATTGTACCTTACCCACTGGTCTGGTTGTATGGTCAGTTGGTGTGGATTGTGGAGCCGTTGGTCTTGTTTGTGGAAGCGATCGGAGTGATCCAAATTACCATGCGGCTTAGTAAGGAGGTATCGGACCACGTCGATGACAACGGGCCTTTAGCTAAGGTACGTTTTGCTTAAGAATAGTAATTTAGATAATTTTCATGAAAATATTCACAACTTTTACATCAAGATTACTATCACAAATCAGAGGATAAATTCTGTGTGATTAGTACTCCATACAACGCATTGTTGTACTGATTTCACAATGAGGCTTAAAAAAAGAAAGATGTTGTATTGCCCTTTAGGTGCCAGAACCTGGGTCGGTCAGATTTGTTTTTCTTCCCCCTTTGAAGACAGCGACCGTCCCCATAGAAGTTCAAAGCCAGGAACGTCACCCAAATATCACTGTCTTTTAGCTGGTGCAGTGCATTGTATATACATGAACACGAGGCCAGGGTCTAGTTATTTACGCTAGCAGGATTTCTAAACTAGGGCAGAAGCGGGTGAGAATGTGGGAACAAGTTGATGATTTTCTGCATTTATATCCCATTTAAACAAACATAATACATATTAGTTTTTTCTCAAAAATGGATTTAACCAAAAAAAACAAAAAAAAGACTGTAGATTTTAAGATTTAGGGGTCAGTTGCAAAGGGCATTACAACATCTTTTTTTGTTTACGCCTATTAAAGGTATCAAAAAAATTAATATTATATTGAAATAGAATGTCACCTGTCTATGGGTTATCAAATCAAGTGCAGGCTTTAAAGCTTATCTGCCATAGTTTACAGGAGGGATTAGACCGCCCTGCAAGGTCACTGGATAGGTGGTTATCTCATCAACTCAGCTCTCAGTTAACATAAGAAAAAGAGGATCATGGGGGACCAATTGTCACCGATTAGGCATTGTTTGTTATATAGAGGGCGCAAGTAGCTACAAGTAGTACAGTGGGCCTTTAATTTTCTCCTCTCCAAAAATATTGATAAGATGTTGAAAATGCTTCAATGAATGAGAAAAGCAGACAAATGAAAGAAAGGTTGTTTGTGTATTACGAGACATACTTTGTTGTGTGAAAAGTACCCCTTTCCGGATTTTAGGGGAACATGAATGCGGTCCCTCCGTTACCGGAGTGCAGAAATAAGGAAGGCATTTCACTTACAATTGCCTATAGATGCCACCCAAAGTGAATTGACTGCATGTATGGCAAAATCGCTTGAATTTTATTCATTTTGTGTTTGATTTTGTTCACATTATCTTTATGCAGGGTTTGATAATTGGAACAACAGCCATAGCCTACACAGCTTCATTCATCTTTGCCATCATTATATGCAGGACTGGATCATGGCCTATCATATAGTGAGATTATTATTATTTATTTCCCCCCCCCCCCCCCTCCCCCCCCCCCCCCCCCCCCCCCCCCCCCCCCCCCCCTACTCAGTCCCTCGCTCATTTTTGTTTTGGCTTTTCCCTGAGCATATGGACATCCAAATGTGGTTTGGTATATTATCATTTTTGGCACATTATAAGTGCATTTTGTTATATATTACAATTATCTTTGAGATTTGTTTTTAAAAAGATGATAAAATTCAAATACAGTCAAATTTGCTTGAGCTTTAGCGACCACCTGTATAGAATAATCACCTGTCTGTAAAAACGATATTCTTTGTTTCCCTTGAAAATAATTTTGCATTGAAAAATATACTGAAGGAACCTGTACATAAGACCACCTGCATTTAAAGACCACTTGTATTGTCTCCCTTGAGCGGTCTTTATACACAGGTTTCACTTTGAGCGGTGGGTATGTATAGGTTTAACTGTATTTACATGTATTAGGGTTGACCAGTTGATTAGCAAGCTTATTATTGATGCTTGTAAAATGAGATGTAGGGATCACATTTACAAAGTGCCTAAGTACAGTGTTAAAGGGCAATCCAACCCTTGTAATAAGTTGATTTGAATGACAGCAGAAGAGTAAGATAAACAGAATGGAAAAAGTTTGAAATGAATTTGACCAATAGTAAGGAAGTTATGAATGTTTGAAATATGAGAGTCTATGCGAATCTCAAATGGGTAGTTTGGTCAGTGTATTGTGACATAGGAAGGGGATAACTCTTCCATTTGCCATGTACAAAAATATCACTACTTTCTGTATTTCTTGTAAGTTCCTTCTCCCTATGGGCACTACTCAAAACATATTATAGATAGCATATTATTATAGAGTAGTTGTCTATTCAGGTTGGATTTCCCTTTAAGAGGTAATCTTACGTTTTATATCTTTATTTCTTCTTTTATCCTCATGTCCAGTATGTTAATGGTCATCATTCTGGTTTCATTGGTCCATCTTGCCCTGACCGTCAGAGCTGACCAAGGTATTAAAGACAGGAAGCTTATGTTTGTACCTCAATTAAAGTGTTTTAGAAATGGCATGTAGTTTAGTGGTTTAAGCACAAGTCTACAGAGGAGAAGGTCATGGGTTCAATTTGTCAGGCTCGTTAGAAGCTGTTTTTAAAGAGGATGCATTTTCATTCATCAATTTTGTTTATATGTGCACATGCCTAGATGGAAATTTCTCTTCAGACTTGATGCAAAGTCCTTTGACAAGCAAAAAAAAAATGGTCATCAGCTTATAGAGTGAATGTTATTATTACTTCAATAAGGGGGATACAATTGCACCCATTGCCCCCCCCCCCCCCCCCCCCCGCCCTCCTCCTCTTTTGATGGGTCTGTTTGTCCAGAAGCAAGGTATTTTAGCTATATTGCTTCTCTCCACCCAGGTGTTAAATATGAACCCTGTAGCATGCAAAATCATTACGGATTGTACATTATATGGCACCTGGCTGGAATGCTCCCCAGGGAGTGGAGTATGTGTGGACTAGCCTTGATCTAGTGACTGGGGTGATAATGTGCATATATCTGTAAAGCGCTTAGACTGTTAGAGACATTCATAAGCTGTGCATCATACAGTAGTTGAGGTAGTAGTAGTAGAACTAGTGATGGTAGTAGTAGTGCATAAAAGTAGCAGTGGCTATTTACGGGGGAGCACTTGAAGGGGGCACAAAAGAGATGGGTGCAAACAATTGGAAAAAGTAAGAGAAAGGGAAGTAAATGAAGAAATCTTTTGTTCCTCATGTTCAATAAGAAAGGTGAAGTGCATAGAAATGGAATTTGAGAGTTTAAAATTTGTAGCACGTCCCTTAATAAAGGTATTGGGTATCTCTGTCTCAGATTCTAAACGAAATCCTGGATTTAGCTCATGCTGCAATCATAATTATAAACCTTTAGGTCAGTCAGGAATCCCATAACATTTACAAGTTGATCACCCATCTGAATATCAAGATATTTATGATTGGAATTCAAAGTTTTCCCCAATGCTTTTCATAACACTACAGTCTATTGGGAAAAATGAGTATGGTAAAACCTAACACTCAAAGATTTTTACTTTTTTGAGGCACTTCATGATCATTTTGAAGCGCAATTTTCTTAGGGCTTCAATATTACACCATATCACAGATGCTGATAACACGTAGGGACGTGCATCTCATATTAAACATTGTTTAAAACGATGCATTTAAATTTCATTGACGTAGTAATGCTTGGTGTCTTGAATGATTTGCTTCTTCTTTGTTCTTGCCCGTACATAATGCAATTATTCTTTTTTCTTCAGGTATCATATCCAACTGTTCGGTAGTGAGCATGTGTATGCTAGGTGCTCTCTGTGCTGGTGTTTACGAGTCGAATCTCATTCACAATCCTATTCCAGAACCCAAGGAATGGTCAGAGTGAGTGCCAGTCTTCTCTTATCTTATTTTAAAAGTTACGACTAATTGAAGAGAGTGTAGTCTGATGAGACTTTGTGTCTTTCCCGTTCCCGTGGCCTGACTCAGGGCCAATCGGGTATAATACAACTATGCGAACCAAAGTGTGAGGAGAACTTCGGTCTGTTTCGCGAATGCTGACCATGTAGAGATTAAGTCGCTGACTACCATTAATCAAGTCCATTCGTTTACGTGCAGTTGTCCAAAAGAAGACGTAGATGGCGTTATTAGTATTTGCCTAGCTACACTCCCTTTAAAGTGGCCAGTTTAGTCTGTAGAGTGTCCAGATTCTACATTTGATTTATTAAACTTATATGTTTAGCTGATTCAATCATCTTCTATTCTGTAGTTATGCAGGCTAGCTCCTATTCTTTGATATGTATCTTACTTGTTTTTTTACCATTAAGTTTTTAATATTTTAAGATGTGGGGAAACAATTTAATAAGGGGATTTGTAAGGGTTATGTTGTAGAAGGGTTTGAAAGAAAGTTCACAAAACTGACGGCTAAACTATGTTTTTAAAATGTTGTATTTATTTTTCTTTCTTACAGTGAATCTTTTAATTATCTCTCACTTTTTCAACTTGTGGTATCTACTGCAACATCCAGTATGAGTAAGTAAACATACAAGCCAGTAGAGGATTCTGAGATGAGGAGGGGGGGGGGGGGGGGGGGGGGAGGGGGTGGGCATGTGCATATACGGTACCCAAATTCCTTGTGTCTTGGCAGTAAGTACCTGTAAGAGAGAATGTACACAATATTTGCATGCTCTTCTCCCTGGCAATATTTTGGACACGGAAGGTCATATTATTATTGAAGTAATGATGTACATGTACACTTCAACCCCCCCCCCCCCCAACCTCCCCCCTCTTCCCCTCCCAAGTATTCTAGCTCCTCCTTTTTTCTACTTTCTATAATGGATTCGGGAGAACAGTACTCTCACACCCCCTCTCCCCTCATCTCAGAATCCTCTACTTACCGATTTTTAGTTCATCCTGGACAAAAACTGGTTGAATATTACCTAGATTAGGGGGAGCTGTATCTTTTGATAGAAAACATCAGTAAGTCTTGAGATTTGAAATGTGTTCTCCTGAGTAATTGATTTTTTCAATTATCCAACCATACTAGTGAAAAACGATCGAAAAGGGAAAATTGAAAAATCGTTCAGACGCCCTGCTTTTAAAACTTTTCTCATGAAATTACATTTTTTATCTTGTTGTAACCTTTATGGTACTGTCAAGTCATCTTAAAGGTATTCTTATTTCAGTTATTTTAAAGACTTATTTTGATGAATCTTTTTTAGCCCTTGTAACCAAGGCAACCCGTTTCCTGTACAAGCTTGTCAATCCTGTTCTGATATCTCTCATCTTGGTTCGTACTGTCAGCATCCAACAAGTTATGGGTCTTATTCTCTCACGATTTTATCAGGTAAGTATATATTAGATATAAAACGTAATGAAAAGTTTCGGTAAGTTTTGGAAATTAAATGAACAGTAATTCTTCAAAATGTTGGTATATTTGGATGCCCCTGTGGATGAATTTATAAGCACTCAAAAATTTAGCCCCTAAAACACTTCTTCTTTCGAGAAATTGAATAATCAAAAATTTACCGGCGCTCCCAGTAAATTTCAAATATTTCAAATAGCGCCTAATGCCATTTCATGGTAGCTGCGACCATGAAAATCTCAGAATATGCAGGTCTGATATATAATTTTCAAACAGGAATAGAAAATCCATCGATTGTAGTCAAGAAACATTGTTTTAAAGCTAAAGAAATATCAGTCTTGAGAGGGAGCTATACAACATAAAGAGTTTATTATTTACAATTGCATCACTTTAGACTCGATTTCAATTGCGACAACGATCACTGAATATTGTAAAATCACATACCGGTATGCTTCAAATATGTTCATTTGAACCAAATTCATGACCCCATACCAAAACTTTGAATTACCTTTAAAGGTTCCTCTGATAATTTCTCGAGCGACAGTTGACCAAGGCTTCATTTTGTTGCAATATAAGGTTAGGAATAGGGTTGCTATTGGGTTTAAGTTAGGTTTAAAAGGGAAAGCCCAGCCTGATATTAAGTTGGTTTCAATAGAAGCAGAAAAATTAGAGGAATGGGTCAGTAAAGGTCTGCGCAAACTCTAAAGAAAAAGAAAGTTATGAATATTTGAAGTTGCGATCAGTCAAACACAGATTAGCAACTCTGTGATGTGCTTTAGGAAATTGTTCAATCATACATGCACCCTAAATATGATTATTGCAGATATGCTTCTATACAACCCCTGTATGAAACAAACCTATTCCGTCATCAATAACTAAGGAAATGAAAGTTTACACGATTTCTATACAGAGCAAATTGAAGAGGACCTCGCGAGATGCGTCACAGTGTTGCCAATTTGTGTTTTACACATGACAACATTAAAAATTCATAACAACCTTATTCTTGTGATGCAGCCTCCTATTTGGTCCCGTGTGCTATAAGGCCCCCCCCCCCCTCCCCCCCCCCCTCCCCCCCCCCCCCAAAAAAAATAATAATAATAATTTGGGTGTCCTCCTCGACCTCCCCCTCGTCAACTTTCGGGCCGTTCGTATATATTTTTTTTGGGGGGCGGGGGGGGTGGGAGCAATTTTAAAATCAATTTTATGCATTTTGCCAGTTTGGTCTTTTTATCCTTTGGCAAGACATTGATCTGCTTTGGCCACTCTCCACCCTCAAGTGTAGTAAATGGGTACCTGGTAGGATTTATTCTTGAATGCTTATAGCTCCTTAGGGCAGCTGGGCTTAACCCTATTTTAACTGGGCTATTTCAGACCAGGTTTTTACTGGGGGGGGGTCAATTTGACCCCCCCAAATTTCAAATCAGATCGCCGCGAAAATTTGCATGCATGTCAAGTGAAGTGTATAGAATACTATGGTAATTTCAAATTTTTGAAAAATTCACTCATTTGCATATTTATGGTAATTTATGCAAATAAGGTCATCAAATTCACATTTCTGCCCATAAATCATAGATTATTCATGTTTACGTATTCCTTTTCACTAAATATATTTATTAGACCATTTGGAATAATAATACAACACAAAAAATTGGAAGAGCCAGGTTATTCCTTATGTTATCTCTTGTTTTTATAATTTCTTATGTATTTCATTGTTTTTTTAACTTATGTATTTTATTGTTTTTGTTGTTTTATTTCATTTATAACTACAATTCAACTATTTTGACCCAAAAACAAACATCTAAACTTTAAACAAAACTAAATAACCAATGTTTTATCTATTTTTAGGAAAAATGACTTTTACATATGTTTTGTACACAAATCACGAAAATGAGCGATTTTCGGGCTGACATGCAAAGACAAAAGGTCACGTGACCTTGTAACCGAAGGTCCGATTTTCGAAAAAATTGTTTTAAAAGATGCGTAAGACTCGAAAGTAAAAAGTCATGAAAGGAAAATTTTATATCTGCCGCGGTTTCGGAGTAGTCGCGAAATTTCTACAGGGGGGGGTCAAATTGACCCCCCCCCCCCCCAGTTAACATAGGGTTAAGCCGGGGAAATACTACCACTTTGTAAGCACCTTGAGCATCCCCTGGGATGGATACTTGGGCAATATGAATATAGCTATTATTATTATTATGAAGATGCACATATTTACTTCATCATGGCACCTCACACTGATGTACAGCATTTTATCATCCCAGGGGAGGGTTTCACAAAGACTAAAATTGACTTCAAGTTAGACTTAACTATGGCAGGCTGTTCATTCCGCTTGTTCCTCTAACCATTCATGGCATTGGTTTCTCAAGGGATGTACAAATCGTGGTCACAAATATACAGAATTTACATTTTTAAATGATTTATTATTGAAGAAAAAAAATATAATCTAAAGATCATAATTGAGAGACCGATGGTGAGAGCAACCTGTGGCATGAATGGCCTGCCATTGTTAAGTCCAACTTAAAGTGGTTCTTAGTCTTTGTGAAACACTCCCCAGGACATCTTCAGGGAGCTGCTGCAAGGGATTATAAGCTCTAGGTTTAAGGGTTAGCTATAGTGTTGGGTCCAGGGGTGAAGTTACCCACTTACTGCTGAATTATCTTATTCCCATAGGCTTAAGACAGGGACAAACGGGTTCCCGTAGGCAATGGGTAAGAATTCAGTCAGTGTAGAATATTGACTGTGGAGCAAATGTCCCTGGGACATGTGTAGTACAACCTCTCTAAATCAATTAAAATTAAAATAAATAGATAACAGATTTTAGAAATTCTTTTTTTCACAGAGAAAGAGGTTTGGAAAAATAAAATGGCATAAGGTGTGTGTGCTTTAATTAAAGCCCCTCTAAAGTGTTGGGAGCCCCAAATTTGCTTGAAAAATTTGATAGCAAAATTTCACTCAAATTGTGAAATTGTGTGAAAGAGGATGTCATTAAACACTCAACTCTTCAAAGATTGTCAAAACAAATGTGTTTGAAGATGAATATTGATGAAAGATTACAAAACTTCGGTTTTGTATTGTACGCAGAAGACCTAAATTTTGTATTCTTTTATCAATATTCATCTTCAAACACATTTTATTCTGAAAATCCTTGCAGAAGTCAGTGTTAAATGACATCCTCTTTCACCGTCTATTATACATTCAAAGTAAATTTTTGCCAATAAATTTGTTGGGCTCCCAACACTTTAGAGGGGCTTTAAAATTATAAATCTTTCAGCTCATAGTTCACAGGACATGTAGGGGCCATTGCTGGGCATATAGCTACCCGCTTCATCCCAATTTGCTGTTCATTTACATGTAAAATGAGTTTCTGAGACAGTGTAATGCATCCTATCTGGACGAGGTGTGATATGAGATGGCTCTGAGTTCTGCAGAGCCATCTATAAATACATGTACACAGAGTTTGGCCAACCTGGTTCGAGTTGGACACTACATGGCAACTACTGCTTTGTTGGGCAAGTATAAAACAAAAGAATAAACACCATGTTGTGCCCCAGTGAAACCAAGTTGGCCAAGCTCTTTGTATAGATGGCTCTGGAGTTTTAAAGTGTATAGCGCCCTCCCTTGCTAGATAGGATCTTAGGTCAAAATAGGGAAATTTGATAAAGTTGATCACAAGCTTGTTTTAAGTGGAAGACTGCCATCTTGTGGTCTAAAATATGTAGTGGTCTGTATAGTGGTACCTGTCTGTATCTGAGAGAATTTGGTTTATATGCAGTGCCATTGAGGGAATGATAAGATCAGTATTTTTCCATTACTTGGCCCTTGTGAAACATTAATGTATCCCTGTTTTAAACTAATGGTTCCAAAAACACACACACACACGCATTCTCACATCAGGGCCTTTGTGGGGCACCTGATTGTGGGGTATTTCTGTGCGTTCCAGATATACCTTGTGGTCCCCTACTAGTGGGGTATGTACAACCTGGCGATAACAACCCGGCGGTGTGCTTACGATGTTACCATAAAAAAGTGTGCAAGTTTTAGCACACGCTCACAAAAAGTCATTTATGGGGTACCACTTCTAATGCCCCGCAGGGCATAGGACACCGAATATACAGTCATTTGAAAGACTTTACTCTGTGGGGTCCTGAAAAAATACCCCACAAAGTAAAAATGCCTCACAAGGGGTATGTGAAGCGCACATAAAACCCCACAAGAATGCTGAGGTGAGAGCACGCACACACACACACTCAAATGAATGAATTGAATAAAAATTATATTGCTTGCCGTTTTTAAAACCAAGAAATTATGGGGGGGGGGGTGTTCATGCTGGACCTTATCTATGGAATCAGTTGCCACAAGACATTCACAGTATTTAAAGTGAGGATTGCATTGTGCCCTCAAAAGTTATCTTTTCAAAATTTCTTTCCAGTAGATCTATTTGTTTTTTCCTAGTTGTCTCATTTATGTGAAGTTCATTTTCTCACTTTTCCTTTGCATCTTGAGCACATTAGCCTTGTTGATTAGGTGCATTATGAATACTCTATATCATTATTATTTCAGATTATATCAAACTGATGCAATCATTTTCAAAACTTGGACACTAATAATGATACAAATTATATTCCATTCTTGTAAGTTGCATATTACTTTATTCACCTGTACATCTACAGTTAACAACTAAATTTGTTGTAATTTTTCATGTACTGTATACCGGTATGTGAAAAATTGATTTTCTTGATTTGTGTTTCTTTAGAATGTGACATATTAAAGCTTACATCTAAAACAACAACACAGGATCACAGTTAAACTAGTCCACATTTGATTCTTGAGTTACAGAAAACAAATAAAACCTCAAATTTACAAGGGATATGAATAATTTAGTTGTGAATTGTATGTCCTTCTGAAAGTTGTATAGGTTTGTATTAAAGGCGAAGGTTGTTTAAAGGCCCACTGTAGCTACTTGCTCCCTCTTTAAAGAAAACAATGCCTAATCGGTGACCATTGGTCCCCCATGATCCTCTTTTTCTTATGTTAATTGAGAGCTAAGTTGATGAGATAACCACCTGTCCAGTGACCTTGCAGGGTGGTCTAATCCCTCCTATAAACTAGTACAGATGGCCTTTAAGGCGAAGGTTGTTGAACGATTGTCAATGTTGGATTTACTTGAAAATGTTGAGTTCTGTCTGAATTCTGCCTAAATCTGTCCGTTATCATAAACTTACGATACACCGTGTTTCATGGATGCTCAGTCATTGAATTCAAAGCTTTGACTCGTTATGTACATGCAAATACTCCACTTTATTTAGATTTCTGAGACGTAATGTTTGATTTTGTTTCCCCCATGGCTCTAACTACGGACTACATTCCACTCATACAATGCAAATTTGCGCAGACTAATGCAGACACAATGCCCTGTTCAAACACTTGATTTAGCTGTGTTATTTCCACTTAAGCCCACTGCCTATGAGCACCAAATGGGATCTGTGTTAAGGCTATGGGAATGAAGGAATGCACTAATCAACATGTGAATTTATAATGAATTTATGCCAGCAAGAAAAGATAATAACCAAATCTTCAAATTGAAACAAGGAGTGGAGCATAGTTGAACAGTTCTTTTTATATAAATGATTATATGACATTCATCACCAATGGCATAGTGTGGGCAAGGTGGGGGGAGGGGGGTTGGGCACTATGGCAGTCTGTCTGTGGGAGGGGGGGTGATCATTTCATCATCAGTTTCTTATATTTTCTTACATCTGTCCAATTTCTGTCTTTTACTTTTCTTCCTATGTGAGGAGGGGGGGGGGGGGAGGGGGGATCTTGAAGTCAAGGGTGATTTACCCCTCCAATTAATTGATGTCGTAGTCAAGTGGTATAGGCACTCAACCTGAAATGCAAATGTTGTGGGTTTGATGCATTAATCTACATTTGCCACTCCATACCCAGGAGAGAAATGGGGACCTGGTAGGATGATGAAAGAATTAGTGTTAGTAACTGATATATGCCCTCAAAATGAACATATGGTAGGAAAAGGAGTAGGAATGGAGATGGTGCACATTATGAGTGAATGAATCTGATGACCGGGGTTATTATATGTAAAGCACTTAGAGTCGGTATTTCGTATTAAACGCTGTATAAATCCAGATTATTATTTTTTTTAAAATTCAGAATCGTTCAGAGAAAATGAGTTGAAATTAATCAGGGCTGAACAAGATTGTTTTACTATACCCTAAAAATATCTTTCCCCCCCCCCCTGCATTCTGTGTACCATTGACCTTTACATCTAGATACATCACATATAGAATGCATTACCTTTATGGTCTCTTTATACACGGCTACTTTTTATTTCGCTTTAAAAATCTTCCATTGTGTTTAATGACTGCTACCAATACAAAGAAACACAACTGAAAAAACATAAAATATTTTAATTTTATCAAGTTAAGATGAACTAGATGAGCTTGATGAACATGTTTTTATGGAGACACAAAGTTTCACATTATATTGCTTGTTATGCATGGCAGGTATTTTAATGGCACATCTTGTATCAACGATGTATTATTTTGTCAATCCATCAAGCAATGATTTATTTGAAACTTTTTATATTTCATTGATTTGAAGCCCTTCTGGGAGCATTTAAAGCTCCCGTAACTAGCGACCGAGACAAAAGAAACTTCGAAGATAATTCTGTCGAGATGGGGTAATCACATCCATGCCCCAAGTATTAATGATCAATTAATAATTCCAAAGAAAAGAAAGCCGCTTAATCACGTCTGTTTTGGTTTCACTCTCGGAGTAATTATTGGTAATATATTACAAGATGATGATTTTTATGTCTGCGTAGTTTCAAGTGGTGATAGATGAATATTATTAGACTTGTCTAGTGTTTCCTGTATCTAAGGCTATGTTCACATATGGCGTTATAAACTACCCTCCCCTGCCCCCCCCCCCCTGAACAAAGAAAGAAAATTCCATTACATTTAAATGAATAGCGGGAGAGATAGGGGCTGAATGATTCATGTACAGGTGTGTTACACCATCAGCTAATGAGGAAAGCCTTCTACAGAAATTTGATTTCTTTTAGTAATCCATGATTCCACATACACTAGTTGATGGTATCTTTTCTTTCATCATTGCATTAGCTATTGTACTTCTTGTTTTCTTTCTTATCATTACACTCCTCTATGTTCGTAGAAATGAAATAAATTGAAATGTAATAAGTGAATGGAAATAGTGGTATTGATGATGCACCTAAATCCCCTTAACATACTCATTTAACTGTGAATTTTATAGTGAAGAAATGCGAGGCACACCGCTTGTTTGCCATTTTATTTTTCTCTTAATTTGTTTTTAGACAGCTTTCCACACCATATGTGGACAGGGCTTTGGATGCTACTTCCTTAATGGTGTCTGTACTTCTTGTTCTAGAGTTCACACTAGAAGAGTCCACCTGCTATTTTGTGTGAAAGTTGTTCAAGTTAACTTGCTCAGAATTGTTTTATTAATAGAGTTAAAGATATAGATCCGAAATGGTAAAAGTGCGGTTCAAGGGTTTTGGGTGCAAAATATCCATTCAATATTGTTAAAATATTGCCTTCAGAGGTTTAGATGGCAATACTTCAACCTAAATTCGCAAAAAAACAGAAATATATGCCCAAATGTTGAAGTGCATTCGCGATATCTATCCAGGCCGGATAAATATGATAGTTTACCAAATATATCAATTATTAGGCGGTTTCCAAGCAAAATGTGTACCATCACGTATTAGTCAAAACATATTCTTCACATGATTGGTAATAAGAACTTCCATTTAATTTTTTGAGAGGGGGGGGGGCGTTTCCAAAACTGGTCTATACCTTTAAAAGCAGAAGAATATTTTCATATTGTTCATTTATATTCCGGGTATTGTTTCACTACTTTCTGTCTGTACCTCTTTCTCTTTCTCTTTCTTTTTCCTCTCTTAACGTACTGTGCTCTCTGTGTCATGTCTCCTTCCCTTATTCTCTCGTTCTCTCCCTCTCTCTATCTCTCTATCTCTCTCTCTCTACCTCTCTCCCTATCTCTCCCTCTTCTTTCACTGTCACATCATGCTATATACATGTATCTGTCTCTCACTTTCCCTTGTCTCTACTTTCCATTTGTCTTTCCTCTCTCTCTATCTTCTCCCTCTCTCTGTCTCTCTATTTTTTCTTATGTCTACCTCTCTTTCTCCTTTTCTTTATCTCTCTCTATATTTCTCTCTTTCTCTCTCTCTCTCTCTCTCTATCTCTCCATCTTCTCCTCTCCCTTCTTCTTTCTCTGTCACTTGTTATATCTTTGTCTCTACTTTCCATCTGTCTTTTCTCTCCTCCTCCTCTCTCTCTCTCTCTCTCTCTCTCTCTCACTCTCTCTCACTCTCTCTCTCACTCTCACACTCTCTCCCTCCTTACAATGTTTGTTTCATACACTTTTTGTCTTCTGTGTTCATTACAAGGCCTATCTATGAATCATCTGCCTATTCTTCTAAATAACCCCGTATGACTCAGAATAATGTGACAATGCTCCTTTCTTTTCACGATTCAAATAGGGCCATATCACTTTTTGAAATGTTACGCAATGATACACCTTTGGGTTATATAAGAGCACTATGAATGCCATTATTGTAATATTCTGCCTGCAATTTATGAGTCAAACTGTTCTTGATTTTTAACATAAACACTCAATAATTACTGTTTAATGAATGATTAGTCATAGGCTCGTTAGACCATTCCTGAACCTTACCCTATACTGTTCATTTTATAGTTCTATCATGTGACCCTTTAATCCCGTTCCTGACTGTACTGGCCATTAAGTTTGCACAAGGATGTCGAAGTTTGTGCTTACATGTGAAAAGGCCCTCCTATATGATTCTTAGTCTTAAACAAGGCTGGATGTATGTTTTTTTACTTTGTGGTTTGAATGGATAATGCTCTTCCTAAATAGAAAATTAGAATTGTAATATATAACCAACTTTGAACAGACAACGCCTGCATGTATGGAAAATTTAAAAACAAAACAAACCAAAAGCAAAACAAACAAACCGTGTAGAATAACAATTGGGTACTATACATGTTGGGAGAATGGTACACAGTATTTCCATCCTGAAAGAAATACAGGTATGAGTAGAGGTGTTATGGTCGAGTGGATATGTCACTGGACTGTGGATCACAAGGTCCTTGGTTCGAGTCTCGTCGCGGCACTAATGTCCTTTGGCAAGAAATTAATCTACATTTGCCACATTTGACCCATGGCATATATATTCAATACTGAATGAACGCCATTAAGCTATTACCAACAACAACAACAGCAACTTGACCCAGGTGAGGTAAATGGGTACCTGGTAGGATACTTCCTTGAAATTCACTGTGTGTTGATAACGGCTACCGGAGCTAAAGCTAGGGTAATAATTATGTAATTCATGTAAAGCGCACTGATAAATCTTAGGACAGGAATTGCGCTCTGTAAGTGGTACATATTAATATTGTTATTATAATGAGTGTGGTGAAGATTATTCCATTGTTGCAATGAAAAATATTAGACTAAACATAAACTATCAAAATAATGATTCAGAACCTCTCAAATTGTTGCCAGTTTAAAGATTTTAAAGTTTATTTTTTTCCTTTTTAAAATGCTTGGCATCAAATGCAATATGGTCATGCAAGAAAAATGTCTGGAGTTTATGTAGATATGTTTGCCCTTTCTACGTATGTGTCTGGTATATTCCTTAACATTCTGAATCAACAGTTATTGAGCCAAACCACAAAATGTGGGATTACTGTCCCGAAAGAGTTATGAGAAGATCCACTCCTATCTCAAAGGTATAATGTATGATTTAAAGGCACAATTCATGATCAACAATTCTCCTAAACGCTCCAAACTGCTTTAAAAATACATTTGACTTATTTTTGACCACTTCGATAATGACATCAAAAACCTGGGACGTAGACTACGCACCGGTGCCTCATCAAAGGTTTAAAGAAATTGATGGTTGTCAAACAAAGGGAACAAAATTGATGTTTCCTCTTCAGCTGAAGGAACAACCAACCCTATTTTGATGTTGTTCTTAGTCTTAAGATAGATATTTGGTCATAAAGTCAACCAGACATGAAACGAAGGCTGATGAATCACTGCTTTGGAGAGACAATTATTGATTCAAGAAAACAAATCAAACTCTAGGCTTAGGTTGGGTTTGTTTGGATTGTAAAGTCTAAACTTCAAGTTTCTCCCCCCCCCCCCCCCCCCCCCCTTTCATCATCATCAGCAGGTTGAGTTAAAGTGCACTTTTGGAATGTGTTATGCTAGTGCCAAACTACACCCATGGTAGTAAAGTAAGGTATTCTGGACGGCAAAGAGTAAGGTTAGAAGGAAACGAAACATTGGATGTTTGGAATTTATAACAGGTTTTCCTTGAATGATTAGATTGGGTATATATAATCATGGTTTTGACAGAGGATAGCATATTTTAGTGTTTGACTCAAATGGAGTTGAAAAGATTTTCTTTTAATAAGATTCTTTAGTTTTTAGCATAAATTGATCTAATTAATTAATTCATTATTTCAATTTCAATTTCATTTATTTCCACAGATTCATAAAAGACGGTATTAATTACAATCAAATATAAAAGCATTATAACAAAAGATGAACCTGCAGCAGGGGTGATCAAAAATTGTTATCTGGGATCATCCCCTGCTTAAAGTTACAATATCAAAATACAATTTTTTTTTTTCTAAATTAAACAATAACACATACAAACACATATATAGATATTACATGCAAATCTATGTGCGGGGTGAGTAGTAGTGGGTTGGTGGTACCAAGAAATACAATATATAGAGGAAATGAATGATATACAGGAAAGAAATAGTGAGAAAAATAGAAAGAAACACAGTACAAACTAAATCTTAAGAGTTGGATACGAGATCAAATATTGTTTCAATATTGTATGAATGATATTGATTCGGTAGTTGCTTTTGGCATGAATCCTCTGTTGCAAAGTCCCTCAGATAGGACTGTAAGCCATTGGTCTACTGCTTATCTGCAAGTGTAATACCTGTTACCTTCGCGGTTAGGTATATCTAAAGAAAGAAATGCATGAAGATAATATATCAACATCAGTACCAAGTGTTTCCTCCTCGATCTAGATGCTCTTGTTCTTTTTTCATACCTTGCATACCTTGCATACTTTCACGATCAACCTCATGATAATCACATTACCTGTTATTCTTCTTCTCCTAATTCTTTCTAAATGTAGCCCTTGACTCTTTTAAATTGTTTTTTTCTGTCTATGAAATACTCTGTCTCATTTTTATCTTCTTCATAATAATCCTATATTCCTATTCAATATCATATTTAGTTATTTTCACTTCCTGTAATAATTCTTGTCGACAGATTTTTTTATTTTTTTTTGCTATATGACTTGTCTTTCATTAACAGCTAATATTAGTAGTAGCTGAAAATTTGAAAGTCTATTTTATTGATTTTTTAATATTGATTTCATATTTTCTTGTAAGCAAAATTACCTGTAGCGGAAGGATTTTTAGAAGCAAGTTAGCAACTTACAGTAAGCCTTTTAACCTCATAGTATATGAATTGCTGTAAAGAAGTATCTTTTCTCCATTCATTGTAATCTGTGTTCCCTATAATATTAGTGTACTATATTCACTTAAAGATTATAACTTGATTTATTCATTGGAAGTACATTTCTGAAGACTCCTTTCACACTATCTAGAAAAATAAAAGGGATATCATATTTTGATCAAATGCACATTTAGAGGCTACTTCATTTATCAAAGTTGGTCTGGGGGCGGAAGATGATAATGCAGAGATGATCCTTGATTTAAAGCTTATCTGCCGTAGTTTACAGGAGGGATTAGACCGCCCTGCAAGGTCACTGGACAGGTGGTTATCTCATCAACTCAGCTCTCAGTTAACATAAGAAAAAGAGGATCATGGGGGACCAATGGTCACCGATTAGGCATTGTTTGTTATATAGAGGGCGCAAGTAGCTACAAGTAGTGCAGTGGGCCTTTAAATGCTAGTTATAATACATGTTATGAGCCAGAAGAGCATTGGGTTAGGGTTAGGTATAACTATATTCAGAAGGCCTGTCTTCGTCTGCTTGAGTTTGTCCTATTTTCAGACTCGGGATATTATCCTGAAGCTCGAAATTGCGTTTTCACCGTAACGATAAGCTCATCGCAAACTAGCTCGGACGGGCGCAAATTACCCTGCTTTTTCCCAAATAGCGGGATATTTTGGAAACAAGACCAAGATGTCTCGGGATATTTTCTTGACCTAATATCCGCTAATTGCAACTGTGGGCTGATGAAGACGCAGATTAATAGCTTATTTTGCGGTTATTTCGCAAACTTGAGCTGATGAGGACAGGCCTAATGATATGAGCATATGGCCTTTTGGCTCTATGCAGATAATATGAAACTACCTAAAAACATCTCCCCAAAGGAAATATAATCAAACAATAATATCCAACTTTTATTTCAATTTCATTTAACATTGAATTAAAATTCCTCCATGGATGGAGTAGTTAAATGAAATTGAATATCCTTCAATCAACTATGACCATCATTTTCTTTCTTCAGAGTGCTGATCTTTTTAGCTTTAAACACTAAACAAATTTGAAGAAGTAATTAACTGTGACCATAGGTGTGTGCATGATAAACAGCTATTGACACATTCCAATCTCACAATATTGTATCAAAAGATTATGACGTTTGTTCTGTGATTATGGCTTGTGTCAATTTCCTCTTCTTTCTAAGGCCCCATTCACATTCGACGTGGTGCATGGTTACAAACCACCTCAAAATCACTGCTGTTAAAGCAGGACTGCACTACTTGTAGCTACTTGCGCCCTCTATATAGCAAACCATGCCTAAGTGGTACCTGTTGACCCCCATGGTCCCCTTTTTCTTATGTTAATTGAGAGCTGATTTGATGAGATAACCACTTGTCAGTGACCATGCAGGGAGGTCTAACCCCTCCTGGCCAAACTAGTGCAGACTGGCTTTAAATGGAAATACTTGAGCGCAGTTCACTTTACATTCTATATGTAAGAATATACAGGTATTGAAGCCATATTGTAGTAGAAGCGCTATTGCAGAATCCTCTCTAGCGCCATCTCGGGTCAGCTGTAGCAGTATGGTCCCGTAACTCGCTGCTTCCCTTGGTGCACGGTTGGTTCTCGCATCGAGTTCTCTATCTGTAAAGCGAGAATTGGGCATTAGGTTACGCGCTGTTGGATAGTTGACCATGAGATGGCGCTGTGCTGGGGCAGAAAGTTCATCAGTTCAGTATCGCTTTAAAGTCAACACGCTTAGGGGCCTTTCATGCGCGCAGCTACTCCTTTTCACACCACTTGTCCATTCATATACAGTCAAACCTGCTTTAGTGACCACCTGTCTACAAAGACCACATATTTTTGTTTCCCTTGAAAATGGTTTCTCATTGAAACATGTACTAAAGGAACCTGTCTACAAAGTCCACTTTGTGTTCAAAGACCACTTTTTCTGTTTCCCTTGGGCGGCTGCTATAGACAGGTTTGACTGTACATGTAACAAAAGGAAAATTATTTTTTACAACAGTTTTTGTTTGGCAGTTCAGGAGCACAATGCCCCATATGTGAATAGGGCTTCAATAATGGGTCTGTTTTTCTGTCCTTCAAATAAAGGTTAGGTATCAATTTAAATGCTATGCACTATGCACTTTAAGGGCATGATGATGACTCATAGTTCTATTCTTTTGATGGCTACATTCAAGGGACAAATAGTAAGATCAATGTTGATAGATACATCAGGGATATGTGAGTTTAATACATGGATATCCATATGGCTGTCGCAAAAATGAATCTTTGTTTCTTTCTTATATCATTGTAATTTTTGTATATGGCCATGTTATGCTTATCCATTGTGGCAATTTTCAGTGTTTATGATTTTAATAAAGTTTACATTAATTCCTTTTACCTTTGGCTGCCCTGAACTTTACTAAAAACTTAGGATTAATACATGATAATGATCCATTGATAATGATTATTAAAACTCTACAAAAATTTTGTTGTGAATCCTATAGATGGTTTTAAATGGAATAAATCACCCAAAATATTTTGGTCCCTTGATTATTGGTTTCATGCTGCAACACTATATTTAAAGTTTCAGCTTCAAATGATATTTCTCTAAGAGATATTGTGCAAGTTTAATCATGCTTTCAGTAAACATTTGAGTAACTTGCAAGTACATGTAGACCCATACTTTCACAGCACAACAGTTTGCATGAAAGTAATGGAACTCAATGTGACTTTGTTTTTGCTTCATAATCTTTGAATATTAACTTATAGAATGGTTAAGAAATTTTTGTATTTTTTTTAATTTTTTTTTTTTTGTATTTTTTTTTTGTATTTTTTTTTTTTGGGGGGGGGGGGGATTGTTTATGTACTTATCAGCTGTACAAACATATTTTAAATTGACTGTTCTCTTTAAATTGTCTAAATTTCACCCTCTTCAGTTCATGCTGGACGATGAAGATAACGAGATGGAGGATGAGTCTTATCTAGAGGATGTTGTCGAGGAGCCCACCTGTCTTCCTGGCGTACCAGCCTGCTTAGAACCCTCCGCCCTCCCTACCAAACTCTCCCTCATCTTCGTCTACACCCAGCTCGTCATCCGGACCATGGCTCTCTCGGGAGGGCATCGTCCTTACCGGTCCCTGGTCCCAGCGGGCCTCCAGGAGGTGATGCTGAGTGGGGTGTGGCACCAGGTGGGGCTCTTTAGGATGATGCAGATATGCATCCTTGGGTTGGTCTATCCATATAGGTTACACAGAGAAAGCGTAGAAGATGATGAAGGCTGGTAAAACTTGACCCCTGGCACACCAAGCTGAAGCTGACCCTGGATGGCTCGTGCTAGGTGTAACTAGACAACAGGTACTAGGCTGGCCCCTGAAGGACCAAGTGCATGCAAACTAAGCGGAAGAAGAGCCCCATGATGTCTGTTTTTGGCAAAGCCTACGGTTAAATAAGATCAGGGGCCACCTTTTCTTAGTGTAAATGGGTAAAAACAAGGGCTTGCTTTATGCATCAGTTATCAGGCCACATTTTGAGGCTGGGTCTTTCCTTGCCTTTGATACTATCTAAGGTGTATAAGGGGCATTTGGCTTAATACTGTGTATGTTATTGGGTTTTTGACAGACATACCAATCAGATTTGATAGTTAGGTCTGATGGCCGACTTTTAAAGTTGCCATGGGAAAGATGCGACTTGGTCTTGAACCAAACTCTATCAGAGTCTAGTTAAATACAAAGACAGAGAATTTACCACTTCTCTATTAGTTCCAAAGTCTGACTTTGTTGTCTTTGTTTAGTATTAATATAGTGGTGTAGTGGATGAGTCACTTGACTCTGAATCACAAGGTACAGGGTTCAAATCCCTACCACAGCATGATAATCCTTTGGCAAGCCATTAATATACATTTGCCACACTCGACCCAGGTGAAAGAAAGTGGGTGCCCAGTAGGAAGAAATTCCTTGAATGCCCTTACGCCCTATGATGAAAGCCTGGCAAAACCTGGGGTAACATCATTAATGCACATATGAATACCGGTAGTTAACCAGGAATATGGCGCAGTGTGAATTATAAGTAAAAACATTCCAGTTGAATACTACATACATTTACAGAAAATGGAGAAGGAAAAGATGATGAAAGGAAATTATTTGATACTGTACAGTTTTGTTGAGCCCCCAAATCATTTTTTTTTAAATTTTGATTACTTTGGCAAAATATTCAGCATTCTTGTGCTAAGAAAGTATTCAAAGATTTATTTATTTATTTATTTATTTATTTGAAAATATTTATACAGGATGACAATATCAACCAAGGCTGTTTTTCATATTGGTCCTGTATATACATACATGGTAAAATACAAACAATGAAATACAAAATATCAATGAAATGAAGATTGTTTCATATGTAGAAAAAAAAGTAAAAAATATTGGAAGTACAGTTTTATTGAGCCCCGAGATCTTTAGAAACAAAATTTTGATTTCTTTAGCAAAATATTTAACATTCTTGTGATGAGGAAGTATTCAAAGATTGTTTCATAAGCAGACAAAAAAACAAAAAGTATTGGAAGTACCAATTGTATTCCTTTTTGTAAATCAGATCAAATCTGTGTATCATTGATTTCAAGTAGATGGCTTTTCACACGTTGTCTCCGATCTGTAAGAATAAAATCATACTATTTCCTCATTTTGTGATACTTCCCATTTCTGTTCATGGCCTCCAAGGTTATAAATGTTGTTATTAGTACTCAGTACTCAGCCCTTTGATAAATTTCTTTCTTTTAAAGAAAGAAACTATTCAAAAAATTATAAATACAGCCAACAAAAAAAGAGAGAAAATAAATGTTGATGTGTGATCAATTGAATCTTGTACCGGAAGTGCCTCGGACTAGTAACTCGTTCACTGAAAATCGTTTGTGATTGCAAAGAAAACTTTCAAAACTTCATGCCATTTTTTGTTGTTGTCTTGTATTAAAATAAATAAGATGACTTTTGTCTTTCGCAGCTGAGTTTTATCAATAAAATGAAAGACCAAGAATTATGTTTCTGTTATGTAGTTCCTGTTATGTGAAATATAGTTACTATACATACTTTGTGTGACTTTGTATTCTATTGTTCTTGCAGTTGTTCTGCAAGGGGAGTGAGAGAATTGAATGACAATGATTGAATGTTCAAAGAACCACCGAATACACCACAAGGTTGTCACCAAAAAAATAGCGCTATATCACACTTTTTTTAAAATTCCAATCGCTAGGTAATTTAATCATGTACCTGGGGAAAAAAATGGATAAACAGAAAGCACACTAGATTCCTTTTTGCAAAAATGCAATTCATTGTGGTCGACGCTAATGGATTTTGCCTTGCTCGTGCAAATAATATAATTCACATGGATAATGGTTGCCTCAGTGTTTAATTCAATGGTTTTGTTTGTCTATGTGGATATTGCATTGAAATCAAATCCCTGTTTTCAAATTTTTCTGTTTTGGAGATAATAGTAATGATTTGTTTACGTTTGTCAACATTTCTTTGGTGAATGAAACATAGTTATTTCACCTTTGATATTCTTTAATTCTTTCCCATCTAGCATGAATAGATAATTTTCCGGTTATCATCTTCCCTTCAATTTGTTTACATTTTGGAGGATGTGCGCCAATAAACCCAATCTGAATGTAGAAAAGAAAATCATTATAAATCTGGCACAATTAACCATTAACCCATTAATAAGTATTTGAATGGTTTATGCTGTCACAAGCAGAGGCTTAGGAGATAATAAAAATGATGGATAGGTATTTCGGTGATGAATAAAATGGAATATATATTTATTACGAGTTGTTTATATCAAGAGAATGATAATTTGCATAGTGGAGGGTAATGCTAAGCACCTATGTTGACAGTAATCGCAATGAGCTGTTAAGGGCAATCCTAGCTCCCCCCCCCCCCCTTCTCTATGACCCCTCAATATAAAATATTGATTAATCAATTATTAAATTAATAATTAAATGACAGGCTTTTGTGGAGAAAGGGGCAAATTGTAGATAGCTGTACTTTTCTTTTACAATTGTTTGTTAAATGAATGAACAAGCATATTGGTAAAAAAAAAAAAAAAAAAAAAAAAAAAAAATATTGCAACTAAGATATTGAGCCCAAAAAGCAAAGTTCTCTTTAATCACGCTACAGTCATACATTTTCCAGAAGATTCATATACAACATGAGAAACCTTTCAAATGAGGTTAATTTGTAAAATGTATGTGAAGTACCTTTGAAATGTAGAAAAGCAGATATAGGGGAAGGCCTATTCTTTGATAAATCTGAGAGAGAAGGAGAGGGGAAAGGAGAAGGAGAGGGAAGGGGAGAGGAGAGGTATGATTATTAATACGAAATGTAAAAAATTGTCGGCTGACTGCACATAACGCGTGATACGGAACCAATGTGAGGAAAACGAGTCGATTCATGTAAAGAACAAAAATACATACAGGGGGGTAAATAGAAAGAGAGGGAGGGGGGGTCGACCAAACCGGATATCATCTTCTAAAAGGATGAGGGATATGGAGAGAGACGTGAACGACAAAAGAATGAAAGAGAGAGAGGGGAAAGAGTAAACGGACAAAAGAAACGGAGCCGGCAGAGGGAGGAGAAAAGAGAAGAATAATGTTTCCCTTCTGTGGAACATGAGCAACATTCTTTTGATGACTCATGCAGCTCCGTAAATGTCACTGCCCTCCGAAATTGGGTTACTCGAACAACATACTTCATCCCGAACAGAAGCCCCCTCAAAAATATGACAAGGGTTTTTATTTATTGAACCCAACAGCATTTATCAACAGTGCGGCTTTGCTTGTATACTGTTCATTTGTATGGCTCTCGTTTCAAATCAAAACCGGTGACATGGGTGATCGCGGTTGATAAGCTAAATGAAAATTGAAAAACCCATGAACAAGTCGGTCACGATTTTCATTTAGCCATATCTCCAAGACCACTGGCAAACTCAGGTGGAGGGAAAACAACCCATGACCCCATTCTTAAACCCCGGAGGCATACCTTAACTTACGAACACTAAAGAAAAAAATGCCTCTCCTTGTAGGTCTGCAAAACACCTGAAATATCTTGCTCGTTACTGATTTGTTTTAAACAAAACTTATAGTAATTGAACACCTGCATGTATATGTGTAAACCCCCCCCCCCCTTCTCCTACCTTTTTATTTGTACCCCTTTTTAACTGTGCCCCTTTTGTCCAGAATTCGGGAGCCGCCCATGTTTAAGTTCATTTGTGGCAAATTTACCACTACATGATTTACTTCGGTTTGGTCTCAGTGAAATGAAGGAAACCAAATCCTACTCCGTTTTGTTAGACAAAGTCAAGCCTCTCTAGATGGGGGGGGGGGGGTGCTTACTAGAGAGGAGATTATCTCCCCCACCCCATGAATTTCCCTTGACTATACTTTCGTAAACTACTGCCTTTCACGGCGTAAGGGGGGGCTGGGGCAGTTGCCCCAAATACTTTCAAAAATTAAATGAACTGCAGGCAACATGTTGATCCTTACTATGGATAATGCTTGATTAACCCACCCCCCTCCCCCCCCCCCTCCTCCCCTCCCCCCTCCCCAGGGAGAAAACAACTCGTGATAGGTGGATCGACACCTTCACAAGGGAGTTGATTAAAATTGTTGCTATGAATTTAAAACGAGTGGTATCATCGTTATTACTTTAGCGAGGATATTCGGGATGAAAAAATGCCTAATACTGGTGACCCAATTTATCGGTCAGTCTCTTTTAATATTGGTTGGCTTGCTGTCTATCGTAATCTATACACGAGTTATTGTTTCTATATACAGGTCTTCGCCATCCCTTGCCTTTAGTTTCATAATTAGTTTGTTGCTCCATGATGACCTGTATATGTAATTGGAAGATGATGAAATTTCCCTCGTTGTCTAGAAACGATGTATAGAAAATATTGTTTTTTTTTAAAGAAAATACTACGTTTATTAGTTCTATCTACTTGAAAGGCCAATTTTATATTCTCTCTGTCTCTCTCTCTATATATATATCTCTTTCTCTGTCTCTCTTTCTTTCGCTCTCTCTCTTTCTCTCTCTCTCTCTCTCTCTCATTCTCTGCCCCTCTCTCTCTCTTTTGACTGTCTATATCTTACAATGTGTATATGTCCATCCATCATCGGTGTCTATGGCTCAAAAATTCTTTAATATAATCATGTTTTCTCCTTTTCTCTCTCAGTCTCTGTCTCTCTAAATCCCTCCTTCCTCTCTCTTTCTCTCTTTTCTTTAATCCTTTCTTCTCAGACACCTACCTTCAATGAATGCACATCCTAAAGACCTATAGAAATCATTATGCGTATATAACAAACATATATAATTATTATGCATTTATAATGTTTTCAATATCAATTGTTGACGTTTTAATTTATATTCCTCGTTTTATGATTAGAATATCATTAGGTCATGCTGTCGATACGCTAGCTGTACACGCCTGTATGTCAGTCAGGTTGTACGGTATGATGAGAGGGCGGAAATATACACGAATTAGTGTTGTGAGCAAATTGACACACCAAACAGACCAATGTTGATTTACTGATGGTACGATCAAGATTGGATTATATTGAGATTTTAGTCCCAGTCTGACGCAGGTTGTCAATCAGAATTAGCGGTTGAGAAGACCTTTGTCACGTTAGAATAATAATAATTATTATCAGTTTCGATACCTGTATACCGTTCATAATAATAATAATGATATAGCGCTGTCTATCTAGAATTCTATTTCGAGGCGCACTAATTATTACCCCGGCTTTAGCCGAGCTGTCATTACAGCACTCCAGCATTTTAAGGAATTAATTCCTGCCAGGTACCCATTAACCTCACCTGGGTCGAGTGTGGCAAATGCAGATTAATACTAACAACGGTCAATGCAATTGGATATTATCCCAGTTTTAGCTATCAAAAAGCTCCCGAATTCAGTGCGCAAAGCATTCAATGTATTCCGTCCTACCTGGTATCCACTTTAAAAACTCTTTGGTAGAGAGTGGCAATTGTAGATTAATGTCTTGCCAAAGGTCATTCATACTATCGACTGTTTGTAGGATGGTATTTTCTCTTAACATATTCAGGGGCTTCTACCCATCACCAGGAACGGGGGGGGGGGGGGGGGGGCACAAACGCATCTTGCTTCATATGATACACAATTTATGCTAAACGTATTGAGCCCCCCCCCCCCTTTTTTTTTTTTTTTTTTGCCGCCGCCCCCGTGTTTGACGTCCCTGCCGGTTACCCATATCAATGCACTAAGCACTCAGGACCCACTGTGAACGTTCAGGTTTATACCCTTATCCAATACACGAATACTCGCCTATTAACACGATCTTACATTACCATCTAACTAGGTTTGGAGATGCTAAGAATAATATTCATCCTTCGGCAAGTCTGGTATAGTGGACATTTTGCTTTCTAAAATGTTTTTATAGATATCACTAACGTTGGTTCGTTGCGGCACATACGTGTTTTTTTTAATATTTATTTCTGCCGTATATACTTGAAAGAAATAGATGAAAAGGGTTCACTTTGAATTGATGTCGTGTTTAATATTTACATAAAAGGTTAAGTGGTATAAGAGCCTACCGTAAGAGTAAATACCTCAAGTCGATATTTCTATTTCCATTATTTTCTGATTGCTATTCGTAAATACACCTGAGGTGCTAAGATTAAGTAAGGTTTCACATTAAAGATATGTACTTGATATTTCTGACGTTAGTAAAAAATCGTTGAACTGATGTTGTGTCATAATTATGCCCCCCACCCTCTTCACAATGTGTACATTTTAAATGGCAAAAACCTATATTTAGTACATAATTCTAATGAAAGCTCTCTCACACAACAGACCCCACTTAAAGGTAATACAAAGTTTTGGTATGGGGTCATGAATTCGGTTCAAATGAACATATTGGAAGCATAAGCGATCCTACAATATTCATTGATCGTTGTCGAGGTCGAAATCGACTCTACATTTATTAAATCGTAAATAATAAACACTTTATGTTGTATAGCTCCCTCTCAAGGTCAAGATATTAATTAAGCTATAAAACAATGTATCTTGACTAAACGACCGATTAGATATTCCCGTTTTGAAATTATATATCACAACTACATATTCTGAGACTTTCATGGTCGCAGCTACCATTGTACGGCCGTAGGAGCTATTTAAAATTTATCAAAATTTACCGGGAGCACCGGTAAATATTTATATTCAATTTTTCTCGAAAGCAGAAGTGTTTTAGGGACTAAAATTTATAGTGCATTTAATACATCCACAGGGGCATCCAAACATATAAAAATTGTAAAGAATCATTATCCACCCATTTTTCAAAATTTACCAAAACTTTGTAATACCTTTAAAGAAATAGGCTGTGTGTTTGGAGCTGGAATTGGCGTTAACTCATACACAGTGTTATCACCAGAGCTACAGGCACAAGTGACTGCTTGTCCCTACTATTGAAGATAATGAGCGTGACGATGAAATGGTATATAATCATCTTATACTTCATGTCATTGCGTTTATCTTATTCTTTTTTTAACCAGTATTCATGTATTCCTATCTCCTCGCGTCTAGTGTTTTGAAGAGAAACACTTCTTTTCTTGAAGCCGAGGACCTGGGTATTTCCATTTTTAAAACATCTTCGTGTTTAGGATTGAACTAAAAATGAACTTTCAAACATTTTACTCGACTACTTTACACCAATTTCTGGTTAGTCTACCCACACTCTGATCACACATTCGATTGGCATGACCTAGATTCGGAGCTATTTCATGAACATTTTTGAGAGGATGGGATAATTCATCTCGAAATGTTGGGATGTGGGTCCAGTCAAGATTTGTGTAAGTGATGGAAGCGAGCAAGCAAATGGGAGCAAGAGAAATCCCTAAAAAGCTCGACTGTGTACACAGTTCCACGGCTGGAAATTGGAGAGAAAAAACAGAGGCATGTCAGGACACTTACAATCAAAAAGGGTTGATGAATGTGGGTGCATACCAGCCATTCACCAAACACATTCCTTTTCTACCTTATTAGTAGTATTTTTAGTTAAGATACATATATGAATTTATTGACTAAAGACGAACAGTACGTTAAGGCTCTTTCGTTGGACCCTACCACGTTGAAAATGTGTTATTGCAACAGACAAAATTCAGGTAATAATGTAACAGATATTACGGACATGATTATGATAGTATTATTAAGGTGTGATAGAAAGGGAACAGAGAGAAAGGAAAAAGGAGAGGAGAGAGAGAGAGAGAGAGAGAGAGAGAGAGAGAGAGAAAGAGAGAGAGAGGGGGAGGGGAGGGGAGGGAGAATATGGGAGAGAGAGATGGATGGGGGGGAGGGAATGAAACGAGAGAGAAAGCAAAAGAGATGTGCAAAATTTGATAGCAGTTGAATTAGATTGAGTTAAAGGTGATTCAGCGATTAGTAACCATCTTAAGATACATCATCTTGTTTTAACGTCCTCGTTGAATTTCGTCATTTCTCACGGACTGGGTCATCCCCCTCGCTCCCCCCCCCCCTCCTCCTCCCGCTCCCCATCACCCCTTGCCTAAGATGCATACCGCCCAAATGAAAGCCATTAGTATGATTGAGTTTGTTGAAGAGGTGCCGAGATTTGGTGAGCTTAAGGACGATGGACATGAGACTCTCTTCGCCACTTGCTCCTGACTTTGTCACGCTCTCCTCTTCCTCATCTTCTTTTCTCTTAAGAGCCCACCACCTCAAAACATCAATCATCCCTCCTCCCGGATCATCCACCCCCCCCCCCCCCCCGCCCTCAAAAGAAAAAAAATGAAAATCAAAGGAGGAAGATGGAAGGGGAAGGATGAGAGACACGGGGATGGATTAACTAACATCCGGGTCTTTGGTCAAGATGAGGGTTGTTGAAAATGACAAAAAAGGAAGGACGGCATTTGAAGACTCCACTCTCGCAAACTTAAATCAATTAATTCGTCGATTGTTCATACCTGTCACTCGCCCTCGTTTCTTCCATCCCAATTGGGTGATCCGACAAATTCCCAAGCCACATTCTCTCTAGACTTTATTTCTTAAACTACACAGGATTATGTTTGCGATCTTGTTAGAAGGTTAGTTTTATGGTCGATTTAAGACGTGGTATAGTACCAGGTGAATGATTCACCGAGCATGGTGGCTCAGTGGTTAGAGCGCCCGCCTCATGAACGGGAGGTCGTGGGTTCGAACCCCGGCCGAGTCATACCAAAGACTTATAACAATGGGACCTTCTGCCTTCTAGCTAGGCGCTCAGCATGTTAGATTGGAGAAGGGTAGTAATAACATATTATGTTATGCAGGGCC
The DNA here is from genome assembly GCF_000002235.5 of Strongylocentrotus purpuratus. NCBI lineage: Eukaryota > Metazoa > Echinodermata > Echinoidea > Camarodonta > Strongylocentrotidae > Strongylocentrotus > Strongylocentrotus purpuratus. Next base: position 840,605 of record NW_022145576.1, on the reverse strand, counting down.
CGCTGGAAGAGCAGTTTCATAACTGAAGTGGCTACCCTGGGTAAATAAAACTTTATTATTATATTATTATTCAAGTTAGGATCTTTGGTAAGTGTAAGAAATGTTTCGCAGGACATACCATCTTTGTATATACTTTTCCAGTTACTGATCAAAGCGCCGTAACCCTTGATACGTTGCATCCACAAATTGAATAGAACATGTACGTCAATATTGAAAGACAATTATTTTGTCCTCCGACTGTTTGCTCCGATTGCTCGATTGCCTCAGTACATTCTTACAACTAGACCAAGTATTAGTGTTGGAATTGTTTACCTTTGCAAAAATGTTGTTAAAAATATCTGCTCATTTAATATGATAGATTCCCATTCATCCCCAGAAACAATTCAATTCTTATTCACAAAGTAAGATCAAGGGATAGGCATATGGGAATAAAGATTCACAATTCACTACGTGGGACTACAGGTATTATTCTCTGAGTCAACTGTAGTTATTTTTGCACTATAGTATCACCAAGGTATCACTGATCCTTTTCAAGTTCCCACTTTCACTTTCAGAAGTAAGATTGAATAGTTAAACCGCCATCAACGTTGTTCATTGACCATCGCTCAATAGGGCATCGTCTCTTGTGCTTCGCATCTAGTAGACTTCAACCTTGTTCTTATACTTACAATTAATCATTCAGTTGCTTTCTTCGTTGATTGGGGAGGTAATTATGTGGTAGAAATTTGATCTATAAATTATCTAGCAGGTACAGACCAAGTTTATTGTCCATGCAAGAGATTTGTAAACGATGAACATTTCAGTTTGATACTTAAAAAATTGTATTGAAATCAAGATTTCGGAGTGAAAGTAAGTTCATTACCTTATCTGCAAAGGGCTGTGACCTATATGTTTATTATTCAGCTGCTAATTCATCTCGTGCTCGATTTGGGAAATTAGGGCAATTAAGGTGCTTCGGCGGGAATTCTGTCGTCATTAATATTCCCATCTCAACTCTACACTGATGTGAACCAACATATCTAGATTTTGATTGACCTTACATAGTGGATTCTTTCAGTTATGGCGAGTACTTAGAGTTGTACGAGAGAGAGAGAGAGAGAGAGAGAGAGAGAGAGAGAGAGAGAGGGGGAGGAAGGGAAGGAGAGAGAGAGGGGGGGAGGTGAGGGGGAGAGGGAAATATAGAGAGAGGGGTGGCAATTTGAAAAGAATACGATACAACCCTCAAGAACTTTCGCCGAGAAAAGACGGATGACTCCCCCCCCCCCCCCCCCCCCACCCCCATCCGCACCCACTCACACTCACCAATGCCCCTTAATGGGGCAGATTTGTTATACAGATGACATGGCTTGACTTCGGTGTTATTGACATAACATGTATTTTATTTGAAACGGTTATTTTATGAAGGTAAAGCCATCAACCAAACATTAAAAAAAAAAAATTCGAAAAATAAAAAAACACCATCATGATCGTGCATGTTCTAACTCGATGATTACACCTAGCCATGCTTTAAAGGGTATTTTTTCAATCTCTCTTCATCTCTCTCTCTCTCTCTCTCTCTCTCTCTCTCTCCCTTTCCTCTCTCTCTCTCTCTCTCTCTCTCTCTCTCTCCCTATGAGGTGTGGCGAGGTTTCCTCGGAGTGTACGCCCAACCTAAATACATTATAAGCGAGTGACTTCCGCGGAGGAAGAGAGGAAAATCATAGCCATGATTGAATTATTGCTTATTTGAATTAAAATATGAAATGACCTTTTCGGGCCGTGGGCCATGCTATCCCGCTCACGGTACACCGACCCATTTCCCTCTCACTTACAAATTAACCCAGAATTCACATTCACACAAGACTAAGCTGCACGCAGTCATCCAATTTCGGCATCTCCCGTTATTCCTACCCGTTATACAATATCATACAACGGGCAACCATTAGAGGACCGTTCCCTCGCGAGCAGTAGCAGAAGAATCCTATGATATTAATAACGCTGCAATTACCCGAGGTGAAGAAATTATACCGTAGAATGACTGCTGTGCGATAATACAAACTCAACCCCGCCCCAAGCCCCTATTCTAATTTCTGCCAGATATTTACCACTTTGCATGAAGCTGGAATTAATATAACGTGCCTTTCCACACTGATGACACTGTCATTTCACATTTGCTCTCGCACCTTTTATTGTAGCGCGCTCGCTTAATTTAGATCACCTTAGCAAAGATCGCTGACGATAGTATCGTAATGCCGCGCTTATCCAGTAGGCGACGCGGCTATCAGCGAAAAGCATTTGTTGAGGGGGGAAATGATGATAGCCCAGTTTACGAGCTATGCTACTTAATTCATCAAATATTCATAGCTCTTGAGAGTGAAAGGCAACTTGAGCCAGCCTTTTTCTCCCTGACAGAGCCCGTGTGAGTTCACAGTCATAAAGCTCATATTAGCTAGAATTACTTTTCAATCTTGTCGTGTTCTCTGTGAATTTGCCGCGGTATCTCTTTGATCATTCATCTATCGATGTCTATAAAATTACAGTTTAGGGTTTAGCGGCTAGCTTTTATGTGATCGTGATAGAGAGCGAAGTAAAGTACAGAGAGGTGTAAAATATTATATGGGTGATTTGTAATTATTCTAACAGATGCTTGATTATCAGCTTTCTCGTAGTGATTGCCGATATGATTGAAACGATCAATTAGTTATTTATACATGTAGAGAATTTGACTTAAAGTCACGTCAAGATTTGTTTAAGACGGTGAAAATATGGAATGCCTTAACATGCTTTTGCTTTTGTCTTGTGCCTCCGTTTTCCATTTTAAAAATAATAAAATAAGTGAATAGAAATTGTTCTCCTGCAAAATGGGAGACTGAATTCACAACCTGAACAGTATAATGTTTACTACAGTAAAACCTGTCTATGAAGACAGTAAAAGTGGTCTTTATAGGCTGGTGGTCTTTATGTACAGGTTCCTTTAGTACATGTTTCAATGAGAAACCATTTTTAATGGAAACAAAAAATGTGGTCTTTGAAGACAGGTGGTCTTTCTATACAGGTGGTCACTAAAGCAGGTTTGACTGTATATGATTTGTATTTCTTGTCAGATTTCGAACTTGAGAGCATTAATTTTGAAGAGCAATCAACGGACATATTTACTTTATGATATCCTTCCAAGCTCATATAAAAGAATAAGAAAGGTCACAATTATTTTTCTACCATAGCTCATTCTCTTTCATCTTATCTAAGTTTCTTTGGAAATGTTTTGCCCCCCCCCCCTTAAAAAAACACGAATTCCAAATTTCATCTTTAAAGGGAAAGTCCACCCCCAAAATAAGTTTGTTTCGATAGAGGCAGAATAATAAGAAAATCAAGTGAGTGAAAGTTTGAGCAAATTCTGAACGAAAATAAGAAAGTTATGAATTATTGAAGTTGTGATCAATCAAATACAAATTGGCAACTCCGTGACTTATTATACGAGCTCTCCTTCATTTGCTTTGTGCATAATATTCCATAAAATCATGTTTTCTTCGTTATTGATGACGGAATATATATTTGTTCCTTGCAGGGGGAGTATAGAAACATATTTGCAATTATTATATTTAGGGTGCATGTATGGTTGAAATTTTTCTTGAGGGAAAATGAAAGTTTTAGATTTTTTTAGTACTGAGCAAATGGAAGTTGAGCTCGCATGATACGTCATAGAGTTGCCAATTTGTGTTTGATTGATCACAACTTCAAAAATCCTAATTTCCTTATTTTTAATCGGAATTTGCTCAAACTTTCACTGACTTGTTTCTCTCATTTTTCTACTCCTATTAAAACAAACTTATTTGGGGGGTGGGCTTTCCCTTTAAGTGTTTATGAAATCGAATACGTCATGCTTGGAAGTACATTATGTATAATGTATATTATCAATAATTAGTTTATATACATTTTGCTTTGTAAATTGTAATTCGTAATGAATGAAAAAGAAAACACGCAAAACTAATCTCATTTAAGTTTCTTTGGGAGTTTTTTGCAACACTTTAAAAACAAACATGAATTCCATTTTCATCTTTAAGTGTTTATGAAATCCAAAACGCCATGCTTGAAAGTACATTATGTATTATGTATAGCAATAATTAATAGTCTATATACATTTTGCTTTGTAAATTGTAATTCGTAATGAATGAAAAAAAGTAAACACCCTAACTAATCTCATTTAAGTTTCTTCGGGAGTTTTTTGCAACACTTAAAAAAAAACATGAATTCCAAATTTCATCTTTAAGTATTCATGAAATCTCGTATGTCATGCTTGGAAGTACATTATGTATTATGTATAGCAATAATTAATAGTCTATATACATTTTGCTTTTGTAAATTGTACTTCGTAATGAATAAAAAAGAAAACACCCAAACGCAAAATTAAATGAACAAACTTGAAAATAGAATGTTGTTATTTCCTCCTCTTTTGACGATAATAAGGGTTCGTTTTTATCCCCTTATTATTAATATTATTAATATCATATTGCTTTTGCGTCCATGCATGAAGCATGGGTTATATGATATACTGTGTAGGCCTGACCTAAAGGAGATAAAGCGTGTGATATAACGAAGAATTATGTATGATGTTCGCTCTCTTTGCGGCCAGAGGCTGTCCGGTCCCATCTATCATTCTTACATGCTTCCTCTTCAAGTTCGCTCCGATTTCACCTTATATTTCCTTTCCCCCTCTCTTACATCGCCTCCTCCGAAAATGATATTGTTATTTTTTACCTTCTGAACAAGTGGGCTTGTTGCTTTTTTGTCTCTTTTCACTGATTTCTGTTGATATTTTTTTTTTAAAGACTCTTTAGCTGGGAAATCTTAAAATCAAACAAACAACAACATACACAAATTGAGACTATGTAAGCGGTAACGAAGTCAATGACAATGATTTATTGCTTATGACTCGACTGTTCATATAAAAAGATATATAATAATTATATGTGTGTGCGTGTATAAGTTGGCGGGCGATGTGCGTTTTTTTTGTTGTTTTTTTTAGGCGGAGGGGGTTTTGAGGGGGGAGGGAGTTTGAGGTATTTTATGTTATATTGTTTCCATTCTGTCATTATCTGTTATATTATTCGAAACGTATGGGCTTGTTTTTGTATTATCTATATAATGTAATTTTGTTTCCTATGAATTTGTTGAATAGAAGCACAATAAGTAATATTCGAGAAAAAAGTGTGATTAACAAAACAACAAAAGGTGTCACATTAATACACATATCGTTTTTTTAATAATATTTTTGCTTGTTTTTGTTGTTAATCATTTTGAATTTGCTTTGTTCCGCTTATTTTTGTTATATTTATTGATTTCGGCTTTCTGTTTCTTTTTGCATCTTACTCTGACTGGGGCAAGACGAAAATCATCAGCATATACGTCTGCAATTTTGTTGTACCCGTCATCTCTGAATTCCGGATACAAATCAACCTGTTTTGCTTTGATGTATTATGTATGAAATAGGTTGAAGATAATGGAATATGAACATAAATGAAATAACAGATGGTGAGGAGAATGAAATTGAAATGAAAGAATCTTTTCTGGGAATCGGATATGCGTATATACGTTTTCTAGACGACCTCATTTTTCTCTTTTTTCCTGTTTCCCATCTATCCCTAACCCTCTTCCCCCTCTCTCTCTCTCTCTCTCTCTCTCTCTCCCTCTTTCTCTCTCTCTGTCTATCTCTCTCTCTCCCTCTATGTTGGTCTATTTGTCTCACCACCCCCCCCCTTTATCTCTTTCTCTCTCTCTCTCTCTCTCTCCCTCTTTCTCTTTTGTTCTCCCTTTCTCTCTTTCTCTCTTTCTCCCTCTTTCTCCCTCTCTACCTTTCTCTTCATAACTATCTCCCTCTCTCTCTCTCTCTCTCTCCCTCCCCTCCTCTCTCTCTTCCTTTCGCGGATACAGGGTAGAATAATATCTCGGGAATACTCGACCATTTAGGAAATGTCACGAGGCGTAGGCATTGTAATTTGCCTTGACATTCTCCCACACTGTCTCTCACCAGCATCATTAGGTATAGAATGTATACCTTGGTTAAGAGGTTTGAACTTTGAAGATAAGTTAAAATGCAATGAATGATTCTAGACTTAAACCCCAGATGAAATGTATACGGATCTTTACTCTCCATGCAACATTTTTTGATATGGAATGTATACTTTAGTTTTGAGGTTTGATCTTTTAATAGAGATTAGGTTAAGTTATGAATGATCCTAGACTTGACCCCCAGATTCAATGTATACGGATCTTTACTCTCCATGCAACATTATTAGGTATAGAATGTATATACCTTTAATTAGTTTAGAGATTTGATCAGTGATTAGTTAAAAATGTTATGAATGATCCTAGATTTGACTTCAAGTTGAAATTTGTGGGTGTCTTTAACATTACAGAATGCGACTTCCATGCACCATTTGGTATGGAAATGATGTATGCCTTATTATAGATTAGAGGTTGGTCTTTAAAGATTAGGTTAATATGTAATAAACAATCCTAAATTTAACCTCCAATGAAATTAAAGTATACGGATCTTTTACGCCTTATGCAAAATCATTTGGTATGGATTGTATAGTTTGATCTTTAAAGATTAGGTTAACATGTAATGAATGAACCTAGATATGATCGCAGACCGTGCGTACGGATCTTTACTCTCCGTGCAACATTATTAGGTGTAGAATGTTTTCATTTTTATTTAGTTTGTGGTTTTGATATTATAAGAGCAGGCTTACGGGTAATGAATGCTCCCAGATTGAACTCCAAGTTTAATTACCCAAAGCTCTTTCAACATGAAAGCATGCATGTGGTCACCCCCTGCAACATTACTTGGTGTAGAATGTATACCTCATAGTTAGAGGTTAGGTCTTTTTGTAGCTCGTGCATGATCACACATAGATACTTACTTTTGTATGTATTCAACAGGCGACCCTGAGCAAAAATGGGAATTGAATAAATACATGTACGTCAAGGAATAAACCTCCAGTTCATATGCAAATGATGTGAGTTTACGCCTTTCTGCATGCTCTAAGCAGACATAATTTCGTAATTTTTCTTGTGACTACACGCGCAGACGTGTATAAGACATGAAAAGGCGCCACTAAAATGTGCAAATAAGGCGATCATAGATCTGGGGGGGGGGGGGGGTGTTTCACAATGATCCTAAGTCCAACTCAACTCTATCTATCTATCTATCAGGCTATATTTCATCCAGACGTTGGACAAAGCCCTCCTCATAACATTTCCATTCTCTTCTGTCTTTAGCTGTCCTAGTCCAAGTTGGACTTAAACATTAAGGAGAGCCATTTGTAGCCTTAAAATGAAATATATTTAAAAGCAAAAATTCACGTATTTTAGACTTTTCATAGATTCCACACCAAGAACATGAAATCTCTCATGATAATAGCAAATATGGATGATTTGAATCAACATGTTATGCTATTCAAAATAACTTTTTCAAAATATTTTCAAAGATGCTAACGGCTTTTCATAATTGTTAAGTCCAACTTAGAGATAAGTTTAACTTAGGATCTTTGTGAAACACCCCCTTGATGCAAGTAGGAATGAAAGATATTAATGCTGAAAGTGGTAGTGACAATGTGTAGATTTGATAACGATGTGGAATACGCAACTTGTTTTACCTTCTTTATGGTAAATATTCGGTTGGGTTATAGTAATGATGACAAACAAATTGTTTAGTTTCTTATTCTTCATATGTCAGTTTAGAAAAATGTCATAGAAGAAATATCCCCTGAAATGGATTGCTCTTCAAATACCCTCGTCTTTGAAATATGATGAGAAACTGCTGAAAAGTTTGGAAGAAACTTTCCTGCCGCACGTGTGTGTAGTCCCGTATATCTATTTATGTGTGCTGTGCTTGAGATTTAAGCAAGACTGAGGCAATTTCATCTTATTTTGGAGATTACAAAGCTTCTTTGTATACATCAGCATGTCCCAATTGCCTCCCAGATATTTTCATTCACAATTATTGCATAACCAGTAGTCAACTGAATCATTACACATATACTTGTAACTCCACTTCCACCACGTACGTCATGCGTTAGGGGTCAATAAACCTTTTCGGATAATCCACTTGTCATATCTCTTAATGA